>NC_090319.1:75178942-75485422 GCF_040869045.1 Eurosta solidaginis
AAGGAAAAAAGGGAGGAGCGGCGCTAGGGAGACAGAAAAAGGGAGAGGGAGTGGACTACAACAATCCAAGGCTGGGGAAGAGAAGAGATGTTTATAAAAAAGGGGGCAATCACATCACGAGTAGCTATTGAAAATACTTTTGATAGTGAGCAAAAGTGATACGCCTTTAACCTGAAAAGGACTTAAGGTCTTGCTATATATCCGCAGCTTCGAACTATCATCAAGTGCGGTTTTGAGTGTGCCTTGGATCACCATCCGTGGGAAACAAACGTGAAACGATACGCCACTAAGCGCAGAATGGATGTTACGTTAGGCTCGACAAGAAGCTAGATAAAGTCAAGTTTCAATGAAAATGAATACATACTTTCGGATAATAAGAGGCCTACGACTTTTGGCATGCACTTGGAATGTCCGGTACCATAATGGTAAACGCTAATACCATCGCATCGAGGGAGAAAAAGGAAGATGTGAAGAAGACCTGCTCACATTTTAATTCATAAGTTTGCTTAGTAACTTTAGCGTCAGGTTAGGTAAATAAGTTGCCTACGCATCCACATTCGGAAAGTGCTGATCTCATGTCGAGACTTTATTTAATGGTTTAATGGTGATCAAATCCGTCGGTGCAATAATTAATCACCAAACAACAGATAAACTATTCTCCCAGCCATCGTGGGTATACCCGTTATGAGGTTGGTTTCCACAAACACCATGCGAATGCAAACACAGTATTTAGGCGCATAGTACAAATACAAACGCACACACGGCTTAAGGTGTTTGGAGGGCAACAGTTCTCCATACCAAGAAAGTGATGTACGATATGTCGAAGTAGCCCGACTCGACAGTATGCGATGAACAGAGTTGTTGGGAACGGAAAGTGTCGAAGATCACTCTTACAGTGGGATAATCGGAGGTCGGCCAACAGTTGAAGCAACCGTGGTATCAGCACGGCAATAGCTGAACGGTGTTATGGTTACGGTCTCAGCAACGGAAGTATGGCAACAGTTGGATGTCAGATTGGCCACGGCCGTAGTAGCAACGGTATCTGGACGGCAACAGCTGAGCGGGTGCTTGCTAGCGAGCGACACTAAATGAAAAGCGGGGTGCTCTACAATGGTTGTTATGCAACAGAGGGCGTACCACTACCAGAGTCGGAGGTGATGATGCTTAGGAGGTTAATACGTACGCTTATTCCACTTGCGGATCCTCCAGAGGTAGTGTACGGTAGCTGCTCGCAATGAGAATTATGAGGAATGAAGTGAAAATAGCTAAATTAATTTATTTTCTCCATACTTCGTTATAAGTAATCGAGCTGAGAAATGAACTTCTTGATTTAGTGAATTTTGCCGAGGGTTGATAATCCTTTGCCGGCCATAGATCCGATACGTTCCGGTAACAAGCACCATTAAGTTACAAGCTCGACTATCTTGGGAACGATTTAATATGACCACACTGAACCTTCTAGGCCATACCGCCCGCCCACCCCAAAGTTTTATGAGGGTCTTGGGGTCGCCAGAGCCTCGGCTGTTAAGAAAGAGGATACGCCACGGGCAGGTGAGGTTTAAAAATGGGTTGGAGGAGCTATAAATTGCACTCGCTACCGTTTGAAAGGGTTGCGCTACACAACTCTATGAATCCTTTGGGTATTTTAGGCGCCTCTTACGACAGTCATACCTTGCGTGGGTATATGCTTAGCCCCCTGAACCGTTGGGCGTTGATCGTAACCTGCGATGTGGTTTCTTTTGTTACCCCACTGTGAGATGTTTGTCATGCATTGTTGTTGTTTACTGCACATTGTACTATGGTATACTTTTAGGCGCAGTAGAAGTTACTATAGATATAGTGCTATTGTAAAAGAACTTTGTGCTGTGTTTAGATACGTGAGCTAATCAAGAACTTAATATTGTAACGAATTTAGTGCAATTCCGCTTATTTGCAACCTTCTGCTAACGTTCGTATCGCTAAACTGTTGAATAAAACACTCCAATATTCTGATTACAAAATGGTCTTTATTAGACTGCTTTGAAAGTACTTCACAATTAAACTTCACTTCGCAACTGATAGCGTGCTTAAAACAAACTGATTGCCTATGCCTCAGCTGGTGCTGCTTTTATACTCTTCGGGTTTCTCGTCGGCATACTTCTAGGCGTTTCTCCTTCTAGAATTTACTACTCGTTTACCAGCTATTAACTCACCAGCTATAAACTACAGATGCGCGTTTATAGCTTCTCATATGCGCGTGTATATGTTAGTGATACTTCGACCGATGATTGCATACTTTTGTGAGCATCTCAGATAAATGCATTTGCGCATATCTCTCCGCTTCTTGTATGTACATATGTGTAGACATAATGATTGATTTGTTTATGTAGATACAGGTGACTGCTTAGTGTCAGCTTAGAGATGATAGTATGCCTTAGTGTTGCTAATATTCGTCACAATATCGTCTTGAGTCATTATCTCTTCGCACACAAGATTGGCGCTCGTCTCTGTGCTCCAAAAACCGTCTAAGCACAACACCCCTGGCATGGATCGCTGTATTAAGTAAATTAAAATTATTTTCCCAGCATCTCAACCACCAATATTCATAAAAAATATTGCCTTTTACTTCAATCCAAAGCAATTTAAGCACAAATCTTTCAGTCTCAACATTCAAAGGTCTACCTTAAAAGAAGAAATTAAATATTATTATTCAAAACTTGATAAGCGATGATCTTAATCAGTATCCCTTTGACCATAAACCGCGCATAAAACATTGATCATGGGAACCAATATCCCAAAAAGTTGACATAATTGTACAAGAGATTTTGTGACCAAAAACTAAATATTAAAGCCACCAAAAAGGGTGATTACTGAATGTAACCTGCATTTTGACCCACATATTACGCGTATCTGTAGATATGTAGCACAACTTCTTACATATGTAAGTATGTTACGCATTTTCACCTAACGATCAGAAGGCGGTTAATAGATGCATTTTGCTTAATGCTTTCGCAAACCTCTAAAGCAGCTCAATGTGGCTACTCCATTTTGCAGAGCGTTTGGCGGCAAAAAGGTTTGATTTATGACAACACCGCATGATACCAACAAATGATCTGCAAACAAAGCAAACAACAAACAAAAAACTAAACCAAAATTAGAAAAGACCAGCGCGTAGATAGTGGCGTTTCGCGCTGAAAACTCATAACTGAGTGTCACATAGAGTGTCGCGCATGCGCAAAAAGCAAAAAAAAAGAAGGCGAAAAAATAACAACCAAAGAAACACAGCAGCAAATGTTGTTGTAGTTGTTGTCGTTGTCGTTGAACAGTATTGAATTACAAATGAATTTATTTAAGTTAACTTCTGTTGTTGTCACCAATGCCTTTGTTGCCGTCGTTATTGTCGATGTAGTGTGGCAAATACGCACCAGCAAATTGTGCAAGAGACGGCCCAAAGTACGCATAAGTCATAAGTCTTTGCCTTCATCACCATTTTTATGGTTTGTTTCTGGGAAAACAAAACATCAACACACCACACACACAATCACGAACTTGGACAATCCTTTTAGCCATTTAACTATAGCGCACTTTGCCTTACATTTTCGTTGAGGTGGCGCGCTGCTTAGTTGAGGCTGCTTTGGCTGGCTGAAACACCAGCGCATAAAAATGTCTCAATTAGGTATATGGCACAAATACGCACGGAAAGATTTGTGTCTGAATATGGTGTAGTGGCAGTAATCTGTGTACAACTCTTGGGCCAGTCCAAATATAGAAATATATGCGGAGGCGCTTGGACAGCCATTGAACACTTGCAGCTAGGTTGATGTGGGAAGTGAGCATATTTTTTGGTATTTAGTATTTCTGCTATTAGCGAAAACAAATGCTTTGTTGGTTTTGATCAAAATGTGAAAATGGAGGCACAATTCGTTATGTTGCTTAGGTTTCCTTTCCACTTACGGAAAGCGTACCTAACGCGGGTATATTCGAAGCCCCAACATAAACCGAAGTTCCCTGCAAAGTTAGTAATTCTTTGCAAAATGACATGACGAAACGCCCAACTCCGTAAGGATTGGGAAGTACTTCTCCGAGCCATTTAAAACCAAAGAGTCTTCAGACAAATCTCTTTCGTGCGATTTATTTAACCTTATACTGGAGAAGATTGTTTTTGTGGGAGAACTAAATTGCAATGATACAATCTTCTATGACATCCTAAAATTGCTGGGGTATGCTAATGATATTAATATCATTGGCCTTAACAAACACACCATCAGTTTTGACTTCACTGCATTGAAAAAAGAGGTGAAAAGGTGAGTCTAGCAATAAATGAGTACAGGACGACCTTGACAGCCATGTCACAATTGACGGATGAAAATTCGAGACTGTGAAGGATCCAGCATTAACAACGGAAATAATATCATCTCACTGCGAAAAAAAATTATGCTCTACAAGTCGCTCTTCAATGGCTTGGAATCATGGACCGGTACTTTCCGGTAACAAAGCACCATTTAGATACTATCCCGAACATCTCGGGAATGATTTATATGACCACATTAACCCTTCTAGGCCATCCTGCCCTCCCCACCCCCTAATTCCATGAGGAACTTGGGGTCGCCAGATCCTCGCCTGTCAATAAAACAGGATTCGCCACGGGTAGGTGAGGTTGACAATTGGGTTGGAGAAGCTATATATTGCGCTGGCAACCCCTTGAGAGGATTGCGCTACACAACCCCTTGAATCAATCTGGTATTTTAGTCGCCTCTTATGACAGGCATATCTATCGAGTGAATGCGCGATGGCACGTGAAGTGTTCGAGAAAACATTTGACACAAAATGTAAAATAATGTCCATGATACCAACAGCAAGTATTGAAGGAAAATAAAGTAGCGAATAAAAGCCAAAAGGCTCCGGTGGGTAGGTCATGTAATGATAATGGACAAAAGCTAAGAAAGATTTTCAGTCGACACCGCTGTGTGGAAACAAAAAAGGGGAACCTCCATTGAAATGGAAGAGTAAGGTAGAGAAAAAGCAAACCTCCCTTGATGGCCCCTATTGGCGTCAGTTAACGCAAAGCAGGGATAGCTGGGGTGAGTTTATTAAAACGGCCAAACTCGCTTAGGTGATATAGTGACAATGCTGGTAATGATGATAATAAATTTAAACTTTCTCCCTATCGCATTCTCCTTCTACTCCTACCTTTCATCCTACTGTTTCCCCCTTCTTTTTATTCCCCTTCTACCACTAAATAGGAGGACAGGAGTTGCACCTGATCCATCAAGTAGAAAATGTGTGGACAAAAGCGCGGGGCTACAAAATTTCTAAGATCATGTGGAAAGCCTGCGATAGTAGACTCACAAAGTGGCTCATATTTCTGAAGAGAGAATACTTAAGGCTAACGACGGGCATACTGACTTGACACTGCCTTCTGCCGTCACATCCTTATATTTCAGGCCTCGTAAGTAACAGCAAGTGCAGGAAGTGTGAGCTGCAGGAAGAAACGGTTGAGCACGTTCTGTGTTCGTATCCTGCGCTCGCCACGTCTATGCTTCAGCTATTAGAGGTGGCAGAGGTGCCAGATCTCGAGGAAGAATTTAAGATGGGCCCAAGAAAACTGATAGTATTTACCAAGAGGATGGAGTTATTCTATAACATATGTCCTGGCACCTGATTGGGGTTATTCCGTTTGGTCGTCAAACAAATTACGGTGACATTATGGACACATTCAGCCTATGTGAAGTCTTTATTGACCAGCTAGTTCAACCTAGATTAGGTTAACCACTTAATATTCCAATTCTTATTATTTTTCCTTCTTCTTCATATTCCTCTTCCTAAGAATCTATCATATTTCCCATTTCAAATCACCTCTACTTCTACTCCTATTTATTTTCCATCGATATTCATAGTCTTAATTCTGTTCCAATTCCTATTCCTTTTCTCTAACTTTTTCTGTTCCTGCTCCTTGTCTCTATTCTACTCCTATTCCTACTCCCATTTCTATTCTTATTTTTGTTCCTGTACCTATTCCTACTTTGTTCCTATTCCCATTCCTTTTTTTGTTTCTCTTCGTAGACCTATTCCTATTTCTGTTGCTATCAATTTTTCTATTCCAATTCCAACTACCAATCCCTATTCTTGTTTCTTCTTAACTGCCCATTCGTATTCCTTTTCTATCCCTCTTCTAATTCCCATCTGTACTCCAATTTCTATTTCTTTACCTAATCGTTAACTTCAACCACATATCTCCCCGTCACATTTTTTATCCACTCCGCTTCTATAATAGATCCCGTTCCTTAATCTTCGATTGCCTCTTCTTCTTGCTCGTTATCTTCCCTTTACCTTTCTTCTTCCACTTTTTGTCTTCGTCTTCAGAGTATCATTTTTCATTTTCTTGCACTTCTTCCTATTTTAACTTCCTTTTGCCTTTTATTTTTCCTTTTCGCCGCCTCTTCACGCTTCGCTCATTCACTCACCATATTTATTTAAGTTTTTGGGGTGGAGGTTCCAAGTCTGCCCGGTGCGCCTCGTGGTTCATCTTTGAATGGATCATCTAAATATAACTCAAAACTTCATTATAGTATTCGATGAATATTGAGTGAATCATGCTTTCTGATAAGGAAATGTAGCGTAGTCTCTCCTCGACTTCGTGTATTCGAACTAATCTCCAATAGCTTTTTAACAGTTTGTCAATACTAAGTTTGATGACGTGCAAACTTTTTTCCATTACCAATGGCTCAGTTGGGACGCAGGTCCAGGTTTCTCCTCTGCAAGGGACTTCATCCGCTTGTATGTTAACTAAGTCGGCCTCGGCTGCAGCTCGCCCAACGAAACAATTTCGATTACAAATGACAAGTTGTACCATAAAACTTGGCAGTCAACTTCAAGTATTATTATATTAGCCGGATACCTTTGCTGTAAGCCTTATATTTCCTTAACTAGCCTTTACCCGCGGCACCGTCCGCAAGGAAAATTTTAAATATATGGGCTATTCGCGTTAGCCTGCTTATTATCTGTTTAAAATTTTGTTTTCTGTCTAATGCATTTTATTTTTGTAATTGAGTAAAAAAAAGAACTAAATGAGCTGATAATCTGATAGGATCCCAAATGATCCCGAAATTATCAAGAAAAAGCTACGAAATGACCCCAACGCTATCGCGGACGGATCCCGAAAACCATCCAGAAATGCCCCGAAAGGGTCTCCAAAAGTTCCCCGAATAGTCCCAAAAAAACCCGAAATGAGAGCGACACGATTCTAGACGTATCCAGAGAACCACACAGAAATGATCCCTGTAGGTGTTCCAAAATGATCCTGACGGGCTCCCGGGCGGATCTCAAAAACCATCCAGAAAATATCCAGGAAGGGTCCCTAAATTATTCCGACTAACTCCAGAAAAAGTTCCGAAATGGCTCCGAGGGGATCCACGATGGATCGCGAAAACCATACAGAAATGATTCCGGAAGGATTCCAAAATGATCCCGAAATGAGAGCGACACGATTCTAGACGTATCCAGAGAACCACACAGAAATGATCCCTGTAGGTGTTCCGAAATGACCCTGACGGGCTCCCGGGCGGATCTCAAAAACCATCCAGAAAATATCCAGGAAGGGTCCCTATATTATTCCGACTAACTCCAGAAAAAGTTCCGAAATGGCTCCGAGGGGATCCACGATGGATCGCGAAAACCATACAGAAATGATTCCGGAAGGATTCCAAAATGATCCCGAAATAGTCCGGAATTGACCCAGATAGGATCCCGCACAGATCCAGAAATGATCCCGGAAGAGTGCAAAAACTATCCCGGAAAAGTAACAAAAAATCCCGAAATGGCTCCTACGGCATCCCGGACGGATCCAGACATGATCTCGGAAGGGTCCCCAAATGATCCCAAAATGGTCCCGAAATGACCCTGATGGATCCGGCAAAACATCAAGAAATTATGCCGAAAGGGTCCCAAAATGATCCCGAAATAATACAGAAAAAGTCACGAAACGACCCCTAGAGGATCCCCAAATGATCCCGTATTAGCCCCGAAAAGGTCCCGAAATAACCCCGACGGGATCCCGGACAAATCCCGAAAACCATCCAGAAATGATGCCGGAAGGAATCCCAAATGATTCCGTAAAAGTCCCGCATTGATTCCGACGGGATCCCGAACGGATACCGAAAATCATCCAGAAGTGATGCCGGAAAGGTCCTCAAATGATCACCTAATAGTCCCGAAATGACCATTAAGGGGTCATGGACGGATCCCATAAACCATCCAGAAATGATCCCGATATAGTCCCGAAGAAGTCCCGAAATGACCCTGACTGGATCTCGAACGCACCCCTAAATGACCCTGACGGGATCCCGGACAGATCCCGAAATCCATCCAGAAATGATCTTGGGAGGGACCCCAAATGATCCCGAAAAAGTCCCGCAATGATTCCGAGGGGATCCTGATCGGATACCGAAAACCATCCAGAAGTGATGCCGGAAAGGTCCTCAAATGATCACCTAATACCAGAATGACCCTGACGGCATCCCGGACTGATCCCAAAATCCATCCAGAAATGATCTTGGGAAGGTCCCAAAATTATCCCGAAATAGTCTCGGAAAAGTTCAGAAATTACCCTGACGGGTTCCCGGACGAATCCTGAAAGCCATCTCTAAATGATCCCGAAAAAGTCCCGAAATGACCCTGACTGGACCCCGAAAGGATCCCGAAAGCTATCCAGAAATGATGCCGGAAATGTCCTCAAATGATCACCTAATAGTTCCGAAAAGACCCTGACGGGATCCCGAACGGATCCCGACAACTATCTAGAAATGATGCCGAAATGGCCCGCAAATGATCCCGTATAAGTCGAGAAAAAGTCCCGAAATGAACCCGACGGGATGCCGGACGAATCCCAAAAACCATCCAGAAATGATGCCGGAAGGGACACCAAATGATCCCGAAAAAGTCCCGCAATAATTCCGACGGGATCCTGAGCGGATACCGAAAACCATCCAGAAGTGATGCCGAAAAGGTCCTCAAATGATCACCTAATAGTCCCAAAATGACCCTGACGGCATCCCGGACAGATCCCGAAATCCATCCAGAAATGATCTTGGGAGGGTCCCAAAATTATCCCGAAATAGTCTGGGAAAAGTCCAGAAATTACCCTGACGGATCCCGGACGAATCCCGAAAACCAATCTTAAATGATGCCGAAAAAGTCCCGAAATGACCCTGATGGGACCCGGAAAGGATCCCGAAAACTAACCAGAAATGATACCGAAAGGGCCCGCAAATGATCCCGTATTAGTCGAGAAAAAGTCCCGAAATGACCCCGACGGGATGCCGGACGAATCCCAAAAACCATCCAGAAATGATGTCGGAAGGGACCCCAATGATCCCGAAAAAGTCCCGCAATTATTCCGACGGGAATCTGAACGGATACCGAAAACCATCCAGAAGTGATGCCGGAACGGTCCTCAAATGCTCACCTAACAGTCCCAAAATGACCCTGATGGCATCCCGGAAAAATCCCGAAATCCATCCAGAAATGATCTTGGGAAGGTCCCAAAATGATCCCGAAATAGTCTCGGAAAAGTCCAGAAATTACCCTGACGGGTTCCCGGACGAATCCTGAAAGCCATCCTTAGATGATCCCGAAAAATCCCCGAAATGACCCTGACGGGATCCCGAAAGGATTCCAAAAACTATCCAGAAATGATGCCGGAAAGGTCCTCAAATGATCCCCGAAATGACCGTGACGGGATCCCGAACGGATCCCGACAACTATCCAGAAACTATGCCGAAAGGGTCCGCAAATGATCCCGTATTAGTCGAGAAAAAGTCCCGAAATGACCCCGACGGGATCCCGGACGAATCCCAAAAACCATCCAGAAATGATGCCAGTAGGTATCCCAAATGATCCCGAAATAATCCCGAAATGACCTCGTCGGCATCCCGGACGGATACCGAAAATTATCCAGAAATGATGCCGGAGAGGTCCACAAATGGTCCCCTAATAGTCCCGAAATTACCCTGATGGGATCCCGGACGGATCCGAAAACCATCCAGAAATGATGCCGGAAGAGCTCCCAAATGATCCCGAAAAAGTCCCCAAATGACCCCGACGATATCCCGGACGGATCCCGAAAACCATCCAGAAATGATGCCGGAAGAGCCCCCAAATGATCCCGAAAAAGTCCCCAAATGACCCCGACGAGATCCCGCACGGATCCCGAAATCCAACCTGAAATGATGCCGGAAGATCCCCAAATGATCCCGAAAAAGTCCCCAAATGACCCCGACATACTCCAGAAAAGGTTCCGAAATGGCTCCGAGGGAATCAACGACGGATCGCGAAAACCATACAGAAATGATTCCGGAAGGATCCCAAAATGATCCCGAAATAGTCCGGAAATGACCCAGATGGGATCCCGCACAGATCCAGAAATGATCCCGGAAGGGTCCAAAAACTATCCCGGAAAAGTAACAAAAAATCCCGAAATGGCTCCTACGGCATCCCGGACGGATCCAGAAATGATCTCGGAAGGGTGCCCAAATGATCCCAAAATGGTCCCGAAATGACCCTGATGGATCCGGCAAACCATCAAGAAATTATGCCGGAAGGGTCCCCAAATGATCCCGAAATAAAACAGAAAAAGTCACGAAACGACCCCTAGAGGATCCCCAAATGATCCCGTATTAGCCCCAAAAAAGTCTCAAAATGACCCTGACGGGATCCCGAAAGGATTCCGAAAACAATACAGAAATGATGCCGGAAAGGTCCTCAAATGATCCCCTAATAGTCCCGAAATGACCTTGACGGGATCCCGACAACTATCCAGAAATGATGCCGAAAGGGTCCGCAAATGATCCCGTATTAGTCGAAAAAAAGTCCCGAAAGGAACACGATGGGATCCCGGACGAATCCCAAAAACCATCCAGAAATGATGCCGGTAGGTATCCCAAATGATCCCGAAATAGTCCCGAAATGACCTCGTCGGCATCCCGGGCGGATCCCGAAAATTATCCAGAAATGATGCCGGAAAGGTTCCCAAATGATCCCCTAATAGTCCCGAAATTACCCTAATGGGATCCCGGACGGATCCCGAAAACCATCCAGAAATGATGCCGAAAGGGTTCCCAAATGATCCCGTATTAGTCGCGAAAAAGTCCCGAAATGACCCCGACGGGATCCCGGACGGATCCCGAAAACCATCCAGAAATGATGCCGAAAGGGTTCCGAAATGATCCCGTATTAGTCGCGAAAAAGTCCCGAAATGACCCCGACGGGATCCCGGACGGATCCCGAAAACCATCCAGAAATGATGCCGGATGAGCCCCAAAATGATCCCGAAAAAGTCCCCAAATGACCCCGACGAGATCCCGGACGGATCCCGAAAACCATCCAGAAATGATGCCGGAAGAGCCCTCAAATGATCCCGAAAAAGTCCCCATATGACCCCGACGAGATCCCGCACGGATCCCGAAAACCATCCAGAGATGATGCCGGAAGGGTCCCCAAATGATCGCGAAATAGTCCCGAAATGATTCCGGAATAGTCCCGAAAATGTTCCAAAATAACCCCGACGGGATCCCGGACGGATCCCGTAAACTATACAGAAATGATCCCGGAAGGGTCCCAAAATGATCCCGAAATAGTCCCGAAAAAGCCCCGAAAATACCCCGGCGTAATCCCGGACCGATCCGAAAACCATCCAGAAATGATCCCGGAAGGGTCTCGATATGACCCTTACGGGATTACAAATAAGTTGAAGCTAATTATAAAACCATGTTAATAAGGCAGCAGGCGCATTGGAGCGAATAAAAAGTTAGATAGAAACATACAGGTAAAGCTAATAAAAGCGTGCTAATAAAAACAATTGATGGAGGTCGGATGGCGGGAGTAGAGGAGAGGACCACTGATCGTTCCTCCAAAATTGTCTAGATCTCGTTCTGTATGTACCAGATACCAAAAACTATTGATTTAGGAGAAAATTTAGATTGAGTTATAACAATTTATGGATTTTACACCAGAGGGGGAGATAAAGGGGGGCGGGCGGAGGGTGTCACTGCTTACTTTGTAAGCCCTCGACTTATTTGACCCCTTGAGTCTGTGATATTGGTGAAGGCCAGTATACGTAAAGTTATAATGTGAAAAAATTATGAAAAATAATTTCTCGAAGGGTCGTGGGACCCCCACCCCTCTTTCCATGTTCGAAAAAATTTCTCTAGTAGACTACTGTCTGTGTCCCAAATTTCATCAAAATCCGTGTAGCCATTCTGGCGTGATTCAGTCGCAAAGACGAAAAAATATAATAATTAAATTATAACTGTTCCTAGGGGGCGGGGACCACGCCCCTTTTGAAAAATATATAGCTAGTAGATCCTTCTAGACTATTGGCTATATGTGTGCAAAATTTCATCCAAATCGGTCCAGCCGTTCTTGCGTTATTGAGTCACAAAGACAAACGTCTGGACAAACATCCAAACATCCAAACATCCAAACATCCAAACATCCAAACATCCAAACATCTAAACATCCAAACATCCAAACATCTTAACATCCAAACTTTCCCATTTATAATATATATTAGATTAGATTTCCTTAGTAAACCTATAAGGTGCAATGTTTACGCCAGCGTCAGGTGCTTTTGGGCTGCCTCATGGTTATGGCTAGTCTGCTTTTGGCACATATACAAATTTTACGAGTAAATTCTACGGATGTACTTTGCTTAACTGTCAGCTCAATTTCGGTAGTATGCATTGTTTAGTTTTTGTTGTTGCTCTTAAGCAATTTGTAACAGTAATCATCTGTTGAAATCGGGCAAATGGCGCCTTCATAGCCTGACTTGTTCTACCCTCGGGGTATGGTTGTCTCGATTTGCGCTGGCTTAAGCTTTCCCTCGATAGGATAAGCTTTGTCAAGATGCACGAATGTCCTAAGTGGCTCAATTTTGTTTAGCAATAGTTTTTGCCGTGCCTTTTTCTTCTGAGTTGTCGGCTGTTTATTAAGATGCAACCATTCGGCGACCTGAAGTAGTGCAAAGGGGAAGAAGGTGGAAGAGATTCCGGTTTGAAGCCTTTGATCGCAAACCAAAAGAAACCATGGAAGCAAATTAAGTATATGCATAGTAGAGAGTGTGTCAAGGTTCGATAACTCCCAGGTCTGCATCCATAGCATTCTGTTGTAACAGCATCACCTTTTAAAGGAAGCGATTCGGCAGTAAGCCCTAAGGTCTGGATGTGGGAAAGCGTATGTATACTGAGTAGCAAAATGCCCTAATCTATAATATAAGAGACGCATCAGCCGGACACTGCAACAGCTGGCCCCCTAGCTCCGCTTAGACCAGAGATCGAATTATTTTCAGATTTTCTTTTCAAGAACATGCAGATCGAAGCTTGAAGTGCAGATCCCTTTCATTGCTTGTAACAAGTTTTCAATAATCATTGAAGGATTTTTGATAACTCTGACTCGGGCATACCAACTGAATGACAACCTCCTATTTCCTAACCATTAGGAGACATTTGCAAATGAGGCAGAGTTTTTTTCAGCCTATGGACTGCTCATATTGATTCTAACTCATAGTGGCAAAAGGTGCCAAGGTATTTAGAACCTATACTAGTAAGTATATCCTATTCCTCAAAGCACGGATCGCTGTGCGACCACAACATTTGCGGAAAATGTTCCAAGACGGGAGTGCCTTGCTTTTAACGGCAATTTTTCCATATACCCGGACTGCTCTAAGACAAACGGTTAAGTTGGACGTGGAGTTTACTCAAGGGATCTTGACCTCCAGCTCTCCTTCAGACTGCTCGACCACTGCAGCGTATTCGAGGCTGAAGTTTCAGCCATCATGGAAGCCACAGTTAGGATAGGGACACACCAATATCGGCAAAGAAATCTTTATTTTCAGCGCCAGCCAGGTTGCCATAAAATCTCTTTTCTTTTACTCGTTCAATTCTGAACTAGCACTAAACTGTCGACGATCTCTTCAAGAGCTGGCCCAAGAGAACCGTGTACACCTCACTTGGGTCCCTGGACATAGGGACATTGAGGGAAACTGCTTTGCAAATGAACTCGCTAGGCAAAGTACAACCAGGCAGATTCTTCCGAATCAAGAACGCTTAGGTATGCCCCTGGCCACATGCAAGCCAATGCTAAAAGAACACATCCACCGCCAAGCCGACGAAAGATGGCTAAAAACACCGGGGTGTCTGACATTGAAGGAAACCTGGCCAAAATTGGATCCTAAAAGATTCCGTCACGTGTATAACCACAGTAGGGATACAATTTCCACACTTGTAGGGGCACTAACTGGGCATTGTCTTATAGGTAGGCATGCAGAAAGGTTAGAAGCGCCTTATCGTCGATGCTACAGGTGTTGTAAAGAAGATGAGGAGGAGGAAACGGTGGTTCACCTCATCTCCAACTTCCCGGCAATAAGTGGCGCACGGCAGCACTTTCTGGGTGCTCCATTTCTAGATAATCTTAGCCAGGTTGCGGAGCATGACATCAAGAACCTAGTAGCTTTTATCAGGTCCTCAAAATGGTTCGAAGAGGAAAGGTAATGGTGTATTTTTTAGTATCACAACGCGCCTTATATCACTGGCTTAAGTGCCCTCGGGCATCCTTTTCAGCCTAACCTAACGTAGAGCCTAAAACGGCGAGATGTATATGAAGAAACCTACTCTTTCTAAGCTATTGATAACGTTCGCGGCAGATCTTAATTACGCAGTTAAAATTACAGATTTGTTGCATGCTAGAATAAACTCGTAGAAAATAGATCTGCAACTTAAAAGTTGAATACTTCTGTATAAATATACTTGCTAGCTAAAACCAACTCACGCAGCTTAACCTTCTAATCCCATTGCAATAAATCACAACCAAACTATGTATGTCTTTGCGTAAATACCTGCGACACTTAACCCTCTGGGTAATCTGTCAACAAAACTTTCACGCGTCCATTATGTGCACAGTAGATGGATAGATGGAGCCAGCAACCAAAGGCCAAAAAAACGCAAACAAAGCCATGGGCGCACTGTATTCAACTTCCCTAGCAGGCAATTTAACGGTGTCTAACCCGTAGTGATTGCCACGATAAAAGCGTGAAATCGCCGGTGACGATGACTGTGCCGCACCACCAATATTTCACACTTCCAAACAACGGATCTGATGAACACCAAAAACGGTTGCACGCTTAAAGCGTAAATTGAAATGTTTCTCCATATTCGGATACAGCTTAAGCCCATCAGTAAGAGAATGACCAGCCACCAACTTACCAAAAGCCAGCAGCTATGGATGTCGAGTTCGTATGTAAGTAAGCTGGCAATTGACACCACCAATCTTCACAGACAGAAAATAGGTTGGACAAAACCATTTTCGGTTGGTATTGAGTGACATTTGCAGGTGGTAATGGCTTCGTAATGACTTGGTATTTGTGCAAGACGAATCATTGGATTACTAGTTAGTTAGTTGTTGGCAATAAATGGATTAAGATGTTAGTCCGTTATGGTGTGCAGAGTGGCACTTGGTTTGCTTGGCAATCTAAATTAATTGAGCGTGATGGAGATGAGAAATGCGTAATGCGTTTTAAGGAATTTGTGTTATTAAAATTTTTTTGCGCTTATGTAATTTTTAATATTAACCTAATTGGGTTACTTAAAGTTAGTTTTTGGCTATTGTAAAATATCAGTCCGGCACTTTTGATCTTTCGTACCACAGACGTCGAACCACGTGGTCAATGCCATCTAATGGAGTCAACTCAAACTTGAAGGACTTACAGTTATGAAGGTTATATACATATATGCGCTATGAAATCTATCAGTTTCCAAATTATGTGCACTTGACGGGATTATGTATTACAGCTACTGTGTAAGTCTAGGATAACGAATATTTGAGAAAAACCAGGTATCCTAACACATTGGATTGAAGTGGCCATGCCTCCCAGAGATATAATGTATTATCTCCACAAGCACTGTGAAGAAGAACACAACCACAGCCGTCTGATCCAAAAGAGCATAAAAAGGACCTCGGAAACCTTGTTCTAAGTGTCAAAAAGTCAGCACTCGCAGTTGAAGAAAGCTCTTAGTTATATCATGACACCAACCACCTTCCCAATCGCAATGTGGAAATAACCCAGCCCCCATGTGTCGTTAATCCAACCATGTTGAAACTGCAAGCTTCCTCGTACTTCCGTTCGAGGATATCGATGACAATTTGTGAGTGATCCCACCTATTGGATGAGGCGGAGGATTGCTACAATATGCAAAAGATGAAAACGGACTGATGGCCATCTTGGGAGTTAGACTAGACCTATTAAGAGTAATTTTGGACCTAGTAAACTTAACATTGAGCAGATTTAGATCAAAGTAAAGCATTGATTGGTGATCACTTCTCGAACCAAAATGCCGAAGCTCAATTTATCTTGCCTTAATGATTAAGAATTGGGCATCGACTCACACGAAGAGCTAAAGTCAAATACTACCCATAGATGGAAAAGAGTGCCTATAAGGTATTCTAAATACCTGCAAAAGGAAGAACATGCTGATCGGGGATTGGGCCGATATTAAACTACGCAGTACTGCAGTGTTGGCAGGCAATCGCTGTAAGCTACATTAAAACAGCTCGATAAACAACATACCATCGATCGGATTATGGAAGAGAAATGAATATCTGATGTGAGCACAAATATTGCGCGCAGTTACTTCCATCACGTTTTCCAATGTTGAAGCAAAAAATACATTCCAGCTTTAACGGACTGGCTCAAGTGTGGGGGGGGGGTGACTTAAGGTCAACGGCCTTAAGGACAATTGACACTATGACCATTTAAATGGCCACAATATCAACTAAGGTTATGACTATATCACATGGTCAGAATATCAAATTCAAAATGATTACAATGTCAATTTTGGTCATAAAATCACCTCATATTTTCTCAAGTGGCCATAAGATCAACTATTTTTTTTTTTTTTTTTGTTCATCTCTACATATTAAGATGTCAGGAACTATACCAGTTCAATTGGAGCAGATCCGTAAAAGGTGTGTGAAAATATTTGAGTGTAAGAGTTGTAAAATTAGGAAAATATGGCATTTTTATATTGCAAATAAGGAAAGAGGCTCCAGGGATGTAGTATGGGGTAATACTTTTTCTAAATTATGGTTTCATCGCCCCAAAACTGGTCCAATATTGTTTTTTCTTTCTTCCTGCAGTCATATCGAGTTTCTTAAAATCCGTGCAAACAAAGAAGTACGACCATCATATATTATCAAAATTAATAGACGAGGCATATTCAGACTTTTACCTGGAACTACACCGTTGGGACGACATAGTATGGCTAAGACAGAAATACTTTATGCACTTTTGCAGTTCTAATCTCCTATGGGATTGTCCTAGGGCTCTGTCAAGATAGAAGATAATTTCTCGGTCGCCCCTTTATCCAGGTTTTCTTAAATATGTCAATTCAACGGGAATAATTTATAGGACAGAGGCTTTCAAAATATACAACATTCTTCTCTTCCGGCACATAAGCGCTCGTTGGAGGCACTGGTGGCTTACCAAACCAACGTAGCAATATCTCTTAAATGTTCAATAAAAACATCAGATGAGATTGCCTTAAAATTGTTCAGTAATGAGTTTTCAAGTATCGGATGACTTGATGATAGGTTAGGTTAAGAGTAAGTGCAGGGTGGCGGCACATTCGTTTAACCCCATTACCTCCTAGTGGTCCTCAACGAACAATTTACTTTCCCTGGTGAACCCAAGAAGAAGCGAAACGTCCACTATCCCAAACTCTGCCAGGCTGTGGAAGAACCGTGAGCTCAGAAATCTGAGCCTTCTTCTTTGATGCCCCGGACATCGGCAGAGAAATTGGTAGATCGACTCCTCTTCCTCCTCACCCTGACAGCTTCTGCAGAGGCAGCTTTTTGGTATTATAGCACTATGACCTCTGATGACTCCCGTAAGTACCTTCACCGCGGATTTGTTCAGTTTGAAACGGAAGCTGGTGCCTTTCCTATCCAGGCATGGCCATACGGACCTTAAGACTTCGCAGCCAACCCTGTTGGTCCATAGCAAGTCGGTTGCTCTGTTCTCATATTCCTCCATTATCCCCAGGACATAACCCAGCGGTGGTCGGACGGAGCTGTCCATATCACTTTTGTCCACACAGGAACCTTTCCTAGCCATCTCAGCTGCGAGTTTCTTCCCTTCAATACCGCTGTGCCCAGGCACCCAGCAAAGTGAGGCATTGAGATGACTTATAGAAGCCAGCGAGGCTCGACACCTCCACACTATATCCGATTTTATCAATATAGACTCTAATGCCCTTAAGGCGGCTTGGCTGTCAACAAAGGTTATTACGTCGGTGTTGGAGAACATACTATCCTTAAGTAACTTTGATGCTCTGTCTATGATATAGACCTCGGCCTGGAATACACTGCATGCGTCAGGGAGTCGGAATGATTGACTTAATTGTAGATGTGTTGAGTACATCCCAGGTCCAGTTCCCTTTTCCATTTTCGAGCCGTTGGTGTAGATTGTAATGCCCCTATATAATTTGAATGAAATTGGTTTCATTATCTGTGATCGTATAATACGATATGGGATATTTAATTTAAAACGTTTGAGAATAACAACAGCGAATGACTTAAGTTGTGTAAAACGCGAAAGCATCTAACGTTTTAGTCTCTCCTGCCACAACAATAAGAAATGGCAGTGGCAACGGCAGCAAAGCAAGTGGCATCAGCCTCAAGTTCGAACAATCAAGTGCTGACCTGCCGATGGTAGACTGTTGAGAAGAGATGAACGCATGCCGATCCGAACACTTGAATTCTTGGCGCACATTTTATCATTTTTTTTTGTTTTCATTGAATAATTTTATTTTAATTTTTTTTTTTGATGTAATGATCGAAGGATTAACAGCGGCACCACACGTTTTATGCGCAATGGCCGCAATAATCACTGATCAATTTAATAACGCAAATAAGACAGTTGGACGTAATAAGTAAATATGAAATAATCGCCATCATTGTCGATCTGCAGCCCAATGTGGTGTGTCATAGTGATGAGCAGAATAGAGGAATCGGGCCAGGTCCAAAAGAGTTGGAAAACAGATGATCAAGGCCTTTTATTTGAATCCGTCACGTTTCATGATTAGATGTACCAACTAGGCAGGGCGAAATACTGTTACAACAACAACCACAACCATAGCAATACAAATTAAGAGAATTTCAAAAATCCTCGAAAATCGGTTTTAAAGAATTAAAAATACCATTACAAAAGGACCAAAAGGGCTCTCGCCTAAAGAAAAAAAAAGAAGTCGTCCATATACTACTCCTTGTCCGTCCACCTGAAATGTCGAAATATATTAACGAACATTATGGGAGTGTTTGAGAAGTTGGAGCAGCTCAGAAGTCACAAAATTACTCTTTGGAGCAGTTACAATTAGGGCAGAAGACCGCCTACCGCACGAGTAAATTAAGGGACAATGGTCAGCATATTTGGACACGATTATTGTCAATCTCTAAACATTGTGCGTAATAAGGTATTGTGGAGAGACAGTCAGAATAGATGGAATGTTGAGGTCCTCCATGAGTCTCTATGCGCGATAGCGAAAATCGATGTATACCATTTTAGGTGCATCGCTTCTTGAACTCGTTATTCAACCTGCTCTTGCCTTCAGGTTAGACTAGGATTCTGTGTGTATAAATGTTGGATGTGTATAAGTGATTGATATTTAGCAGACCAAGCCACCTGTTCAGCAAATAAGTATGTAAGAGTGCATGACAAGTGTTGAACTTTAACTTTAACGAATTGCAGGAATCATCAGAATTTGTTCCACATCCTAATTGGAAAACCCTTTGTTTTCCTTGTAGCAGGACTTCGCCCGATCCAACAGTACAATCACCCACAAATAGCCCTTCATATACTGTACTAGCAGTTTCAATAGGGTTGGACCAAAGACACATGGACGTTAGAAGCGTTGATTCCACATTGCAGTATCCAAATCGAAGTTATGCTAGAGTCTGCCTTTCTGAGAACGGGGATCGCTAGCCATTTATCGGCATAGAACTTTTCCGACTCATCGTGAAAGAGGCTAAGCGCCTGTTTATGCTCATCAAGTTCAAGCGTCTGCGAAACCACTTTCAAGGAGGTGTGTTCAATCTCGTTTTCGCTTGCATTGCCGTATACGAAAAGTGGGTCCTAAAACTTAGTAATTAGCATTTCCAAAGTTTCCAGTGATACATGTTATGATTGTCTTGCCTGCTGATCATCTCGAAACTTGTCTATGGTGGGCGCCACTTTTATGCACAGGAGACTTATTCAGTGGTGTTCTAAACAGTGGTTAGGTTTTATCTTCAATGATGGTTCATCTTCTCCATGCTATTTGGCAAAAATTTATGCGCTTTTCTTCCATGGAGTCAATACGCTTTCCATGTCGGAGACCAGGTAGTAATTATTAAGGCTGGAGGAAATTGGCACGGTGTTGAAATCTTCGGTCATAGCCCATACTGTGGTTTTCTTTGGATTATTCCTATCAGCCAGCATCTGGAGCTCTTGATGGTCGGCTTCGTCCTTTTTTCTGAGCACACGTATCTCTTTCATATTCGCCTCACATCGGTGCCCCCCATTTCAGAGCCGATGTATAGTTCTACGTCGTTTTCGTTGGTTTTTTTGGTGTCGCTGCGACCGTATAATAGGTGCAGTAAACGGCGTCGTCGTCATTATCCCCCTAGGATGAAAGCTTAGCCTGGGGTGCATTTGACATCCTGAGTGAGTCCTAAAAACAACCGAAATCGCATAGGACTAATAACATTTTTATTACCCCAAACTCACCGTTTAGTAAGCTTTCATCCTGCGTTCGGGGTTATCTTAAAGCGGTATCCCCCCACTGCAGACTTGCATCTTTAGGTCGAAGATTACTCTCTCTAACACCAGTTGCCTGTACGAGAATCCAACTTGTCCCTGATGACAGCTATCACGTTCCAACAGAACGGCTCAAAAAAGGCTAAGGCTCTAAGAAGGCTGCCCAGAGGAAACAATATTTTGATCTGACCTATCCTAAAAATCTAAAAATTCTTACCCGGAACGGAATGCCAGCCATATTCAGGTTAAAGCGTTGGTTTATGTGTAGTTTATTACAGGCATTCCAAACTAGCCGCGATGTCTTGCACGAGGAAAGACCTGACCAGAGTACATTTGCCCTGTTCATAGCATTCGTTTGGAAAAGCCTATAGGTATACCAGCAAACACCGAGCTGACGTTTGTCATAAAGCCAATTTCATCAGCAGTATTCTTCCGCTATCTCTTGGTTTTCCGATACCTACTTAAATATTTTGTCAATCGTACGTAGAATTCGTTTCAGCAACCACTTAATGTGGTGGTTGTGTGATCCTTCCACCACGCTGCAGGTGCTGGGTTCCAGTCCCTAGCAAGGCAACATCAAAAATTGATAGAAGCGGGGTCGCCCCTTGCCAAAGGTGGAAAACACACGGATTGTATTTCTTTCATGAAAAGCTTTTCGGTGAAATTTCATTGCAGCTGCCGTCCGGAGTCAGAATAAACATGGGGTCTTCATGGCTTGGCAATTTGAAGAGGATATTTTAAAAGAGCACGACGCAAATTGGAAGAGAATCTCCGGCCAAATCTCGTCGGAGGTAAATCGCACCACCTATTTATTTGGAACCGAGCTCAACCAACCGATTCTTCGAATATTCGAACATCTACATCACTACTGTGCAGCATGCGTTTGTTTGTGACATGCAACGCCTTACCAAAAGACTGCAGCCGCCACACTAAGTCTGAGTGGCTGTCAGAAGCGACATCATAAAGAGCTGAGCGTGCGCTACGTGCAGTAACGCAAACAAAACTTAAATTACGAGTATAAGTAAAAGAAAAGAAATAAGACCGAAGCCGAAAGTGTGCACCAGTGCAGAAGTAGAAATTCCCTGCTCGCACAGCTCGAGTGTGCGATTTGTGTGTTTTTTTTTTTTGTATTTTATATGATGCACAGCAGCTGTTATCTGTTCGTTGCAATCAGAAAGTTTCCACTTTTGTGTGTGTTTTAGGTGCAAAAAATTATTTACTACAAAATTTCTTCCTGGGAATCTTCTTTCACTTTTCATAAGCATAAATATAAACAAAAACAAATAACTGGCCCGCAAATAAAAATTGCCATTTACTTGCAAAATTTTAACTGCCAAATAAACTCTTTTTATACCCAGCGTGCTTTGCCACGGCTATATTAACTTTGGTAACATAAGGTTGATCGTAATGGCATAAACGAAAAGAGATAAATCTAGACTTCCATATATCAAAATGCTCGGGATGGAAAAGGTCACAGGTCGCTTTCTATTATTATATGTACTAAGTGTTCGAAATATGAGCCAAATCGGTCCACAAATACGATTTTTGCGAATATCTCGATCCATGCGCCACCTAGCGGCGATTTTTTTCATAGGTCGCTTTCTATTCTTGTATGTATTACTTACTTACTTACTTAATTGGCGCTTAACCATCTAAACGGTTATGGCCGTCCAACAAGGCGCGCCAGTCGCTCCTTCGCTCCGCCAACCGGCGCCAATTGGTCACACCAAGGGAGTTTAAATCGTTTTCCACCTGGTCCTTCCAACGGAGTGGGGGCCGCCCCCTACCTCTGCTTCCATAGGCGGGTTCCGATAGAAACACTTTCTTGGCCGGAGCATCATCTTTCATTCGCATAACATGGCCTAGCCAGCGCAGCCGCTGCGTTTTAATTCGCTGGACTATGTTGATGTCTACGTATAGCTCGTACAGCTCATCATTAAATCTTCTTCGGTACTCGCCATCGCCAACGCGTAGAGGTCCATAAATCTTTCGAAGAACTTTTCTCTCGAACACTCCCAAAGCCGCTTCATCTGCTGTTGTCATGGTCCATGCTTCTGCCCCATATAACAGGACGGGTACGATAAGTGACTTGTAGAGTATGATTTTCGTTCGCCGAGAGAGGACTTTACTTTTCAATTGCCTACCTAGTCCAAAGTAGCATTTATTAGCAAGATTGATTCTTCGCTGGATTTCAGTGCTGATGTTGTTGCTAGTGTTGATGCTGGTTCCCAAATAAACGAAGTCTTTTACTATTTCGAAATTATGGCTGCCAACAGTAGCGTGGTTGCCAAGGCGCATATGCGCTGACTCTTTGCTCGATGACAGCAGGTACTTCGTTTTGTCCTCATTCACCATCAAACCCATCTTTACCGCTTCTTTTTCCAGCTTGGAGTAAGCAGAACTAACAGCGCGGGTGTTTAGGCCGATGATATCAATGTCATCAGCATATGCCAGTAATTGCACGCTTTTATAGTATATTGTTCCAGTGCGGTTAAGTTCTGCAGCTAGTATAATTTTCTCCAGCATCAAATTAAAGAAATCGCACGATAGGGGGTCACCCTGTCTGAAACCTCGTTTAGTTTCGAACGGCTCGGAGAGGTCCTTCCCAATTCTGACTGAGCTGATGGTGTTGCTCAACGTCATTTTGCACAGCCGTATAAGCTTTGCGGGGAAACCAAATTCAGACATAGCGGCATATAGGCAGCTCCTTTTCGTGCTGTCGAAGGCGGCTTTAAAGTCGACGAAGAGGTGATGTGTGTCGATTCTCTTTTCACGGGTTTTTTCCAAGATTTGGCGCATTGTGAAAATCTGGTCGATGGTAGATTTACCAGGTCTGAAGCCGCACTGATAAGGTCCAATCAGCCGGTTCACGATGGGCTTCAATCTTTCGCACAATACACTTGAAAGGACCTTATATGCGATATTAAGAAGGCTGATTCCACGATAGTTGGTGCATTTTGCAGTATCCCCCTTCTTGTGGACTGGGCAAAGAACACTTAGATTCCAACCGTCGGGCATGCTTTCGTCCGCCCATATTTTGCTAAGAAGCTGCTGCATGCGCCTTACCAACTCCTCGCCGTCGAACTTGAATAGCTCCGCAGGCAATCCATCAGCGCCCACGGCCTTGTTGTTTTTCAATCTGGTTATTGCTCTTCTAACTTCGGCATAATCGGGCGGGGGGACATATATTCCATCATCATCGATTGCGGGATCGGGTTCTTCATCTCTGCGCGGTGAATTGCTGCCTCCATTTAGGAGAGCAGAGAAGTGTTCCCTCCGTAATCTAAGCACTCTCTGGACATCAGTTACAAGGTCGCCGTTTTCATTCCTACAGGAGTTTGCCCCGGTCTTAAAACCTTCCGTCTGTCGCCGTATTTTTTGGTAGAATTTTCGGGCGTTATTCCTGGTGGCTAGCAGCTCAAGCTCCTCGCACTCACGCCTTTCTGCTTCTGCTTTTTTCTTCCTGAAAAGGCGTCTCGCTTCCCTTTTCAACTCACGATAGCGTTCACACACTCCTCTTGTCGCGCTCGCTTTTAACGTAGCCCTGTAGGCAGCGTCTTTTCTTTCGGTTGCAACGCGGCATTCTTCATCATGCCAGTTGTTTTTTCGTGGCCGCCGGTAACCAATTTTTTCCTCGGCGGCAGTATGAAGTGCTTTGGAGATATGCTCCCACTGCTCCTGTATTCCTTCAGGATGAGTTGTGCCCTCAGAGACCAGGTGTGAGAGTCGAGTTGCGAAATCATTGGCAGTCTGTTGTGATTGAAGCTTCTTGTATGTATTATGTGTTCCAAATATGAGCCAAATCGGGCTACCAATACGATTTTTGTGAATATATCGATCCATGCGCCACCTAGCGGCAATTTTTTTCTTATTATTGCATTGTCATCGGGTTCTGAACTATATTCCAAGCTTCATGCTTGTAGCTTATCGGGAAGTTACTTAAATTTCAATTACAAGTTTCGTTCACAACGGCCGTGCAGCCGTGCATGCGGCCATGCGACCTGCCAACTCAAGCTAAATAAAACCGTTTAAAAACTATGGTATCGATTTTTGATTTAGTTACATATATTTTAGTAAGCAAATCAACACATTTTGATTTAAGTAAGTGCAAAATTAACATTATTGTCAAGTGTAATTTTTGTTTTATGTGTAATCATGTTCACCGTCTCCTTACATATCTATATATATATATATATGTATGTAAAAAAATACACAAAACTTATTTATGTTTTTGTAATGTTCGCTTTCTTTTATTAAATAAATAGATATATCTTAACTCCTGATGATGCCAAGGAAATTTGGCGAAACGTTGAGTTAAAAGGTGGAATAAGTCTCTTTTATTCGCACTATCAACAATTAGATCAGAAAAGCTTATAAAAATTAAAAATTTGCATGCCGAACAAACTGATCGGTAACAAAAATCTTGTAAATTCTGAAAAAAAGTTTAATGGGCGTGGCATCGCTTCTTATTTGTCCAAACAATATCTTACGTTTATGGAGCCGTAACACGAAGAAGAGTTGACGTATATATAAGTTGGAACACACATTTCCCTTATAAGGAAAACTATTAGTTAATATCTTTTATGTTTTGATAATACTTTTTGTCAAAAATGTGCCGCAGTAGGATTGGAAAAGTAATATATCTGAAATGAACTGTACAATTGAAATTCACGCTGAGTATATAATGTTCGGTTACACCCTGTCTTAAACACCCTTACTTGTTTTTTTATTCTTGGCGTGAAAACTTTAATCTTTTATATCGAAAATATTTTTTTTTTTTTGAGTAAAGATATGGTATGTATGTATACTAAAAATTAATTCGTACTTATAAATAAACAATTTGCTTTTAATGGTTTCCGTTATGACCAAAAAAATCAAATATTTCTTCAGCAGAGTTATTGATTTCGCTGGTCCGTGAGAATGAATTTGCACGCCAACGATTTTATCTTCTAAAAATTCAGTTGCCCCAAATAATTTTCTTTTTTTGTGTGCACATCACTAGCGCAGATCATTTGTTTGGCTTTCACATGGTGCACACTTGAAATTCTTAATAGAGTTTTAGTAAGAGTGTGGTGGTCCTTAATCCTGTGTGCTCGTCTAAGAAAGAAAAACTTGAAGAGGAGCTTTCAACAATTTCAATTCCTACAAAATGCTATCCGTTAGGCCAAGTAAGCTCCTTACGTCGCGAATTTGCATACATATATGTGACCCGGTCTATGAAAAGGTGGCTTATGACTCAAAAAAAAAAATGTTTCCACTTTTTTTCTGGTTTCGATAGTTTTTGAGGCGCTCTTTCGCGTGGTGAAAACTAGAAAGTCCTAACTTGCTTAGAAGTGTACTAAAAATGTAGAGAAGGAAGAGCACAAATGAAAGACGATGAAGCCTTTGGTTCCTTCGATGCCACTTTGGTGGCTGGTGAAGCATCCTCCGATTTTTTTGATAGCATATTTTTCGAGGGCAATTGAGCCAAAATATCGGTCAGAAACTGGTTTGTGCTTTGCCTTTTGGGCATGACTGTTCATAATGCAAAAGAAAAACTACTAAGAAACTGAAGAAATGCATTGTTTATCTTTAACAGCTGTTTCACGCAATTTCTTTTTTGAGTCATAAGCCACCTTTTCATAGACCGGGTCACATATACAAACCCCTTCTGAAGGAGGGTGATTTCTAGGTCTCTCTAGAACTTATTTTATATAGAGGTAGGGATTCAAGGCGTTGATAAGCGCAATACAAAGTTTTATAATTTCCACAACCCAATTGTCATCCTCACTCCCGCACCAGAAGGGCATCCTGTTAGAAATACGAAGGTAACATACACAAATATTAGTAGGTGTAGCGGGATGGTCTCGAAGAATCAATGTGATTATGTTAATTCGTCCCCCGGTTGGACGGGTTACTATCTTAATGGTGTTTGTTACCGTATTATATCCAACAAAGGACCATCAACATCAATAACAATCCCAAAAACCTCTGAGGAATGTCTTCAACCCAACAACATTAACACGTCTAGAGCTTAGGCTGAAATCAGTATGGAAACTACGCACTTGCCTTTATTTACACACTTTTCGATATACACTGATTCCATTATAAAAATAAATAATAGTTTAAAAAAACTAAAAAAACACGCTTTTATAGCTAACCGAAATAAAAAATAGAAAATAATTTTCAATTAAAGAGTTTATATAACAGTAGAAGAAGGGCAAACAATCATTTATAGTTAATAACCTCAAAATAAAATTATAATAAAATTTAAGTTATTAACAGAATAATTTAATTCACAGTAAAAAGTGTGGGGTGCTTGATATTGAAGGTTGCAATCGTTCTATTGCCAACTATGTGAGAGGAAAGATATGAAATGTAGTCAAATGTACTCCACGTTTTTTAATCTGAATTAAACTATTCTGTTAATAACTCAAATTTTATTATAATTTTATTTTGAGGTGATTAACTATAAATGATTGTTTGCCCTTCTTCTACTGTTATATAAACTCTTTTTAATTGAAAATTATTTTCTATTTTTTATTTCGGTTAGCTATAAAAGCGTGTTTTTTTAGTTTTTTTAAACTATTATTTATTTTTAATTTTTTAGTTCAAGTAATTTTAAAAGTTTTAGTCGAGAGTGGCCTCATTACCACTTTGAATGGCCATAAGTTTGATTGAAACTTTGCACACGTATCAAGGCTCGATGAAAATGCATTAATGTGATGGTGGGGTGACATAAGGTTAACGGGCATAAGGTCAATTGAACTTATGACCACCCCGAATGGCCATAGATTTGAAACCTTGCACATAATGCGAAATAGAAGTGGATGCATGGCAAATCTACGAAAGAGCATACTGGAGCCCTTTTTTAACACGCTTTTATTAGCATGGCCTGTATCTATGTATGTAACGGAATTTTTGAGCTTAATTTTCACCGGTTTCTAGAAGTCTGATTAATTTGAAACTTTGCACACATATAAAGGCTCAATGACAATGCATTAATGTGATGGTGCGGTGACATAAGTTCAACGGCCATAAGGTCAATTGGCCTTATTACCACTTTGAATGGCCATAAGTTTGATTGAAACTTTGCACACGTATCAAGGCTCGATGACAATGCATTGGTGTGATGGTGTGGTGACATAAGTTCAACGGTCATAAGGTCAATTGGCCTTATAGCCGTTGACCTTATGTCACTAAACCATCACATTAATGCATTGTCATCGGTCCTTGATATGTATGCAAAGTTTCAAATTAATCAGACTTCTAGAAACCGGTGAAAACTAAGCTCAAAAATTCCGTTACATACACGCCAAGCTAATAAAAGCGTGTTAATAAAGGAACTGGTGCGAGGAGGCTGAATTGAGGTGGTATCAAAATTTGTGCATCATAAGCTAGCAGGAGCTTCTGGCACTTACTCGCTCTAACTGCAATGCAACTGGAAACAAATCTCTAGATATATTTCCTGGTACGGTGAAGAACACCACGTTGTAACCAAAAAAAGGACGCTATAGGGCAAGGATAAGATCGAACGTAACAGGAAGAGTTTGTGAACTTTATCGCATGTTTTACCAGAAGAAAAAGTAGAGGCAGAAAGACTTGAGTGTGAAGTACATGAGTGACTAGGCAACATGAACAACGCAGGGGTTTCCCCTTGGACTTATTGTGTTAATTTTGATCTTTTATGCTTCGCGACCGCCGGGATGTGGTGGTGAGATAAACCCTAAATCCGTCGGGGATCCCGTCAGGGTTATTTCGGGACTATTAGGGAATCATTTGAGGACCTTTCCGGCATCATTCCTGGATGGTTTTCGGAATCCGTCCGGGATCCCGTCGGGGTCATTTCAGGACCTTTTCGGGATCATTTGCGGTCCCTTCCGGTATCATTTCTGGATGGTTTTCGGGATTCGACCGGGATCCCGTCGAGGTAATTTCGGGACTTTTTCTCGACTAATACGGGATCATTAGGGGACCCTTTCGGTATCATTTCTGGATGGTTTTCGGATTACGTCCGGGATTCCGTCGGGGTCATTTCGGGATCATTTCGGGATCATTTGGCGACCCTTTCGGCATCATTTCTGGATAGTTTTCGGGATTCGTCCGGGATCCCGTCGGGGTCATTTCGGGACTATTTCGGGATCATTTGGGGAATTTTCCGGCATCATTTCTGGATGGTTTTCGGGATCCGTCCGGGATCCGGTCAGGGTCATTGCGGGACTATTAGGGGATCATTTGGGGACCTTTCCGGCATCATTTCTGGATAGTTTTCGGGATCCGTCCGGGATCCCGACGGGGTTATTTCGGGACTATTTCAGGATCATTTGGAATATTTTCCGGCATCATTTCTAGATGGTTTTCAGGATCCGTCCGGGATCCTGTCGGGGTCATATCGGGACTTTTTCTTGACTAATAAGGGATCATTTGGGGACCCTTTCGGCATCATTTCTGTATAATTTTCGGGATTTGTCCGGGATCCCGTCGGGGTCATTTCGGGACTATTTTGGAATCATTTGGGGAATTTTCCGGCATCATTTCTAGATGGTTTTCGGGATCCGTCCGGGATCCCGTCAGGGTCATTTCGGGAATATTAGGGGATCATTTGGGGACCTTTCCGGCATCATTCCTGGATAGTTTTCGGGATTCGTCC
Organism: Eurosta solidaginis; assembly: GCF_040869045.1. NCBI lineage: Eukaryota > Metazoa > Arthropoda > Insecta > Diptera > Tephritidae > Eurosta > Eurosta solidaginis. Next base: position 75,208,390 of record NC_090319.1, read on the forward strand.
GGGATCCCATCGGGTTCATTTCAGGACTTTTTCGGGATCATTTGGGGTACCTTCTGGTATCATTTCTGAATGTTTTTCGGGATTCTTCCGGGATCCCGTCGGGGTCATATCAGGACTTTTTCGGGATCATTTGGGTATCTTCCGGCATCATTTCTAGATGGTTTTGGAGATTCGGGGTCATTTCGGGACTTTTTCGCGACTAATACGGGATCATTTGGGGACCCTTTCGACATCATTTCTGGATGATTTTCGGGATTCGTCCGGGATCCCGTCAGGGTCATTTCGGGATTATTAGGGGATAATTTGGGGACCTTTGCGACATCATTTCTGGATAGTTTTCGGTATCCCGGCGGGGTCATTTCGGGACTATTTCGGGATCATGTTGAGAATTTTCCGGCGTCATTTCTAGATGGTTTTCGGAATCCGTCCGGGATTCCGTCAGGATTATTTCGGGACTATTAGGGGGATCATTTGAGGACCTTTCCGGCATTATTTCTGGATAGTTTACAGGATCTGTACGGGAACCCATCGGGATAATTTCGGAACATTTTCGGGACTATTTCGGGATCATTTGGGGACCTTTAGGGGTAATTTCATGACTTTTTCTGTATTATTTCGGGATCATTTGGGGACCCTTCCGGCGTCATTTCTTGATGGTTTGCCGGATCCATCAGGGTTATTTCGGGACCATTTTGGGATCATTTGGGAACCCTTCCGAGGTAATTTTTGGATCCGTCCGTAATGCCGTAGGAGTCAGTTCGAGATTTTTTTGTTACTTTTTCGGGATAGTTTTGGAGCCCTTCCAGAATCATTTCTGTATTCGTGCGGGATCCCATCGGGGATCCGGACTATTTCGGGATCATTCTGGGACCCTTCCGGAATCGTTTGTGTATGGTTTTCGCGATCCGTCGTGGATCCCCTCGTGATCATTTTGGAACTTTTTCTGGATTATGTCGGGATAATTTAGGAACTCTTCCTGGATATTTTTTGGATGGTTTTTGAGATACGTGCGCGAGCTCATCAGGGTCATTTCGGAACTTTTCCGGGACTATTTCGGGATGATTTTGGTACCCTTCAGGGATCATTTCTGTGTGGTTCTCTGGATAAGTCTAGAATCGTGTCGCTGTCATCTCGGGTTTTTTTGGGACTATTCCGGGAACTTTTGGAGACCCTTCCGCGGCATTTCTGGATGGTTTTCGGAATCCATCCGCGATATCATTGGGGTCATTTCGTGGCTTTTTCTGGATAATTTAGGTATCATTTGGGGATCCTATCAGGTTATCAGCTCATTTAGATCTTTTTTTTATTCAATTACAAAAATGAAATGCATTAGAAAAAAATTTTTAAACAGATAACTTAATAAGCAGGCTAACGTGAATAGCCCATTTATTTCATTTTCTCCTTGCGGACGGGGCCGCGGGTAAAGGCTAGTACATCAATAAATGTTTCAGTTTTTAAAAATTTATTCGTAATGATCGCTCGGAGATGTCGATCAAATGCAATAATTGTTCAAAAATACTGAAACTATATGTTATATTATTTCACAAATTAATTTTATGTTTATTAAATAAAAGAAGTTATTTCAAACTTGAATAATAATCAATAGTCCTTTTTTTATATTGGGCAAAATTGACCCATGAACGGTATGTACGCTATTTTTGTGGAGTGCAGGATAAGGGTTAAATTTAGCAACAGCTTAAACTCGCACTGCAAACCAGGCGTTAGTGTATGACTGAAGACTATTAGGCCCAGTATTTACTGTTTACGTATTGCACTTGTCTTGCAGAGCATTAACAACAAAGGCCAAAGCCGTGAGTATTACCTGCAAACTATGTTGGCTGATTGGTATAATGCACTTAAATTCCTCCAGAAAGTAAAGCCTACGATGGTTGGTTTTCACATACGATTTTCTCAAGGAACAATAATGAGGACTTGGAAAAGACACGCAAAGCGTACTGAAGTTATGGAAGAAACACTTTCCTTTACTGTAAATTGCGGGCAAGGTGGTTAACCCGATTATGTATTTGCTGAAAATAGAGCCTCAGTTCTGTTACCCGGATATGATGAAGGTGGAATGTTAATATCTTGAAGGTGAGGATGCAAAGCACGTCAGGCAAGCACAACCCCCTATAATTCAATATAATTTGGTTTTGCCCAAAAATAATATTATATAGCAACATATAGATATTTCTGGCAGCACTATGGACACATTAAGTCTATGCGAGGTTAAATTTGACCGGCCAGTTCAACCAAACACATATATATATATATATATATATATATATGTATGACTCCTCAATACCACGTACTGTGTGGAAGTGTGACCCCTCAATCGCCATGAAATAACTTAGTACCGATTTCAAGCAGCCGGTACTCGACAATGTCTGAATTTGACTTCCTTTGTTATATTTGGGATCCTAGAATGCCAACAAAAGCTACCTTAGCCGAAGATTAGTGAAGTTCTTTCGTGGCCAACAGAGATCGGGCTATACATTTTTTTACTTATTTTTAATGTTCAAAAGAAAAGTTCTCCGGGAGGATTATGGGCCTCCCTCGTGATGTCGACAGCGTGTATCTAATGAAATGAAATAATAAACTTCAACTGTTAGGATTATGACGGTCTGAATCAGAAGGTACTCTCATCGACGACTCTGGCATCCGAGACGCTTCATCTGAGTTATAAATAATTTGTAAGAAGTGAATAGAACACCCTAGGTATTTCCAATTTTCGTTAATTACTAGAACGGGTGACTGGCGCGCTGGCTAGGTGGTTAAGTGCCAATTTAAGAATGAAAAACTTGCTCACTGTTCGTTCAACACATTCTTAAATCTATCGAAATTTTCTAAAGAGACCTCGCAAGATTTCCAAATCTTGCCATGAACTTTCAGCTGTGACTAACATGCAAATATAAGACAAAAACTAAGTTTACTTAGTAAATGTATCCGCAGAGATCCCTCGTCCTCAAATATTTGCACTTCTTCCTTTCAAATAAGAGTAAAGCTGCACTCATACATGGCAAATCAAAGAACATTAAAAGTGATATGCAAATTCAAAAATTGTAGATTGTGTCGAACTACCATTGTGAAAGTTTTCAAAAAAGATCACGGAGCTACCATAGTAACAGCACTTTCGGAAAGAAGCGTATTTAGCAGACGCTGTACTTCCAACTGTCAACTTCCTGAAAACAACTTAGATATTGCGAGATCCCTATGATAACTCCATATCGTTTGAACTGACAGGTCAATAAAGACCTTTTTTTATTGGAAGTAGGGGTAGCGCACTACCCTCAAGCCTAAAGAAACTAGGATAATCTTGTTCATGTTTCCGCACCCCGTGGGACCGCCGCTAGGCATAACGTCATGGGGGGAAAGCGATTTAGTCCCCACCACTTCGTATGCGCATTTCCCTGCGCTCCCTTTCAGCACGCATCAATTTCGTCATAACTATAAAGGCCACCTTTCTCACAGCAGTCCAACAATCTATTTGTCCGCACATTCGTGGAACTCAATTCCTAATGGAAGGCTCCTCTAGAAAAACTCTGTGTACAGAGAGTCTTTCGCCATGAAAACGAGGGCAGTGAAACATTACATGTTCTGCGCTTTTCAACTATAAAGGCCATCTTTCTCACAGCAGTCCAACAATCTATTTGTCCGCACATTCGTGGAACTCAATTTCTAATGGAAGGCTCCTCTACAAAAACTCTGTGTACAGGGAGTCTTTCGCCATGAAAACCAGGGCAGTGAAACATTATATGTTCTGCGCTTTCCAATTTGGAGGGACAGTGTCATCATAACTATAAAGGCCATCTTTCTCACAGCAGTCCAACAATCTATTTGTCCGCATATTCGTGGAACTCAATTTCTAATGGAAGGCTTCTCTACAAAAACTCTGTGTACAGGGAGTCTTTCGCCATGAAAACCAGGGCAGTGAAACATTACATGTTCTGCGCTTTCCAATTTGGAGGAACAGTGTGGACAGAAAGGATCCTTCTCTATCCCACGCTTATATAGATATTCCTTGAAGCCGCCGTACCCGCTGAATATCTGTGTGAGGTGGTAATATAGCGTGAAGGTCCAGCGCCCTTTTCGATTCCTCCTACCGTTCTTAGGTCAGGTGGTATTGTTCGTGACCTTACGTTTTTCTTAGCATCCTCAGATGGTCGACTGATTCCAAATGCCTTACAGATCGGCCATTTCACCTGTGTTCGTCATCCATTCCTTTGTTCTTCCCACGGCGTCATTACATAATGCTTGGAGCAGATCAAGTTTCTTGGCCACTGCTCTACGGCAATATCAACCGCATAGCCGATAAAGACCTCACATAGACTGAATGTATCCATAGTATCACTCCATGCCAACTTAATTCTGAGACCAATCTCCAAAGTAATGAAAAGAAATATCTGAAAGTACTTTAAGCGTTAGACACATAAAGCTCCAGCTCTCGAAAGCATAGTAAGCTAAAAACCTACTTTTTCTTGCGACGTGTGAGTGCATCTTAATAATAAGGATGCTTACTTCATAAACTGAAAGCCAAATATTTACGCAATGCAAACGTATTGAAAACATTTTAAACAGCAATAATAATAAAAATATGAATGACAACAAGCTGGAGATGCAAGTGCATTTGGCTGAAGCCAGACCAAACCTCAAATCTTCTCACGCAGCAGCAGCAACGAAATGGATATTTGCGTTTGCGCAGCAATTGCGCGACTTGAGGCCGCAAAGTGGTTGACAAATTCCATATTATTGAATACAAAGTACATACATAAGCACACACATAGGCAAAAGAACTTAGACAAACATTAATAAAAAAGTAAATAAAGAATAAAAATTAAGCACAAACATTGTGCAGTAATTGTTAATGGCTTGGAGCTTGTCGTTGGTTGAATTGTGCGGCATGGAAATTTTTGTGCAAATATTTTGATTCATTTTAATTATACGCATTGCCAAAGACGTCAAACAGGTAAAGGCGTACTATGAGTACTTAGGCTTTATTTACACAATTAATATGGGCAACGATCGCTTTTGCGGTGCGTACGACAAAGCGGATTACGTTCCATCGAGTCGTTGTCATCAGTTGGTTGGTTTGGAGCTTTGACTAGCCATCAAGTGGCAATTAGTGGCCAATCAAGCAGTCACTCAGAAACGAAAATAAAAATAAATATCAGTGATTGGCGGGCATACGAGTGCGTCTTCATTTAATTTTTATACATATTTATTGTTATTGTTTTACTGCCTTATTTTCTTAATGTCATTAGCTTGACGTTCGCTGCGTTGCACAATGGGTCGAAAGACATTTATTTTAGGCTAAACATTCATAGATTTTCCAGCCTTATTAATGTTTTATTCCTTTACGGGGTTTGGATTTTATATAATACAAAAAATTCACAACGGCAATCAGTTTTACTCTCACTCACTAGGTGAATGAATGCTCTTATGTCATACGAAATCTGGTTTACACCAGAAAATATGGCTCGTTGCGTTATACATAATATGTCACTTAATGCAAGATTTTCAAATATTCGCGTATCTTGCAGTATTCGTAGTTGTCCCTAATTAAAGAGCATGCACGTTTTCTCTTCATAATTCAAATACTCTCTGAATATCTGTCATCAGGTAATTGTTATATAAACTGGACTAGAAAGAGGTAATCATACTTGCACTTTATATTCTTGAAATATTAGAATTTTATTACAGAGTGTGTCTGTGGGTAAGCTCCTCCCTTGCTGGTACACTGCAATATTTTTTACTATGTGTTCGACATTTCTCTTAGATATTGCGCACATTCAGACAATGAAAATAAAAGAACCTGGCACGCTATCGATGTACCAAATTTTATTCCAAATTCAGTCGTGTCCGCGATAGTAATGAGGTGGCAACCTTAAGGGTCAACCGTACTTAATAATATCTTTATTGGAATGCGGAGTGGAACACCTTTCGTTTGATACCCATATTGACATATCTCAAGTAATTTCATTTTCAATTCCAAATAGCTGGCAACATTCTGAAAACATCCTCAGTGGCAATCCCTGAAGAAAGTCTTAGAAGGTGATTCATTATCGATGCACAAAATTACGTTCAAATGGGCTAAGCCGCTTCCGTGATAGTGGTGGATATACAAAAAGATATAAATAATAAGGTGAGGCGGCAGCAGTAAGCGGAAAACTTACTTAAAAATTTCTCTATTGAAATGCGGTGTAAAATACTTTGGTATATCTCATGTAATTTAAAAGTAATAAGGTTTAAGAGTACATAATTCTAGATGAAACAACATTTTCGGAGAAACTCAAAGTCGAGGAGACTGAAGAAAGTCTCTACGGAATAGTACGAATGTGAAAGAATGTATGTGCTCCCTCTTTGGTTTGGTATTCGCAGCACTTACGAAACATTTCCTATGAAAGTACGATATACGTGTACAGCGATTTTTTCAAACTAATGGAAGGGGTGGAGCCGGGTCACTGTAGCTTCTTTTAGCCGCAAACAGCAGCTTCTTCGCTCTACTAACTGGCGCCAATTGGTCGCACCAAGGGAATTTAAATCGTTTTCCACTTGTTCCTTCCACAGAGTGGACGCCGCCCTCTTGCTCTGCTTCCATAGGCGGGTGCCGATAAAAATACTTTCTTGGCCGGCGCGTCCTCTTTCCTTTGCATAACATAACCTAGTGAGCGTAGCCGCTGCATTTTAATTCGCTGGACTAAGTTGATTTCTGCGTAAAGCTCTTACTGTTCATCATTAAATCTTCTTCGGTACTCGACGCTGCCAATGCGTAGAGGTCCATAAAACTTTCGAATTTTCTCTTAAACACTCCCATAGCCAATTAGTTTTTAATTTTTCAGCGCCGATATGGTGCAGAAGTACTCTCAAAACGATCCGGCAATGAACCCTGAATAATCCCAAATTATCCTCAACTTTTTGAAAACTCGCTACTTTTTTTTACCAAGTAAAGAAGTTTTGTTATACAGTTTGCTTTTTTCGATAAAGGGTGGATTTCGGTATCGGTTACTTTTTCGGATCTGTTAACAGTTTCTGCATCCGGTTGTTTTTGCTTAGCGGATACTTATTCCATACCAGTTACTGTTTCTTATTATTTTAACCCCTAAGTAGGGATATGGTCCCGAAAGAAGCCCACGATAAACCTTATTCTGAAATGGTCAAAATATAATAACGAAAATATTCCGAACATGTTCCTAGATGTACCAGAGTTATTTCTAAAAGTGCTTAAACTAGTGACCGACGTACTGTTTTTGGTTAGTGGGTACTTTTCTGATACCGGTTAAGACTTAATGCCGGGTAGTTGTACCCAGCTGTGGTGAAATAATCTCGAAGTACTTCCAAGTAATCCCGAAATGATTCGGGAGTAATTGCTAAATGATTATGAAATCGTCAAGAGATAACACCCAAAAAATATTTTAACTTGGTACGTACCTGCAACAGAGCAATTTCGAAAAGTTGCTAAAGTTATCGGGTCTACTAGTTTATGGAATGATCACGAAAAACAAACTATGTTCCAAATTCCCAAGATAGACAGCCAAACTAAGTCGAATAGCCCACAGTGCAGCGGTGGAGGCGGCGAAGATGTGGCATTCATGGTAATGTCATACCCAATATTTACTAATACCACATACATTCATACATAAAGCCACTAAACAATCAACACAACCACCACAGAGTTGCTGACGCCTGTTGATCGCGCAATGCTGATCTGTTGCACGCACAGCTTGGACATTCTCTATACTCGATACGACGCGCACTCCTTGAACGACTGGTGATACAGAGAACGCTTTGATGTTTAGCTTTGTTAATTTATCGAAGCCAGCAACTGAATCCAATAAGCAAATACTAGAAGTATAAGTATTAACAAAAAATAACAAAAATCTCACAATTCAAACATAGAGGCTCTTACAAGCAGGCACACTCACAACAACAACAGCTGAACAATCATCAATAGCAAGCACATTGTAGCGATGGATGGTTTCTGCTCCTCCATCACAACTTTAATGATACCTGTGTGATTTTGGCATAAGACCGAAAGTGAGTTCACATAAGCAGCAGCATACGTTTTCCATGTGTTCATTTTTGCTCCTGCTGCCTCACACCGGCTGTCAGGTACAGAGCTTTGCGGTCTGTCGGAGTAGCAGGCAAGCAGCCAGCCCGTTTAGCGTGTCCAATTTTTTAATTATTTGCATTTGGGAGTGATTTATGATTGCCGATTGTAAACTGCTGCCACATGCGTCTGCACCCAAGATGCAGCTTAGTTTTTGTCTTAAGCACCAATATGAATATATTACTTTAATCAAAAAACTTCACTTATCCAATTATGCTAGGAAGTTGAGAAGAAATGTATGTACTATCTTAGTGAGACTGGAAGGAAGTTGAGAAGAGTTGTATGTACTATCTTAGTGCGACTGGCTTAATATGGTAGAACGCTATTGGGGTTTTTTGCTCAAGCTAAACTCTTGGATAAATGAGGAATCACCTCTCCGTTCGATGGCACGCATGCGTATTTCGTATCAGGTGCAATCTTATACATACTAGCATATCCTTACATGTACATCTGTATGTTATTTACATTTCATAAATCGTAGTTTAGTTGATGTATTTGGAAAATTCTTCCATGGGGGTCCTCCGAACCCGATGACAATGCAGCACTGTTCTCGTTGGGATCATTATATTTTAAATACTAGTTGTTAAATGTTGAGCATTGCTTAACATTTTTTTAAGAGTTAAATAGTAAGATCTGTAATTAATTAGCGAAACATGCTCATATTGCTTTATACAATTGTTTTTGTTATCGATTTTAGAAAAAAATTACAAAGTTCACAAACGGCGTTGGTTACTAGGACATGTTTCTGAATTTCAGTTCGTCATCAGCTAGCTTTTCGGGAGCTGAGTATTGAACTCGAAATCTCCAACATTCATACTTTATACTAGTGAAAAGGCAGATGCCGTCATCCACGCAGCCATATAAATGCACCGCTGCTCGCTTTGCAATTGGTTTCTAAGTATTGCCTCTTTGTTGCTATTCCTTTATACACCATTAGGTACATACTAATTCAATATGTCTTTAATCCTAATTGTGCGATAATAGTGAGCAGCGGAAGTACTGCTTATAAAAGCACTGCTATAAACCCAATGTTACTAAGCTTTGGATAGCGCGCCTATAAGTATTCCACAAAATTAGGGTTAGGTAGGTAGGTTGAACTGGCCGGTCCATGAGGACCTCACATAGACTGATTGAGTCCGTAGTGTTACCAGAAGTTTGTTTTAACGACCAAACTGAAAAACCCTATCAAAAACCAGGACCTATGTTATAAAATAACTCCGTCCTCTTGGCAAATACTAGAAGCTTCCTAGGACTTAAGCCACTTGCTGCTTCTAGATCTGACAGCTGTATCACTCCTAATAGCTGGAGTCTTAGCCTGGCAAGTGCAGGGCACGAGCACAGAATGTGCTCGATCGTTTCCTCCTCCAACCCGCACTTCCTACACCTGCTATCACTGACCAAGCCTAATTTAAAGGCATGTGACGCCAGAAGGCAGTGTCCAGTCAGAATACCCGTTATGAGTCTACAGTCCTCTCTTTTTAATGATAGAAGCAACTGTGTTAGTCTAAGGTTGTAAGACCTACACATAATCTTCGACACTTTACAGCCCCGCGCTTGATCCCACGCCTTTTCTGCTTGGTCGATCATGTGCACCTCTCGCCTTCGCTTAATCTCGCCCAATCTAATTGGGAAGTCTACGGAGCAAGCTTCAAGGGATGCGCCCTTTTTAGCTAATTCGTCCGCTTTTTCATTCCCATCTATTCCCATATGCCCTGGGACCCAACATAGATGTATGCTTCTCCCTGTCCCGATTCTCTCCAGAGACTGCTTACACTCTAACACGCATTTAGATGCTGTGCTATGCGAGATTATTGCCTTAATTGCTGCTTGACTGTCAATATAAAAGTTAACACGGTTGCAGCTTAAGCTATTCTCTTCCAGGGTTTCTACTGCTTTGGTTACGGCTAATATTTCCGCTTGGAAAACGCTACAGTAATCCGGCAGCCTGTAGGATCTGCTTAATTCCGGATCAGCGCAGTATACCGCAGACCCTACTCCTTCCACTATTTTGGAACAATCGGTGTACACATGTATCGCCTCGTCCGCCATTTGCGCACCCTTGCGCCAACCGTCCACCTCTATTGTGGCCTTGAGATCTCCCTCAAAGTGCAGGTAGGGAATCATGTAGTCTGTTCGTCTTGTGACTGAGGACGCTATACTACTATAGCCATATGGTCGCCGCTCAAGCTGCCCCGAAGCATCGAGCCTGGTTGCGGTCGTTAACGCTTTGTTCTTTGCTACCAGGTCTACAGGTGGAATGTGCAGAATGGCATACAGTGCAGCCGTCGGGGTTGTTTTCAGGGCTCCCGTAATGCAAAGCATCGATAGTCTGCATACCCCCTCTAATTTTTTGAGGTATGTTGTTTTTTGTGTGGCTTTCCACCAAACAAGAACTCCATAGTATAGAATAGGGCTTACAATCGCTGTAAAAACCCAATGAGAAATAGAGGGCGATAGGCCCCACGTACACCCCAGCATTCTTTTACATGCATAGAGTGCCGTTGAGGCCTTCTTGACCCTCTCCTCCACGTTGAGCTTCCATGACAGCTTACTGTCTAGGATGATTCCTAGATATTTTGTGCAAGGTTTCTCCTGTAAGGTCACCGCTCCTAACTTAGGCCTGGTCCAATTTGGGACCTTGTACCTCTTTGTAAACAAGACCATATCCGTCTTCTCCGCATTGACTTTCAGCCCGACATTAGATGCCCAGGTATGAATATCCCGAAGCGCCCGATCCATCAAAGAACTAATCTTTGGAAGGCATTTTCCACTTATGACAATTGCAACGTCATCTGCGTAAGCCGTAAGTTTTACGGGTCCCTCATCGAATTGCCTGAGCAGTTGGTTGATGACCAGTGTCCACAGCAGAGGTGATAGCACCCCTCCCTGCGGCGTGCCCCTGTCCACTGATTTCGTGGCCTCGTACAATCCCCATTGTGATGTAATCTTTCTGCAATTTAACATGCAGCCGATCCATCTGATTAAGGCAGGATGTACTTTAATGTAATTAAGACCATCCATAATCGCCCATTTTGCAACATTATTGACAGCCCCGGCAATGTCCAAGGAGACTCCTAGAGCATACTCCTTATATTCCAAGGATTTCTATATGCTTATTACCACCCTATGCAATGCGGTGTCTACCGACTTGCCTTTGGTGTACGCATGCTGTGTTGTGGAGAGCAGCTTTTCATCCACGTTGGACTTTATGTACACATCTATCAGCCTCTCAAAGGTTTTGAGCAGTAATGATGTTAAGCTAATGGGTCTATAGTCTTTGGGATACACGTGACCGATCTTCCCCGCCTTTGGTAGAAAAGCTACACGAGCAGTTCTCCAAGAGTGCGGTACATGATTCAGTCTTATGCACCCATCGAATATTATTTTAAGCCATTCCACGACCGCCCTACTTGAGACTTGTAGCATGGCCGGGAATATACCATCTGGGCCCGGCGATTTAAACTTAGAAAACGTCTTCACTGCCCACTCGATCTTGGTATCGGTCACCAAGCCCGGCACCACTAGCTCCGTGATCGAAGTGTGAGTGATGTCTGCTGGTTCTTCTAAACCGTCTCCCGATGGGAAATGTGTATCGAGAAGCACCTCAAGGGATTCCTCACTATCACGTGACCATTCCCCGTTCTCTTTCTTTATTAGTCCCTGGACTATGTTTCCCTTTGCTAGGACTTTTTTCAACCGTGCTGTTTCACTGGAGCACTCTATGTCCGTACAGAAACTTTTCCATGAGTTTCTCTTCGCCCTGGTAATTTCACGCTTGTAGATCCTCAGTAGATCCCTGTACTCATCCCGACACGCTTCGCTTTCCGCGGTCTTTGCGAGTTTAAACATTTCTTTTACCTGTCTTCTTAGAAGACTCAGCTCATTGCTCCACCATGGCGGCTTTGCTTTTCCTCTGAATCTTCTTAGAGGGCAAGCTTTGTTATACGCAGTCATAAGCGTCCTTGTTAGGAATTCATTCGACTCCTCCAGTTCCTCTACATTAGCAACCTCTTTGGGTTGTCCCAGTTTCGTTTCTACATGTTTCTGGAATTTAGTCCAATTCGTTGCCCTAGGGTTTCTAAAGGTTCCTCCCTTCTCTACCCTCTTTAGTGGGATGCTGAAGCTTATATACGCATGGTCGGAGAAGGATGGTCTATCGAGAACCATCCAATCATACCTTGATATATCACGCTCGGAGCTCAATGTAATATCCAGAACATTGCTGGATGTTGGACCAATGTATGTAGGAACATTTCCCCTGTTGGCTATCTGCAAATTGGTTTGCAGGATGTAACAAAATAGAGATTCGCCTCTCTCGTTCGTATCTGCTCCTCCCCACGCATTGTGGTGCGCATTTGCATCTGCGCCTATGACCAACCGCCCTTTGCGCCCTTCCTCCTGTACTAGCCTTTTGCACTCCATCGGTGGAACCTCCGCAGCATGGGCCATGTAGCAGGACGCCAGGATAAATGCCTGCTTATCCTTTTGCTCAACGGCCACCGCTACGAGATCCTCGGTGGTGTAATTAGGCAGCATATATGAATGCAGCTGTTTCCTTACCATTACTACAGCTCGCACCCGTCCTTCCGTTTGTGCGTAGTAAACGCCAAGCCCGCGCGCGCTAAGTCCAGAAACCTTTCCTCCCGATGAGAGCCACGGCTCCTGGATCAGCGCCACGTCAAACGAACCCTCCTCAAGGGTTAGGAGGAGTTCGCTCGACGCCACTTTACTGTGTTGGAGGTTTATCTGTAGGACTCGCAGCACCATTGGGCTGTTTGTCCCCCTCCAGCACCTTCGTCTTGACGTCGTCGTCCTCCTCTTGCCCTTTTGGTTTAGAGTATTCGAGGCCCCCTTCAGCCCCTCGTGAATGTTGTGCCGTGTGTTCCTCTGTGCGAGTCACAGCACCATTTAGCGGTTGGTCCTCTTCTAGCACGTTCGTGGTGACGTCGGGGACCTCCACCTGTCTTTTTTCCCTTAGGCTTCTGAGGTCCTTTTCGACTTCGCCCACTTCCAGCGTGTTAGGATTTTTATCCTCGGGACTTCTTTTCCTGAGTCGCATTTAAATTTTGCCAGTGCCAAAGGACATTTTGCCAAGCTGCGTGTACAAAATATCCTCCGCCTGCTTGTTTATTTGGAAGATGTAGAACTGACCATCCTCGGTAGGCCGAGATACAGTAAGTACCTTCCAATCCTGTGTCGGTATGTTCGGATTCTGATTCTGCAGAAGTCGCAGTGTATCCTCCGACTTCATCACGCATGGTATCCATACCTTAACTTTTGGTACCGTGGGGATTTGCGCTTTATCCACCACCTCAAACCGCGCGTTCGTGCCTTGCCTTTGGAGGTTTGGAACGACTTCATCCAGCCACCGCAAGCTCGCGATGTTGTCGCACGTTATCACCTTCACACCATTATACCATCCCCCCGAATCAAAGGTTGGAAGGGGCTTACTTGGTTGTTCCCGCATCATCTCAAGCATTAAGCTAATAAGCTCCTTTTCCACAGATCTCCACCTTTCAGTAGTCATTTGTCCGAAGGGACTGCTACGATCAACCAGCGCCACAGTCAGTGACTGCTTTGCCACATCACTCATCTTCTCGGGAAAAGCAGGAGTCTTAGTGTTATCTCCCTTTGGAACCTCCGAGAACACCGGAGTCTTCGCGTTAACTCCCTTTAGCGCCTCCGAGAAAGCCGGAGTCTTAGCGTTATCTCCCTTTGGCTTATCTCCTACTTCCGTAGTTGGAACTTCCCTCTGACTGGCAGCTTTCGAGGTAGTTGCTACCTCGCTATTGGAACCCATCTGTCTTACAGCTTTGGGCCTACTTGTCTTGTCTATGCGACTGCCCTGCCTCGCGGCTCTAGGACTGGGTCCTTTCTGCCTCTTGAAAGCAGGCTTGTCGCCTTCTGCCGAACGTTGCCTCTTCATTCTGCCATTCGACGCTTCTTCCTCTTCGTACCGGTTGCAGAACCGAGGGTTTCTCGAAGCAAACCTTTTGAATTGCCTTCGACCTACTTCTACCGCTTCATGGGCCCATTCCAAGCGCTCGATCTCCACTTCTGTTGGGTCGACCACTGCTCCCAAGCGTTGTACAATTCTTAGTGCTGCACGGTACTGCGAGAGAGCTCTTTTACTTCTTCTGCTCCGTACCCTTCTCCACTCTTCTACTCCGTTTTCATTTGTGTGCTTCTCCAACACGGAGTTCATTGAATCAGCACTACTCTCGCTCCCCGAGTCCGACGCATCGCTCAATTCGTATTTGTCGTCCTTGGATTGCGACTCAGTCCTCCTCTTTACATCCTCCTTATTACATTCAGGTAATGAGTTGTTCATCTTGGTCGTACGACCACCTGCCCGACAAGGCGGGCTCAGCAGTCCAGTATTATATACGGGGAAAGAACCGTCCGCCACAGCAGCGCCCCTTACTGCGGTAAGGCCATAAATACTTCCCGAGATGGCCCGGTATCGGGAAGGCTCCGTTCGAATACAGCCGAATTTATCCCCTGGCTGCAAATCGTCCAATAGGCACGGTCCGCATAACACCCTGGATTAGGGGGTTGGCAGTTCTTGGTCACCGACATCCCGCCGCCCTCCTATGAGGCGAAACGGCGTAGATGTCAGTCCTAAACAGCTCCGCCTCATAGCCGGGCGCTATGGAGTTCGGCTAAGCCCTCACACCAACGACAAGGTGCCTACCCTAGTGAGGGAAAATTAGGGTTACAAAAAAAAAAAAAAAAAAAAAAAAAAAAATATAGAATTAGTATGTACCTACCCTGCAAATATCATTGGATCATGTGGTCAACTGGAGTACTTACCATTATACTCCACTGTAATGTAGCAATGGACCAACTCATGTTTCTACACGAACATATTGTAAGCCGATCGTTGCTCGTTTTTAACGATTGTAATCACTACGCGATGTTTATTGGACTGTGTGTACTCCATGCATTACTCTGATGTAATGCGGAGCTGGAGTATATGGTCCAGTCCTAGGACATCGCATTGTTAATTGGACCATATTTTTTGTATGAATTGCGAATAGCGAGTACTCCATATATGTATCCATAGATTACTCGCGATTTTTGCAGGGTAGTGATGTATAAATACAATTGCAAAGCGAGCAGGAGGCATTCATATGGCTGAGTGGATAAAGGCATATGCCTTTACACCAGTATAAAGTATGAATGTTGGAGATTTCGAGTTCAATATTCAGCTCCCGAAAAGCTAGCTGATGAAGAAGTGAAATTCAGAAACATGACCTAGTAATTAACGCCGTTTGTAAACTTTGTAAATTAAATACTAAGAACAAACAATTTTTCTAAATGGGGCAGGAATCGAGATATTTGTTTTCAAGTAGCCTTCCCGGAGCAAGGCACTTAAATCTTCATAGTTAGATCAAGGCAAAGTGACAATGCAAAACAGGAAAAAAACGCTAGGTTGCGTCCAGGTCAAAATATTTAAAAAACCATAATCTTGAAATCCTACGATCGATTTCTAAGCAATTTCTCATTGATCTCTAAACTTGAATCCTTACACATTGACTATGACACCGGAACAATGCAAAGAATAAAAAACAATTTCCGCTAAGTGATGCATGGTGCATGAAAATATTTTTTGGGATACTTCCCATTGAGCTACAAAGCGAAGCCCTAACCACTAGCTGAGAAACCGAGGGGAGTTATTTTTAAATTTGATATCAATCGGAAAAGTGTACTAATCGTATAGAGTTATGCCACCAAGAGTCTTCCCATTGACACCTCCCAAATATTTCAGAGGAAAATGCAATAAAAGAAAAAGAAGATTTCGCTAGGTGGCGCACAGATCGAGTTATAAACATATGATTTATAATTCGATCGATTTTTATGTAACTTCTTGGAAAGCTAGAGGATTGTAATTTTTAACGTATTCCAGAAACTAGAGTGAGTGAAATACCTATCGCCATAAGTCCGGTACCCTGCAATAATCGCAAGTACTCCATGCATGCATGTATGGAGTACTCGCTATGGACCAAGCGAGTGCTCCCAAATTAACCACAGTTATACAAAAAATATCGTCCAATTAACGCTGCGATGTCCTAGAACTGGACCATATACTCCAGCTCAGCATTACATCAGAGTAAACCATGGAGTACCCACAGTCCAATAAACATCGCATAGTGATTACAATCGTTAAAAACGGTCAATGATCGGCTTACAATATGTACGTGTAGAAACATGAGTTGGTCCATTGCTGCATTACAGTGGAGTAGAATGGTAAGTACTCCAGTATGACATAAGTGGACCACATGATCCAACAATTGTTGCAGGGTAGTGAGCGCACCGGTCGAGGTATTGAAATAATAACTAATAGCATATCACTTTTTGATAAAGAAAAAACCGACAGCTTTTTGGTAAATGATAATAAACTGGTAACGCTCCGATAGCAAATCGATAGTTTTACGATAAGAAAAGGATAGATTTTCGATAACAAATTGACAAAAATAAACATCGATAACTTTTTGATAGATAAATTGATATATTTTCGAAAAATAATCGATAATAAATGGGAAACACTCCGATAAGAAATCGATAACTTTTCGATAAGGAAAGTATACTTTTTTATAAAATATAATAACAAATTGTGAACAATGCGATAGCAAAACTATAACACTTTGAGAGCAAATTGATAAATTCTTTTTAAAACAACGATAACTTATAGATAAATAAATTGGTATATATCCGATAAACAATGGATAGTAAATTGATAGCTTATCGATACGTAATCGTTTACATATAGATAAATAATCGATAATTTTCGAAACCAACTCGAAACATTTTCGGCAACGAATCTATAACAAGCAGTTAACAAACAGGAATTATTGAGTTAACAAACCGATAAGTTTTCAATAAAAAATCGATAACGTTCAACAACATAAAAAAAATTTAAGGCGCCATAACCTCCGAAGAGATTTTTGGCCGAGCTTCTCTTCCAATTTGCGTCGTGCTCCTTTTCATTTTTCCTACAAATTGGCGGGACAGGACCTATTTGTTTTATGATTTTTGTCTTCATTATTTTCTATTTACTGATTTTCTGTCTGGTTTCGCTCATATCACATTTACCGCATACATTGTTTCCACATTACGCTACAGTATATTGACACCATTTACGCTTGCATTCTGTTCTGCTATTCGTCAACTTTAAGTAGGATCTCCCGTATCATGAGATACGAAATCATGGACAGTCCTTAAAAATGGCTAAAAGTGAGGCCAGCAACTGTGTACCACCGCTCTCCCATAACTATTGCAAAACGTTTTATTTATACACACACAAGAAATGGTGCTAGTAAAATCAACAAATCGGTTCGGTTGTTCTTGACTTAACGGAGATTCGGTGAAATTGATCGAATTATGGTTAATTCGACGGAGTTCTTTGTCAAACGAACAAATTAGTTTAGTCATTTCAACAGAAGAGATATTGTCGCTCCTAAGTTAACAACATTCTGTAAAATTGACAGATTCCTGGTCAATCTAACTGATTTCTCTGTTAACAGAACTGATCTCACTGGTCATTTCAACAGCGATAAATAGCCAATACGTGAGCAAATTTCAAAGATAATTTTACGCTCGCTCTACTTTGTACTTATGACGGCGGTGCCACTTGTTTAAAAAAATACCAAAATAAGAAAATCACCAAATCGAAAAAAAACACAAAAAATGGGAAAACAACAAAAAACTAGTTTTTAGTTATCAATACAAAACGAAAAACCCTTTTTTGAATTTACTGTGCAAAAAGTTATGAGATACCGGGACACTTATTTCCCGGGTACAATTTTACAACTTCTCCAAGCGAAATGCAAAATTGCGCCCTCTTGTTGGAAAAGTTTTGTTTGAACGAACAGGATTTTTCCAAAGTTAGTAACATCTTGTTAAAGTTTTAACGAATTTTCACTCACGCCAACGAATTTAATAAGATAATTAAAAGCATCCTTTTTTAATGTTGATGTTTCCGACAACATAAAAGTTTGAGTTGTTTTGGAATCGTTTCAACTTAAAGTCTTACGAAAATTTAACTTGCCGAATTACATGAAAAGTTACTCCAGTGGTGAATTACCTTCCTGCGATTTCATTCTTTACTTTTCTATAACTTACAAGTTCTCTATTTAAAATGTTATGTGAAACAACAACATACAAGTTTTGTTCGAAGCAATCAAGTGTGGCAAATACATACGAGAGAGGAAATTGAGAATGAGCTGAGCTGCAACCGAGAGAATTAAGAATCGGTTTTGTGACTTCTAATTTAATTTCTATTTGCAAAGCGAAGTTCAAAACTATAAATTAAATAAATTATAAAATATAAAATTTGGTGAAAGTGCGTTTAAGAGAACAAAATAATAAAGTGTATAATGTTTAATGTGTGCCAGCATATTTGATGTAAGCCCAATTGACGTACGATTAGTAAGTGCCACCGTGGTGTGATGGTAGCGTGCTCCGCCTGCCACACCGTATGCCCTGGGTTCGCACCCCGGGCAAAGCAACATGAAAATTTTAGAAATAAGGTTTTTCAATTAGAAGAAAATTTTTCTAAGCGGGGTAGCCCCTCGGCAGTGTTTGGCAATCACTCCGAGTGTATTTCTGCCATGAAAAGCTCTTAGTGAAAACGAATCTGCCTCGCAGATGCCGCTCGGAGTCGGCATAAAACATGTAGGTCCTGTCCGGCCAATTTGTTGTAAAAATCAAGAGGAGCACGACGCAAATTGGAAGAGAAGCACGGCCTTAGATCTCTTCGGAGGTTATCGCGACTTACATTTATTTATTTATATGGCAACCTAGCAGGCATGCTTAACCAACGAACCGATATCATTTCGTTACGATAATTAACGTTAATAAACGAAACTAAGTCATTTCGTTTCGTTTATTAACGTTAACAACGTCAAATTAACGAAATGATTTTGTTTCGTTTTCTGCCATATCAAAACGAAATCAAATCGTTTATGTTGATTATTAATTTCAAACTATGCTGGCAAAGCTGATTGATGGCGGAGTTATTAAAGGTGAAAGCATTAGCCAAGCTGATTGCAACTTTTCTCATGAATTTTGACAGTACGAACATTTCTCAGAGTATTTTTGACATTACCACCAACGAATTAAACAAACAAATTACATGGAGTTTGTGTGTATGTCCGCTCGCTGTTACCACCTTACGGCTGCACCATGGCTATAGCATTGCCAGCACAATTCAAACATAAAGTATCACGTTTTTGTTAACGTTTTTAACGTTAACGAAAGCTTTTCGTTTCGGTTAAAAACGAGATACAATTTATCTTGATAATTTCTTTATCGATAATATTTCGAAGTGTTTCAACGGAAACGGTGGACATTTTTTGATAAATGATTACCTTAACGTTAAGGTGCATCCCTGCAGCATAGGTACTTTCGTACAAAGCTGTCGCAACAACTTTTTGTTCATTTGACTACTAAAACGGTCAATTACGAATGTAAGATTGATTCAATTGTTGAATTGATCCGTATTACGGTTGATTTTACCAGTCTTTTTCTTTCAGTGTAACTGATACAAGTCTCGTCTTTTTCTAACTAAGCTGAGCTTTAACTGCATGCTAGTTTCTTCATCATGCTATGTTAATAACAAGGACTTTATTAAGTCGACAAATCTACTCAATGGGTTCATTAATTTTCATATAAAAACATCATGTCGAGTTCTTGGTTGAGCATTTCCGTTCAATTTATTTTACAGCGTAGTGAATTTTCTATTCTGTACAATAATTAAAAAAGGGTGTAAACATAGCAACAACAATGAAGGAAACAGCAGTTATAACGATTTTATGACTCAAAGAATTTGTTATGGTAATTTTGTGCGAAATTTTCAATAATGTTGGCGGCTTCTTTCATTGAGTCAATTAGGTTATGCTTTGGAGTTAACGAGCAATCTTTTCAAGTTTTTATTGATTTCAAATCATTCTTGAATGGATACCTATGTAGATTTTATGAGCTATTTGAGGGAAAAACACGAGCTGTAGTATGTGCTCAGGTGTGTTAATGAAACTAAGGAGGAGCTTAAAATCTTGGTAGGATATAAGCAGAACTCAATTAAGTCTTGTTCCCAACTCTGTTCTACCATATCCACTTTGGATCCGACCAAAATAAACTACAGGACGTAGCGCCCGTTTTAAGTGAAAACAGAGAGGGGCATGGTACGACAGTTTTGAAATTTCGTTATAATTGATCACAGGGCCTTCTCTAAACATATTTAGGAGCTCCAATTCATTGAAATTATTTATGAATAGCCAAATTAGTTTGCATAAGGTGTACCTGTATTTGAGCAGCACAAAGTAGAATGTTTAAGTAACTGCTTTTATATCAAGATTTAGCTTTAATTAAACAATAACTTTTCATATGAATAAATATTAAGTGTATTTGCTTTTCATTTTTGTTATATCATTTGGTAGTTTTGTTGACGCAACGATTTTTATACTCAGCTGAGGAGAGCTCACAGTGTATATTGATTTTGTTCGCATAACGGTATTCCGTAACGGTATAAACTAATCGAGATAAATTTAGACTTGCATATATCAAAATTATCAGAGTGAAAAACAAATTCATTAAGCCATGTCCGTCCGTCCGTGCATCCGTCTGTCCGTAAACACGATAACTTAAGTAAATTTTCAGGTATCTTAATGAAATTCCTTGTCATCTCAGATCGCTATTAAAAATGAACGAAATTATTTAAGAATAAAGAATATAATTAAGAGCGCTTCGAAAATATTTCAGGGGTGATTTAAAAAAATTATAAAGAAATGCGTTCAAATTTAACCAAATTTTCATATATAAAAAAAAATATTCAAATAAAACGAATTGATACTTGAAGAAAGATAGCAAAATGAAGCTCCACTTTTTAGTACTACCATTTGTATGTATCCATGAAAAATACAATTTTGTCTCCAAAGCTCTCAGCTGAGTATGCAATGTTCGGTTACACCCGAACTTAGGCTTCCTTACTTTTTAATTGACAGATTTTGTTTTTGGGAGCTGCTATAGAATTAACTAGCTTTCGACAAATAGTTTTATAATTGGAAGCTTTCAGTACATACATATATGTACATAAATAGAATTAGATTTTGAAATCAATAACAATATTCCCATTATTTTTATACATTTTTTCATCAAAACTAGTGCAGCATATGATGGGAAATTCAGCCCCAGCGAATTTTGGGTGCTTAGAATATACCCGTGGCAGGTACAGCTGCTTTCAAAATGTTAGTAGTGGACATACGTAAAAAAGAGCGCGCCTATAATTATTCCACGCAATAAGGATTAAAAAGCATATAGCATTAGTATATACCTAAATGGTGAATAAAGCAATAGCAACAAAAAAGGCATACTTAGAGACTAATTGCGTGGGCGATAGTTCTATAGGTGGACTCCTTTTCGAGATATCGCCATAAAGGTGGACCAGGGGTGACCCTAGAATGTGTTTGTACTATGTGGGTATCAAATGAAAAGTGCTAATGAGTATGTTAAAAGGGAGTGGGCCTTAGTTCTATAGGTGGAAGCCTTTTCGAGATATCGCCATAAAGGTGGACCAGGGATGACTTTAGAATGTGTTTGTACGATATGGGTATCAAATTAAAGGTATTAATGAGTGTTTTAAAAGGGAGTGGCCCTAAGTTGTATATGTGAAGGCGTTTTCGAGATATCGACCAAAATGTGGATTTCGCCCTGCAGAACTTTTTCATTTTCTTCTTCTTAATATTATAGGTGTCACACCAATTTTACAAAGCCTTTTCTAAAGTTATATTTTGCGGCAACAAACCAATCCATTATGATGTTTCATCCCTTTTTTCATATTTGGTATAGAATTATGGCATTTTTCGTAATTTTCGATATCGAAAAAGTGGGCGTGGTCATAGTCGGATTTCGAAAATTATTTATACCAAGATAAAGTGAGTTTTAAATAGCGATCTGAGAAGAGTGCCCATGAACCTACATACACAATTTTATTAAGATACCTCAAAATTTACTCAAGTTATCGTACTAACGGACAGACGGACGGATATAGCTAAATGAATTTCTTTTTTTGCCAAGATCATTTTGATATACAAAAGTCTATATCTATCTCGATTAGTTTATGCCGTAACGGATTACCGTTATGCGAACAAAATTAATATACTCTGTGAGCTCTGCTCAGCTGAGTATAAAAACAATTGTATAAAGCAGTATGAGCATGTGTCGCTAATTTAATACAGATTTTAAATTTTTCATTAAAATAAGTTGCCTCTTTGGTCCTTTAGTAGTGAATTTTAGGCTCCACGATGTAATATCCCCCAACAGGTTGATTGTGATTGTGTTGAAATATAATCATCTAAAATACCAAGTTCACAAAAATATACTTTTTACGTGCTTCGTTGTCGGAGAACACAAAACTGAATCATCACGTCGTTATAGACGGCGTGAACACGGATATGCCCACTTCACGAGGCACAGATAGGCATGGCATGACAAATGATGATTACTGCACTCAGCTCCCACGCCTGCCAGCTGAGAACAGCGTTCGACTTGACGATGTATACGAGCACATTTCTCTTCCATTACATACCGCCGCTGCGGACACCATAGTATTTCAGCGAAAAATATTTATGCTCAGTAATATCAAAGACTATCGAAAAGTAAAGATGTTGCGGGGACGAAAAATCGTGTGAGGCAAGCTTCACAAAATTCTAGTAGGTCACATTCACCACTTACCACAGCAGAATTTCTTAACTACCACTTGTTGTTGTTGTTGTTGTAGCAATGCTCGCCCCACCTAATAGCCGCGAACAAATTGTCATCAATATCCTCTAACGGGAGTCCAAGGAAACTTGCCATTTCAACAGGGGTGGACCATAAGGAAAGGGGTGTTAGAGGCGTTGGTTCCACATTACAATTGAAGAGATGGTTGGTGTCATGTGGGGACACATTGCAAGCGGGGCATACATTTTGTATATCGGGGTTGATTCTGGATAGGTAAGAGTTTAACCTGTTACAGTATCCAGAACGAAGTTGAGCAAGAGTGACACGCGTTTCCCTGGGGAGTATGCGTTCCTCTTCCGCAAGTTTTGGATAATTTTCGTTAAGTACTGGATTCACCGGGCAATTCCCGGCATAAAGGTTCGACGCCTGTTTATGGAGTTCACCAAGGACCTGCTCGTGTTTTTTCACTTCATACGGCTGGGCCCTCAGGTGCCGTATTTCCTCAAAATGCTTACGGAGATGACTCCTTAAGCCCCTAGGCGGTGCTGGTTCATCAATCAGATGTCTGTTGGGATGCCCAGGTTTCTGGGTATTCAACAGGAACTGTTTGGTCAGCATCTCATTTCTCTCCCTGATGGGGAGTATTCTCGCCTCATTATGCAGATGGTGTTCTGCGGACATAAGAAGACAGCCCGTGGCGATTCTGAGAGCACTATTTTGTCAGGCCTGTAGTTTCTTCCAGTGGGTGATTTTTAGGCTTGGCGACCAAATGGGTGAAGCGTAGCACGTAATCGGCTGGCTAATTGCTTTGTATGTAATCATGAGCGTTTTCGTTATCTTTTCCCCAAGTACTGCCAGCGAGGGATTTGAGGATTTTGTTACGGCTCTGAATTCTCGGAACAATTGCGGCTACGTGCTCACCAAAATGTAGATCCTGGTCAAACGTCACACCCAAGATTTTGGGGTGTCGGACAGTCGGTAGCGTAGTGCCATCGACGTGGATGTTCAAAATGGTCGACATTTGGGGCGTCCACTGTCAGTATTTGTTATTTAATAAATATTTGTACACTTTTTATTCAGGTAATGTGTTCAGAATTTTAACTTTTACTCTCTAATCAGTGTATTTCTGTGCTTAAATTATGTTAAAAATTGTGTTAAAGTTTTTGGTGTGGTGAAAGTGACCTACTAGAATTTTGTTACGCTCCGCTGCTTTCCACCGAAGTTTGCGCCTGCAACATCTTTACTTTTCTATAATATTTGGTAATATGACGTAAAATCCCAACCATTGAGTGGTTCAAAGATACTTGGCGGTGTGTTCAGAAATTTGTTCACTTCTCTGAAAGCGCCCATTGTTTTCGAAAAAAACGCTGCTGCTGAATAAACATACATTAAGCCACTCAACTGAGACGAAGTGCGAATTATTATTCTTTCCAATAAATAACGAAGCGCTGCACAGTGTTTCGTGTAGAACAAGCTAGCTGGACAAAATTATTTTATGAGATTTTCCGTTTCATATGCAGTCATTTATTACAACTACGTCATTTTTTTCAGCCATATGTTCTTTTTTTTATTTTTTTCCAAAATTTTACTTCATATGCATACATTTGCTTATTTCATATACAGTAACTCATGTGAATAAGTGACATAGATCCAAAAAAATTTAAAGGACTTAAGAATATTACTTTATTGTACTTAAATTGAATGGACTACAAATCTCAATACTCTAAAAAATTCTAAAAATTCGGAAAAAAAATTAAAACTTTTTATGAAAATTCGTCGAATTTTTCAAGCATTTTTTAAATATAATTTAGTTTTTGTTATAGATCGTGACAAATTTTCTTATGGGAATTAGTTAAAATAAATTTGCGAAAGCGAAAATTGTAAGAATTGCGCAAAAAGAGTGTCTACTTATTTATGTGAGTGACTGTACATATGTACATACATATTTTGTATTTATTTGAGTATTTATCCTGGCACTACAACTTTTACAAAATTATTTTATAGTACCAGTCAGGAATGTAAAAGTGAATTACAATAATAATAATAACAATGTAAATAATTAAATTAATTATGTGAAAATTACTTATTACAAAAACTTAAAAGTAAAGTATCATACAAAGTACAAAAACAATGGATTTAAATTAAATAAAACCTGATCCAACAAAAAGTTATAGAGTAGGTTATCTTTTATAATTATGTTATTATTCGCTATCATCACTTTCATTCGATGAGTCACTTGTGGAATAGTCATGAGCATCAGCAACACTACTGTGAAAGCTTGAAACAACTGGGGTATTTATTGACTCCTCAACATTATCGGGGGACAGTAAGTTTAAGACTTCTGAAGTCAGACTTTTAAGTTTTTTCTTATGTATCTCCCTAAAACTGTTAACTAAAGGATCCGATGTTATAAGCAACATATTCATAAGATCTCTATTCGTGGCTTCAAGCAACTGCTTTTGTATGTTATCATCCCTGAATCGTCTCAAGTCTTTGTTACGGGCTTCCTGTGCTTCCTCAGAAAGTTGACCAATAGGTAAAATTGCTGATTTTATAATATCAGTACTATGCACAAAGATTTTATGAACTGTAATAGGTATATTAAACCATGGATAGAGATCTATGTATATTTTTTTAGTCTCGACCGCAAATTTTTCAAATCTTTGGATATTTATATTGTACCCAGATGCTAATGCGCGAAGGAGAGTGTCGAATCTTTTGATGAGCGTAACATCCAGTCCCGTAATCTCAGCACCAGCCTCAGAATTTTCGAAAAACCTACGAGCAGTGTTGCCGTCATTAGTATTGCCGAAACCTGGTTTTGGTTTATCTACTATCAATCCAAGTTTTACAGTATTTATATTACATTCAGGTATTGGCGTAGATGCTACCAAATGGGGTTGTGTTGTGTAGCGTTCCTGTGTGGTTATACCTGCATTAGGATTGCTTTGTATGTACCTGTTTTTATGCCTTAGTGACTGGTGCGGTAGGTTGTGGCAGGTTGAAGTCAGTGATATTCGCCTTTTTGCTTTTGGTGTGCCCTTGTTTACCTTGAGCGTTTACTTTTGTGTGTTTTATGGCTACGTGTTTGTTCCCTGTACCTGGGAATTGGTTTTGCCGTTTGTAGATCAGCTTTAAAGGTTCAAATATCTCGTCGGAGCTGGTACGTACATACATCCTATTTTATATGTAGAGATAACTAAATCTACAAAAAAAAAAAAAATTCAAAATAGATGTGCAAAGAATTCGCAATGATTTTTTCTTTCGACTATTAGAGAATACTTGCGACTATAACGTATGTAAAATTTAGCCCGGATATCCGCGGATGTATGTAACTTTTTTGTCCCTAAAGTTAAAAATATAGAGAAAAAATACCTTTTCTTTTTAATAACGGAATGTTAAATATATTTAAAATACTATAATTGCGAAATAATTACTATTAAAAAATTTATTTACTTTAGAGCTTAGAATCCACCAAAAAAATTATATAAAAGTGTTCACTTAAAAGAAATATGAAGCTTAATATTTAACAAGAATTTTGCAATCAATATATATGAGAAAAAATATCAAAAAAAAGCAAAAATCCCGTTATTTTGTTTGTTTTCTTTCATTTCCCATTACACTTTTCTAGGAATAAGAACTTTGTTTTTGTCCAGCTAGCTTGTTCTAAACGAAACACTGTGCGCTGGCGAATGCCAGCCTACTGGTCGGGCTGTTCAAACACGGATGGGGAAAAGTTTGGAGAATTGCATGCTTCAGCTCTTATTCAAAACATGGTCCGACGAGCGCAAGCCTACATATTGAAATTTAAGTGTACTCTGTGCAATCAAGAAGAAAGCCTATCCGGCAAACCACCCGTAAATGAATATTGCTGATCTAACTAGCGTATTTTGGGAGATACTGAACTAATACGAAAGCCAAATACTTTAGACTTCTTAAATCTACTATCAACTAGGGGTCTTATTATATAACTCGATTCGAAAGAAATTTCTTTCGGATTTGAAAAAAAAATATCTGATGTCTGCCATTTCGTATAGAATTTCCGTTCGAATTGATTTACGGAATAAGCAGGGGCTGAAAGTGTTATTCCTTTTATAATATAATTCCTTGCAAAACTATTAATTTTGGACTTTAAATATATTTGGATCAAGATCAAAATTATTTTCGGATTTTTATTTTTTGAGTCCGATAGAACTAGTTAAACTCGGACTTTTAAATATAAAAGTCCGGAAATAAAAGTTAAATCCGGACTTTTATTTTTTAAGGCCAAAATAAAAGTCCGGCTTCATAACAAAGAGGTTGCTAACTCGAATTAAAAATTTTTTTTATTTCGGATAAGCCGTTTTATTTCCGGACTTTTATTTCTAAAAGTCCGAGTTTAGCTAGCTCTATCGGACTCAAAAAATAAAAATACAGATTTTACTTTTAAAATTATTTGTATGTGGACTTTTATGGAAAAAGTTCGAAAAATAAAAAGGATGCATGATTCGACATGATATTGCTACAGGGATACCTGAGAACTCAAACATTTTCACCTAGGACAATTTGTTTACCAGGACTTTTTTGACTCCGAAAAAAAAATATTATTTTCCGTCCCTGGGAATACGGCCGCAGAGTTTCACAAATTCTGAAGTAAACCCATGATAAGAGAATCGACCCGCACCATGCTTTTGTCGAATTCAAATACACTTTTAACAGCTCGAACAAAAGTTGCTCTGACTTGAGTAAAGAGCGAAAGACAGTTAGCATTAGGCTGAATGAGGTCAAAGGCAAATACCTGCCGGCAAATTTCCATATTGGCAGCCATATTGCTGTTGATAGATATGAATTCGGAACTGTGAAAAGCTTCTATTATATGAGAACTCACATTAACATCGGAAACAATGTCAGTCTAGAAATGGGGTCCACATTCCTCAACACAATTTTGCGCCATAACGTGTGCGACAGTGCAATCACATCAAATATTTTGCCACCTATGGCCTAGAAACATAAAGGAGAATCATTCTTGTCAGATTAGTCATACCTTTTCTCATGCACGGTGTTGAGTGGAAATGGGATGGCGCTGAGAGTATTCGTAAGAAACGTTTTTCGAAAGAAGGCTTCGCTGGCCACCGTAATATGAAGGCAGCGTGCTCTTTTGCGCCGTTAGTTCTGCTTACTCCAAACTGGAAAATGGACAAAACGAAGTACATGCTGTCATCGAGCAAAGAGTCAGCGCATATGCGCCTTGGCAACCACGCTACTGTTGGCAGCAATTATTTCGAAATAGTAAAAGACTTCGTTTATTTGGGAACCAGCATCAACACTAGAAACAACATCAGCTCTGAAATCCAGCTATTGCCAATAAATGCTACTTTGGACTAGGTAGGCAATTGAAAAATAAATTCCTCTCTCGGCAAATGAAAATTATGCCCTACAAGTCACTTATCGTACCCGTCCTGCTATATGGTGCAGAAGCATGGACCATGACAACATCAGATGAAGCGGCTCTAGGAGTGTTCGCGAGAAAAGTTCGTCGAAAGATTTATGGACCTCTACGCGTTGGCGAGTTCCGAAGAAGATTTAACAATGAGCTGTACGCAGTCATCAACATAGTCCAGCGAATTAAAACGCAGCGGCTGCGCTGGCTAGTCCATGTTATGTCAATGAAGGATGATGCTTCGCAGAGGTAGAGGGCAGCCCCAACTCCGCTGGAAGGACCAGGTGGAAAACGAGTTAAACTCCCTTGGTGTGACTAATTGACGTCGGATGGCAGAAAGAAGAAGCGACTGGCGTGCCTTGTTGGACGGCCAAGTAAGTAAGTGATCTTCCACGACGTCGAAGGTCCGGCGGCAAGTTTTCAAAATACGTTTTTATCTCAGGGGTCGCTCCTGGGAAATGTCTTGAAGTGCTTCTCTGAAATTCTTCTGTCCTGCAGCTGCCGTTCGAAGGCGGCATGAAACATAGAGGGCCCGTCCTTTCAATTTGTTGTAAAAATTGCAGAGTATCAAGAAGCATTTTGGAAGATAGTAAGGCAGAGAAACTATTGTTATTAGGTTCCGCTGGCTAGTGGATGCAGAGGTCCCAGCTCCGAAAGTATTGCTAACTACTCCCAACTTTAACAGCCGAGTACGGAATATACCTCCTTTTAGTAGCAAGAAAGAGCAGCAGGTGGGTAAATAAATGCAGATTCTTACGACAAGATTTGCTTTATCCCAGTACTAACTTCTATCTAATTTGTTCTTCATTTAATATTACATTTTGATAAAATGTATGGCATATTTAGCATATTTTATCTATGCGATTCTTATTTACATAATTTTTAGATTCAGTAGTTCCGATTGACTTCACAACATTCACATTAACGGCCATAGCCCAGCCGGACATTATAGAAATTTATACAAGGCCTTGGCAGTGAAACACCAATTGATGAAGCTCACAAATCAACTGAACTTTACGAATGAATTCCATAATTGTCAACGCATCATTTAACAGGAAAAATACAAAAAAGAAACGAAGAGCTACAGTTAAAAGCACCACTGCTACTAATACGGAGGACGTGTAGTCAATGTTGGTGGAACCAAAAACCGCTGGCGCTCAACGGAGTGCCTTTTCCGCTACAAACATGCGCTTCGCCCACCAACTGTTCCCACTCCCACAGTCACCGCAACTGCCGCATGCTATCAGATGGCTATGAAAAGTCAATTGCAATAATAAAATGCCAGACACAGTTAGGCCAAAAACATAATGAAATGTTGTCATAATCCATTGACAGTGGGTAACGGTTGCAATGCGTTTTTAGCTGATGTTTGTTGGTTTTGTATTCTTGTTGTTTAAAGCGGTTGCCAACTCGTTAAATGTTGCAAATATGGGAGGCAAAACGAAGGATTGTCATATGCAACTCACGATTGGAGCACAAGTGATATGTTTGAATCTACACATTTGTACATATATACTACATACATATGTACAAATTAGTGATGGGCGCGCGAGATCGGGAGGATGTTTCATATTTCATATAATTTTCTTAAGTCAAATGGTAACAATCTTACTGACTAGATTACAAGTTAACTTAGCACTAGTTTAACAATTTTAAAGTGAGGTATACTGAGATATGTAATAGGACTCATTACGTGCCTTAAACAGAGAACTTGGCATGGCAAATTCCAGATCAAGGCTTCTGGATAGGCGATTAAATTCTACAAGACCTCTTAGAAGAGGTGCGAAACTGAAGTAATTCGAACGCAGTACTTCAACGCGGAATGTACTGTGAAAGCGGAAAGCTCTGTTAGGTACATTGAAAGCCATCTATCGAAGTAGTTCTGAACAGTCAATGGCACCGGATATTATGTCAAAACGCCTAACTTCAAGTGGCAAGACATTGATAAGCATACATCTAGCATTGTAGGGTGGCAGCGAAATAACAAAGTGTGGAGGTTGAAGAGCAAATCGTATAAACTTACGCTGAATTCATTCAATTCTTAAAGAGTGTGAAGAGTGAATCGGATTTCAGATGACTCAAGCATACTGAAGCTTTGAACGCACTAAGGCATTATATAGGATTTTCCTGGTATATGCATAGGGTATGAGAAAGTTTATATGATTACCAAAAGTTATAGTTGAGTCAAAAATTACGCCAAGATCGCGAAACTCATTAACTGACGCGAAAGTTACATTTGAAATTGAATACACCAAAGAAAACATATTCATAGACTTAGTATACGTTATGTGACAGCATTTACTAATATTGAGTCGCAGATTATTTGAAAGGCTCAATTATTAAAAGCATTCAGATCTTCTTGCAAACACAATGAGTCAGAAGTACAGGAGATACCCCGAAAGAGTTTTAGGTCATCAGCAAATAATTCGAATTGTTTATGCAAGAGCCAACATTATTAATAAACATTAAGAACAAGATAGGAGCAAGGATGCTACCTTGCGGTACACCCGAGGTTGCTGAGGATTCATAAGACTTAGTTTTCTCGATTTCAACAAAAGAGATTCTATTTTCCAAATAGGACTTCTGCCACAACAGAAAGCTTGAGTGAAAGCCCATGTTTTCAAATATCCACAGAAGTAATTTGTGCGAAACTGTGTCAAAGGCCGTATAGATGGTGACACACATCCTTAAACGCAAAGAGACAAAACTGAGAGAAAACAGCCAAATTTGTGACAGTCGAACGTCCTGCAATAAAACCATGCTGACATGGATCGACTATTCTATTGATAGTGATTGATAAATTGTTTTTAACTAACTTCTCGAAAAGTTTTGAACAAGTTGACAGTTTAGATATTGATCTGTAGTTATTTTCTTCTTTTTTATTGCCAGACTTGAAGATAGGGGTGATAGACGCCAGCTTCCAGCGATCAAGAAAAACTCCAGTCGATAGCGAAATATTAAAATATGACACAATGTCACAAAACGAGAAGTACTACACTTCTTAAATAAAAAGGAGGGCAATCCATCATCAGGCGGCCATGGTGGTGTGATGGTAGCGTGCTCCGCCTATCACAACGTATGCCCTGGGTTCAACTCCCGGGCAAAGCAACATCAAAATTTTAGAAATAAGATTTTTCAATTAGAAGAAAATATTTCTAAGCGGGGTCGCCCTTCGGCAGTGTCTGGCAAGCGCTCCGATTGTATTTCTCCCATGAAAAGCTCTCAGTGAAAACTCATCTGTCTTGCAGATGCCGTTCGGAGTCGGCATAAAACATGTAGGTCCCGTCCGGCCAATTTGTAGGGAAAAATCAAGAGGAGCACGACGCAAATTGGAAGAGAAGCTCGGCCTTAGATCTCTTCGGAGGTTATCGCGCCTTACATTTATTTATTTATAATCCATCTATATCATTTTTGACTGAGGACTGTAAGGAGGATTACCCAAGATAATATCGGTTTCAGATACAGGCAACGATCCAAACTCTAAAGGTTTGGGGCTATCAGTAATATACCTCATATCAAAGTTATCCGACTCAACAACAAAAGTAGATTTAAACAAGTAAGGAAGGCTAAGTTCGGGTGTAACCGAACATTACATACTCAGCCGAGAGCTATGGAGACAAAATAAGGAAAAATCACCATGTAGGAAAATGAACCTAGGGTAACCCTGGAATGTGTTTGTATGACATGTGTATCAAATGGAAGGTATTAAAGAGTATTTTAAGAGGGAGTGGGTAATAGTTCTATAGGTGAACGCCATTTAAGGATATCGCCATAAAGATGGACCAGGGCTGACCATAGAATTTGTTTGTACGATATAGGTATCAAATGAATGGTTTTAATGAGTATTTTAAAACGGAGTGGGCCTTAGTTGTATTGTTGGACGTCTTTTCGAGATATGGCCATAAAGGTGGACCAGGGGTGACCCTAGAATTTGTTTGTACGATATGGGTATCAAATTAAAGGTATTATTGAGGGTTTTAAAAGGGAGTGGCCGTTAGTTGTATATGTGAAGGCGTTTTCGAGATTTCGACCAAAATGTAGACCAGGGTGACCCAGAACATCATCTGTCGGGTACCGCTAATTTATCTATATATGTAATAACACGAACGGTATTCCTGCCAAGATTCAAAGCCCTTGATTTCGCCCTGCAGAACTTTTTCATTTACTTCTACTTAATATGGTAGGTGTCACACCCATTTAAAAATTTTTTTTTCTAAAATTATATTTTACGCCAATAAACCAATCCAATTACCATATTTCATCCCTTTTTTCGTATTTGGTATAGAATTATGGCATTTTTTTAATTTTCGTAACTTTCGATATCGAACAAGTGGGCGTGGTCATAGTCGGATTTCGTCCATTTTTTACACCAATACAAAGTGAGTTCAGATAAGTACGAGATCTGAGTTTAGTAAAGATATATCGATTTTTGCTCAAGTTATCGTATTAACGGCCGAGCGGAAGGACAGACGGACGACTGTGTAAAAAAACTGGGCGTGGCTTCAACCGATTTCGCCCTTTTTCACAGAAAACATTTATCGTCCTAGAATCTAAGCCCCTACCAAATTTCACAAGGATTGGAGAATTTTTGTTCGACTTATGGCATTAAAAGTATCCTAGACAAATTAAATGAAAAAGGGCGGAGCCACGCCCATTTTGAAATTTTCTTTTATTTTTGTATTTTATTGCACAATATCATTACTGAAGTCGAATGTTGACATAATTTAGTTATATATTGTAAAGATATTGAATTTTTTGTTAAAGTTTGACTTAAAAAATTTTTTTTTTTACGTGGGCATGTTCATTCTCCGATTTTGCTAATTTTTATTAAGCCTTCATATAGTAGTAAGAGTAACGTTTCTGCCAAATTTAATCATGATATCTTCAACGACTGCCAAATTACAGCTTGCAATACTTTTAAATAACCTTCTTTCAAAAGTGGGCGGTGTCACGCCCATTGGCCAAAATTTTACTAATTTTCTATTCTGCGTCATAAGGTAAATACACCTACCAAGTTTCATCGCCTTGTCTGTCTTTGGCAATAAATTATCGCATTTTTTCTGGTTTTCTAAATTTTCGATATCGCAAAAGTGGGCGTGGTTATAGTCCGATATCGTTCATTTTTAATAGCGATCTGAGAAGAGTGCGCAGGAACCTACATACCAAATTTCATCAAGATACCTCAAAATTTACTCAAGTTATCGTGTTAACGGACAGACGGACGGACGGACGGACGGACGGACATGACTCAATAAAATTTTTTTCGAGACTGATGATTTTGATATATGGAAGTCTATATCTATCTCGATTCCTTTATACCTGTACAACCAACCGTTATCCAATCAAAGTTAATATACTCTGTGAGCTCTGCTCAACTGAGTATAAAAAGTAACCAAAAAGATTTGCCGAATCGACCGAACTATTAGAGCAAATGTCATTAAATTTAACACAGGTTGGTATATTAGAATAACCTTTCATGGAGCGAACATAGTTCCAAAAATATTTAGGATTAACTTTCAACTCATCTTCAACTCGAGAAACAAATTTATTGTACAAAAACTTATCAAGGATGTTAAAACATATTTTTCGTTTCGAAAAGGGCAAGAACGGGAACAAGCGCAACTCACAGCTTCCGCGACCCAATTACAAAACCTCATCTACGCGCGGCGAATCCTGTTACAAATATGAATATACATATCATACACAAATTTAGCAGGCGAGGATCTGGAGACTCCAAGTTCCTGATGGAAGTAGGCGGTGGAGGGAGAGGCGTGAGGGCATTGAAGGTAAAACTTGGTCATATTAAATCATTCCCGAGATGGTGTTTGCTACCGGAACGTACCCGATATATATCCGGCAAACGACCATAAATAGCGATAAAATTCTCAAAGCCTTACAGGAGTGTCTTTGTATGAATCTTACAACGAGCGGGATTAAGAACTCAGTGCGGCACTCATCTCTACAGAATCTGTATTAAATACACAGTCAGATGACCATCTCTTGTATGCGCTAATGTTTACTCTTATGGCAGCAAGTGCCATGTTGCCACCACGCGACGCCGCGTCTGTGAAATGGTTTTGGTTTTGGCAGCTCTAGTGACTATTTAGCTTTTGATGGTGGTCTGCTTTTTCACCAAATGTCATATGGAGAGCTTTAACTGTTCAACAGCTGGTGTGGGGAATTAAGTTCATAACAAAAAAGGGCTGGGTGCACGTTTGAAATAACGCTGAACCAAGTAATCGAGGATGGGGAACTAAACCACATTTGTGATACAACGTAACACCGCAATATGAGTTGCACTGCTAAATCGTTCCATTTTGACAAAGAGACTAAACACAAAAGATGATTGTAGCAATAAGACGAAACTAATTAAAACGACACTAAATCGAAATACACATTGGACAAGCGGCACTAAAAAAATGTTGAATGATTCACCAATCCCTCTTCCACAGCTTCCTAATGCGGGTGTCGATATAAATAGTTTTATGGCCGGATCGTCTTTGCCCATTTGCATAACAAACCTTTCAGTATTTTTTCATTGCACTAACTTCATAGCTCCCTAAAGCTCGCACAGATCATCATTGTACCTTCTTCGATACTCTTTGTTTTCATCACCGACAGGACCGTGGAGAACTTTTCTCTCGAACTTTCCAAGGAGTATTTTATCTTCTCTCGACAACGTCCTGTTCTTCGAGCCATGCATCCGATACGATGAGCGACTTGTATAGCGTGATTTTTGTTCGTCGAGAGATAACCTTACTCTCAGTTCAAGGTAGCATCAAGATCAAAGTACCTCAAATTTGATTACTGGAGATGATGTCCAGCAGTTTTCAATTCTGAAACCTGGTTAAGATTCTATTGGATTTTAATTTCTATTTGAGGTTTGGTGCCGGTTAATGAGGACCTCACATAGACTTAATGAGTCCGTAGTTTTCCAGAAGTTTGTTTAACGACCCAACTGAAAAACCCGAACAAAAACCAATACCTTTGTTATAAAATAACTCCGTCCTCTTTGCAAATACAAGAGGCTTCCTAGGACCTATGCCACCTGCTGTTTCTAGATCTGACAGCTGTAACACTCCTTAAAGCTGGAGTCTCAGCTTTCTGCACTTCCTACATCTGCTTTCAGTGACCAAGCCTAATTTAAAGGCATTTGACGGCAGAAGGCAGTGTCCAGTCAGAATACCCGCCATGAGTCTTAAGTCCTCTCTTTTTAATGATAGGCGCATCTTTGTAAGTCTAAGTTTGTAGGGCCTACAAATAATCTTCTACACATTACAGCCCCGCGCTTGGACCCACGCTTTTCCCGCTTGGCCGATCATATGCACTTCTCAGCTTCTCTTAATCCCGCCGAATCTAATTGGGACGTCTACGGAATAAGCTTCAGGGGATACGCCCTTTTTATCTAGTTCATCCGCTCTTTCATCAGATGAGAACTCGACGACGATTTCATATCCAAACCCTTTTACAATAATATACTAATGGTTGTCTATTAGATATCCTCATTGATGCAAGGGCTGACATCACCGTCATACAGAAAATGCGATAAACGAGACAATGGTGAAAGAAAATCGGATCGTGCGCCATTTAGCACAATGCCCAGGAAGATGAAAAATATATCATGGGTATTGGCTTTGGAATGGGAGAGAATTCGCTGTAAATTAAAAAATGTTATCCGACACACACTTCGAGGAAAAATTAAAAAAAATCGATTTGAATTTAGGGAGACCTATAACTTGTAGTTTGTTAGACGGACTGTAATTAATTGGGGCTACAAAACACTAAATACAAATTTCAGCATTTTCTCGAACATTCAATTTATTTTGAAAATATTTCTGAGATTCGTTTGCTTAGTTTAAGGTTAAGTTGGGTTGAACTGGCCGGTCAATAAGAACTCACATAGACTGCATGTCATCGACACAGAATTTGTTTGGCTACCAAACGTAAGAACCCCAATCAGATGGAATTACTCCATCCTATTAGCAAATAAAAGAAGTTTTCTCGGACCCAGCTTAATCGCTGCCTCGAGACCTGTTAATTCTGCCGCCCGTAATAGCTGCGGCCTAGAACTGGCGAGCGCACGACACGAATACAGAACGTGTTCAATCGTTTCTTCCTGCAGCTCGTACTTCCTACGTATGCTGTTACTCACGAGGCCTAACTTATAAGCAAGTGACGCCAGAAGGCAGAGTATAGTCGGTATGCCCATCGTGAAACCTAAGTCTTCTCTCTTCAGAGGTATAGCCGATTTGTGAGTTCTATATCGTAGGATCTGTACATAATTTTAGAAAATTTGGTAGCGCCGCACTTCTGTCCACGCCTTTCCTGCTTGATTGATCATATGCAACCCCTATCACCTTTTGAATTCGCCCACACGGATTGGGACGTTTACCGTCGATTCAGCGAGTGCTGCACCATCCTTTGCCAAATCATCGGCCTTTTCATTACGTTCTATCCCTTTATGACCGGGAACACAGTACATATATATGGTTCGGCCTGAGCGAAGTTTTTCCAACTTCTTGATGAAGTACTGTGTGAGATTATTTGCTTAATCACCACCTCACTATCAATATATACACTAACGCAAGTGCAGCTTAATCACGCTTTCCCCAGAGCTCCTGCTGCTTTCTTTGCGGCTAATCCGTGCGCCTGAAGGGCATTGCAGTAATCTGGTAGAGTGTAGGATCTGCTGGTTTCTGGATCGACACAGTAAACAGCAGATCCGACCCCTTCCGTTATATTGGAACCATGGGTATACAAGTGTATAGTAAGTTCTGTCATTTCTGCGTACAACCCTTGTGGCCCGCAGAACTCTTTCGAAGCCCAGGCACGGGACCACATATTCCGTTTGCCTGATATTAGATGGCGCTATACTGCTATGGCCATAAGGCCTACGCTCAAGCTACCTCGAGGCCTTAAGCCTTGTTGCAGTGGCAAATGCGATATTTTCGGCTATTTGGTCTGCATTTCTGTTGTCGGGGTGGTTTTAAGGCTTCTGTTCTTTACTAGATCGGGTTTTTCTGTCAGATACACATGCATGTACATCTCGAAGTGCCCAATCCATCAAAGAGCTCATTGCTGTTAGACATCTGCCACTTGTGATGACTGAAACGTCATCTGCATATGCTGTAAGTTTGACTGATGCTCCGTCTAACCGCCTAAGCGATTGATGATAACCTGCGTCCACAACGTTGGTGATAAAGCCCCAACCTGCGGCGTTCCTCTATTTACAGACTTTGTTGCCTAGCATAGAACCCATTGCGACGTGATGACTCCGCAGTTTTAGCTACCACAAAAATTCTATCAAAAACCTATGGTAAGACGGATTTTTTCAAACTATGTATGCAATACATTTCCTTCTTGCGAGTCAGCGAGTGAGATGACGATCGTGACACCGTAATCCATACGTAGATGACGGAGTAGGGGTGATTATATGTAATTTTAAGAAAAATTAAAAAGGTGCACAACGCAAATTGCTAAAGAAGCTCGGCCTAAAATCTCTTCAGACGGTTATCGCGTCTTACATTTTCTCTTTTTTTTTATTTTAAATATTTTTGTGGATATTCTCTATGCTAAACATGAAAATCTTATCTCTGTGCAACCTGTTCTCCAATCAAAATAAATTTAGTTGCTACTTAGCGCCAATATTCTCAGCGCTGGTGCCATAGCTCAGCTTAATCTACCTCAAGTCTTAAGTAAGTGGGTGCTCGTTCGCTTGCTGCTACGTTCTTAATGTTGTTGTTCTTGTTGTTGGTGTTACATCCGCACAGCAAGTGCAAGTGAAGCGTGTGGCAAATTATGTATTGCTTCCATGGTTAGCGTAGAGAAAACGGCGATTGTAAATAAGCGATTACGAAATCTGCACAATCAGCTTAGACATAATCCCAAAATAAAAACAACAACAAATATGAATTGAAAACTTAAGAAAGATTTGTGTTCCAATCAGTAAGTGGCGTACGACGACTTATACCAAACAACAACTACAACATCCAAAAACTGCAGCAATATGAAGCAATAACAACAAAAACAAGTAAGGAAGGTTAAGTTCGGGTGTAACCGAACATTACATACTCAGTTGAGAGCTATGGTGGCAACATAAGGGAAAATAACCATGTAGGAAAATGAACCGAGGGAAACCCTGGAATGTGTTTATATGACATGTGTATCAAATGAAAGGCACTAATGAGTATTTTATGAGGGAGTGGGCCATAGTTCTATAGGTGGACGCCATTTAGGGATATAGCCATAAAGGTGGATCAGGGTTGACTCTAGAATGCGTTTGTACGATATGGGTATCAAATGAAAGGTATTAATGAGTATTTTAAAAGGGCGTGGACCTAAGTTCTATAGATGGACGCCTTTTCGAGATATCGCCATAAAGGTGTACCAGGGGTGACTCTAGAATGCGTTTGTACGATATGGGTATCAAATGAAAGGTGTTAATGAGTATTTTAAAAGGGAGTAATCCTTAGTTCCATAGGTGGACGCCGTTTCGAGATATTGCCATAAAGGTGGACCAGGGTGACTCTAGAATGTGTTTGTACGATATGGGTATCAAATTAAAGGTATTAATGAGAGTTTTAAAAGGGAGTGGTGGTAGTTGTATATGTGAAGGCGTTTTCCATCATCTGTCATCTATTGGATACCGCTAATTTATTTATATATGTAATATCTGCCAAGATTTTAAGGGTTTTTATTTCGCCCTGCAGAACTTTTTCATTTTCTTTTACTTAATATGGTAGGTGTCACAACCATTTTATAAAGTTTTTTCTAAAGTTATATTTCGCGTCAATAAAACAATCCAATTACCTTAACATATTTCAGCCCTTTTTTCGTATTTGGTATAGAATTATTGGAATTTTTTCATTTTTTGTAATTTTCGATATCGAAAAAGTGGGCGTGGTCATAGTCGGATTTCGTTCATTTTTCATACCAAGATAAAGTGAGTTCAAGTAAGCACGTGAACTAAGTTCATTAAAGATATGTCGATTTTTGCTCAAGTTATCGTGTTAACGGCCATGCGGAAGGACAGACGAACGACTGTGTATAAAAACTGGGCGTGGCATCAACCGATTTCGCCCATTTTCACAGAAAACAGTTAACGTCATAAAATCTATGCCCCCACCAAATTTCAAAAGGATTGGTTAATTTTTGTTCGACTTATGGCGTTAAAATTATCCTAGACAAATTAAATGAAAAACGGCGGAGCCACGCCCATTTTGAAATTTTCTTTTCTTTTTGTATTTTGTTACACCATATCATTACTGGAGTTGAATGTTGACATAATTTACTTATATACTGTAAAGATATTAAATTTTTTGTTAAAATTTTACTTTAAAAAAAATTTTTTTTTAAAAGTGGGCGTGGTCCTTCTCCGATTTTGCTAATTTTTATTAAGCGTACATATAGTAACAGGAGTAACGTTCCTGCCAAATTTCATCATGATATCTTCAACGACTGCCAAATTACAGTTTGAAAAAATTTTAAATTACCTTCTTTTAAAAGTGGGCGGTGCCACTCCCATTGTCCAAAATTTTACTAACTTTCTATTCTGCGTCGTAAGGTCAACCCATCTACCATGCTTCGTCGCTTTATCTGTCTTTTGTAATGAATTATCGCACTTTTTCGATTTTTTGAAATTTTCGATATCGAAAAAGTGAGCGTGGTTATAGTCCGATATCGTTCATTTTAAATAGCGATCTGAGATGAGTGCTCAGGAACCCACATACCAAATTTCATCAAGATACCTCAAAATTTACTCAAGTTATCGTGTTAACGGACTTACGGACGGACATGGCTCAATCAAATTTTTTTCGATCCTGATTATTTTGATATATGGATGTCTATATCTATCTCGATTCCTTTATATATGTACAACCAACCGTTATCCCATCAAACTTAATATACTCTGTGAGCTCTGCTCAACTGAGTATAAAAACACACAAAACGCTTACCAAACGCTAAAATCTTTAAATTTCATTTTCTATTTAACTCGTTAAAATGGATTTGGATTTTATTAATTTATTGATTTTATTTTCACTTTTTTATTTTATACCTATATATTAAGTCGCTTTCATGTTTGTCCCCTCATTTTCATACGAATTTTTGACCCACGAAAAGTCTTTTTCGGTAACTTCCCCTTGAGCTAGACACTTGATACTTAGAACATAGTTCAGATCTGAGAAACATTACAATGCAAGTAAAAAAAATCAGCTAGGTGGCGCACGGATCGAGTTATACAGAAAATTAATTTTAACATGGAAATTTTGCGATCGACTTTTAACTAACTTCTCGGTGATCCAGAGACTTGAAACTTAGCACATAGTTTGCGAGTCGATGGCACTACAATTGGTGGAAAACAAAATGCCGCCTGGTGGCAGACGAATCGAGATAAACGAAAATCCCTGAAAATCCCTAAAATAACGCTAGGAATCTTGCGATCGATTTTTAAGTAATTTCCCGGGGAGCTAGAGAACTGAAACTTGGGTCGTGAGTCAGAACCCGGTGACAATACAAGATTTGATCAAAAAAATTTCGCTAGGTGGCGCATGGATCGACATATTAAGAAAATTTGTCTTGATTTTGGGAATTTTTCAATCCATTTTTAACTAACTTACCGTTGTCCTAGAGACTTGAAGCTTGGCACACAGTTCGAGGCCTGGTGACAATACAATCCACAGACAACAAAATTCCGCTAGGTGGCGCGCTAAGTGAGATAACTACAAAAAACGAGGGGAATCTTGCAATCGATTCTTTAGTAACTTCCCGGTGAGCTGGAGATATGAAACTTCAGCCGTGAGTCAGAACCCGGTGACAATGCAACATTTGATCAAAAAAATTTCGCTAGGTGGCGCATGGATCGAGATATTAGGAAAAATAAATGTTAATTTGGGAATTTTCAATCCATTTTTACTAACTTCCCGGTGACCTAGACTTGTAACTTTGCACATAGTTCGAGACCCGGTGAAAATACAATTTATAGAAAAGAAAGTTTCGCTAGGTGGCGTGCTAATTGAGATAACTACAAATCCCTGAAAAACGAGGGGAATCTTGCAATCGATTTTTGAGTAACTTACATGTGAGCTAGAGGCTTGAAACTTGAAACGTGGGCGTGGGTCAGAACCAGGTGACAATGCAATATTTGATCAAAAAAATCCGCTATGTGGCACGCGGATCGAGATAATAAGAAAACACATTTTAATTTGGGAGTCTTTCAATTCATTTTTAACTAACTTCCCGGTTACCTAGGGACTTGAAACTTGGCACTTAGTTAGAGGCCTGGTAAAAATACAACTTAGAGAAAGCAAAGTTCCGCTAGGTACTAGGTAAGGATTTGCAGTTATATTTTTAAATCCCAAAATTCTTTTACAAGAGCTATTGTTAAAGTTTTTTAGTCAAAATTCAACAAGACTATGTCTGTATTAAAGGAAAAATTGCCTTCTATTTTGTGGCCCATTTATATAAAGGTAGTCCTTAAAATTTTTTTATCATCTTTTTATTTATATTGATTTATTTTTTCGCTTTTAAGTCATACATACAATATACATACCTATACATTTAAGCCGCTCATTTTCCCGCTACACTAGCCCAAACAATTTCATAGTATTTTGCATAAGAGCCCGCGGGCCTCATTTGAGCGCATTCAATTGCCGATTTAAACTGCGCATGCGCAACCGAATTTTCGATTTCCTAATAAAACTTCAAATGTCAACAATTCGCTATGCTGCACCAAGGCAGCTAACCAATCAGAAAAAGTTGCAATGATTTGTTGTCACAGCAAGTTATATAGCTGACAAAAAAGTTTATATGTTATACTAATGTTGGTCTTGTTGCTGCTAATACCGCTCCCCCATCTTCCGCTGTTGTTGGGCGTAATTGTTGACTACCAGTTGTTTGGGGAATGAATGGCTCACAATGCGCAATGCCGCCACTGCTCTTGCTAATTCTTCTTCTTCTTGCTCCACTTCTTCTTCCTTATTTATTCTTCTTCTTCTAGTATTATTCACATGCAATTTCGATTTCGATTTCTGCATTCTTCAATTACTTTTTTCTATGCATGTTTAAGGTTTGGTTTCCAATTTTCCACATTTCGATTTTTCATGTGGGCATTTACATTAAAGCTGCTTCTGCTGCTGCTGCTGCTTATTCCGCTCCTTTCCATCCTACTTTGCTACTGTTGTTGTGCGCTTTGTTGATTTTCAACGCCTTTACCATGGCACTAGCTGTCGATATTCAGTTTCAATACGTTTTGTGAAGTTTTGCTTTTTACTTTTAGTGTTTTATTTTAAAGTTTCAATTTGCATTCTGTCTCGTTGGTTTATTCTCCTGTTTAATGGTGCACTGCAAAAAACGAGTTTTAAATTTTCGCTCAAGCTGCAAGTTTCATTAAGCGAATGAGTAAACTTTCCAATTCTCGTTTAAAGCTGTGCCATGAATAGAGGTAGTGTTGAGTTAGGTTGAACTGGCAGGCCAAGAAAGACCTCACATAGACTGAATGTGCCCATAGCGCAGAATTAGTTTGACGACCAAACGGAAGAATCCCAACCAGGTGTCAGGGCTTATGTTATGGAATAACCCCGCCCCCTTGGCAAATATTTGAAGCTTTCTAGGACCTTGCTTAATTGCTGCCTCGAGATTTGGCAACTCTGCCACCCCTAATAGCTGGAGCCTTGACCTGGCGAGCGCAGGATATGAACACTAACGTGGTCAATGATTTCTTCCTGCAGCTCGCACTTTCTACACCTGCTTTTACTGACAAGGCTCAATTAGTATTCTCTCTTCAGAGATATGAGTCAGTTTTTGAGTCGTATATCCTAGGCTTTGTACATGATCTTAGAAATTTTGCAGCCCAGCGCTTTTGTCCACGCCTTTCCTGCTTCATGGATCATATGCAACTTCTGTCTCCTTTTGATTTCTCTCAAACGGATTGGGGACGTCTATTGTTGTTTCAGCGAGTTCACATCGGCCTTTTTGTTACCTTCTGTTCCTTTATGACCGGGAACGCAGAATAGATGTATGGTGACCGAAATTTTTCCAATCCTTTTTTGCATCCAGAATACTTCTTGATGAAGTACTGTGTGAGATTATTGCCTTAATCGCCGCCTGACCATCAATATATATATATGTGATCCGGCCTATGAAAAGGTGGCTTATGACTCAAAAAAGAAATTGCGAGAAACAGCTGTTAAAGATAAACAATGCATTTCTTCAGTTTCTTAGTAGTTTTCTTCTTTTTTTTGAGTCATAAACCACCTTTTAATAGGCCGGGTCACATATATTGACGCGACGATGCAGTAGCCTCTATTTCTCGATCGACACAGTTAACAGCAGACTCGACCTCTTCCGTTAACTTGGAGCCATATGTATACACGTGAATTGTATGTTCTGTAATTTCTGCACCCTGGCGCCAACCTTCCGACTTAATTGAGGCCCCCAAAACTCTATCGAAGCTCAAGCATGGGACTATATATTTCCGATATTAAATGGCGCTAGACTGCTATAGCCATACGGCCTTTATTTAATTATTTGAAAAGCCATTTTGTAAGTTATATCTTTTGAGTATTTCAAACTTTCACTCCAACTCTTCCCCCTTTTCCTTCCTCTCTCTCTTGATTTCTAAGACAAGTAATTCTTTATATTCCTTCACCTCTCTATAACTCACTGATATCTAGCCAGCACGCCTCTTCCTGTCCTATCCTCGTCCCATTTTTGGTTTTGCTGTATCCTTTAAAATAATTTAAAGATGTTTTTATCGCCCACTCTTACCCTCTTCTTCTACTCCTCCTTCTTACGCATATTTTCTCCCACTAAATTTTTCCTCCCTTTTCTTTCAATTCCT
This sequence comes from Eurosta solidaginis, assembly GCF_040869045.1. NCBI lineage: Eukaryota > Metazoa > Arthropoda > Insecta > Diptera > Tephritidae > Eurosta > Eurosta solidaginis. Next base: position 75,252,472 of record NC_090319.1, read on the forward strand.
TACATTTCCCCTTTCCTCACCTTAATCCAGTATCTCTCCATCTCCCTCTGTTTCTACCTCTACGTCTCCATTCTACTATTCCTCCCAACCCCACCATTCTCTTTGGTCTTCTCCTCTCGCTATCCCTACCGAGCCATAAATAAAATTTTTTCAAACGGTTGGGCCAAATAATTTATTCCAAAATTGACCAAGGCCAAAAGGCTTTTTAATTAAGGACCAAGCTTAAAACAAACAGCACCATTAAGAAGACTTTTGAAGATAGGTCAGCCGACTGTTCGCTCTTCTTCTATTTTTTTAAATATGTGGGCCCTGCCTGCTTCCGGTGAAAAAGATTATCCTATAACAAGGCCGAGGCTATAAGTTATTTATTTGTCAACTCTCAACCAAACCGGATCATTAGTTTCGAAGACGTCACAAGAATTGCCATATTGAAAGTCTGCGAGGAGCCTCCTCCCCACGAAGTTCAAGCAATAAGGTTAAGGATGTTTTATTGCAACAGGCAGAATAGTGAGACAGAAAAAAAAGATAGGTTCGAAGTCTCTTTGCAAATGCAGAGAAGTGGCATCCTTCAGATCCGCAGTGGATCGCATGCAGTCTTTTGTGATGCAGTATCTGATAGATCACCATCCAATGGTAGTTAATGTTGTATGTCTCAATATACTGGCAAACTCATTCCTTTACAAACGCATGGAGGACGACGTGGTGCCAGAGCTTAGTATATCTGATATGAAGTCTTGGATCTCCTAAAGATTTAACCTAAAATCTCGGCTGTTTTATATGGTACCACAAATGACTTTCATGTAATCCAAGTAAATTTCTCCTACCGGTGTAGCAAGCACTAAATCTGACCTAGCCAACCCATTGCGTACTCTAATGCTAGATTATATGTATTTGTATCGTACCGTCCATACGCGTACCGACTTTGCGCACGAGTGACCAATCCATACTCGTCGGAAAAAAATAGAAAAAGACGAGCAGAAACCATAACATAAACGTGGCAGCCTCTGAACAAAAAAACGGTCTTGAAGCCGTTGCTTCATCAACTACGCAGACGGAGTTTTCTTTCGGTTCATCTATCTTAACACACATACCTCTAATTTTTCTCTCAGTGTACTTCGTCACACTTCATCTGTTTGACAAGAGTTTATCTATTTGTGGCTTCATAATTTATTTGATTGGCATTCTTCGTCGAATTATGAATTGTATTTTAATTAATTGGGTTGGGCGCTGAAAATTGCATCCAAACCACGTAATAAATTTTCCTAGGAAATCTGTTTACATACATTCATTTATAAAATTTTTTTTTCGGTAAATCGTTGTTTTATTTGTCATTAATGACGCATCAATGATTAATGAAGGGTTGTTACGTTGCTTAGACATTACGTTCACATTTTTGAGCATAGTTTTGGTATTTAGGTAGGCGGTTATTTGTATTTTATACTCAGCTGAGCAGAGCTCACAGAGTATATTTTTCGCATAACGGTACCCCGTAACGGCATAAACTAATCGATATAGCTTGAGTAAATTTTGAGGTATCTTAATGAAATTTGGTATGGAAGTTCCCGCGCACTCATCTCAGATCGCTATTTAAGAAGAACGAAATCGGACTATAACTACGCCCACTTTTTCGATATCGAAAATTTCGAAAAACCGAAAAAGTGCGATCATTCATTATCAAAGACGGATAAAGCGATGAGACTCGGTAGGTGGGTTGACCATATGACGCAGAATAGAAAATTAGTAAAATTTTGGACAATGGGCGTGGTACCGCCCACTTTTAAAAGAAAGTAATTTCAAAGTTTTGCAAGCTATATTTTGGCAGTCGTTGAAGTTATCATGATAAAATTTAGCAGGAACGGTACTCCTATTACTATATGTCTTCTAAATAAAAACTAGCAAAATCGGATGATGAACTTTAAAAAAAAAATTACTTTAAAGTCCAATTTAAAAAAAAATGTATATCTTTACAGTATATAAGTAAATTATGTCAACATTCTACGACAGTAATGATATGGCGCAACAAAATACAAAAATAAAAGACAATTTCAAAATGGGCGTGACTCCACCCTTTTTTATTTAATTTGTGTAGAACACTTTTAATGCCATAAGTCAAACAAAAATTAACCAATCCTTGTGAAATTTGGTAAGGGCATAGCTTCTATGACGGTAACTATGTTCTGTGAAAATGGGCGAAATCGATTAAAGCCACGCCCAGTTTTTATACACAGTCGACCGTCTGTCCTTCCGCTTGGCCGCTAACACGATAGCTTGAGCAAAAATCGATATATCTTTACTAAACTTAGTTCAGGTTCTTATCTGAACTCACTTTATATTGGTATTAAAAATGGGCGAAATCCGACTATGACCACGCCCACTTTTTCGACATCGAAAATTAAAAAAAATGAAAAAAATGCCATAATTCTATACCAAAACGAAAAAAGGGATGAAACATGGTGATTGGCTGTATCGCGAAAAAGCATCCACCTATAGATCTAAGGCCCACTCCCTTCTAAAATACTCTCCTTTCAGTTGATACCCATTTGATACCCACATCGTACAAACACATTCCAGTGTCACCCCTGATCCACCTTTATGGCGATATCTCGAAAAGGCCTCCACCTATAAAACTAAGGCCAACTCCCTTTTAAAATACTATTTAATACCTTTCATTTGATACGCATATCATACAAACACATTCGAATGTTACCCTAGGCTCATTTCCCTACATAGTGATTTTCACTTATTTGGCAAAGGATGAATTAAAATCGTTCCAAAAAAAGTCACCCTTGGTCTACAATTTGGTCGATATTTCCCAAACGTATGTTTTATGGAATTAAAACCACTTATAAACCATCTACGAAACTCTACGAAACCAACGCAGCTAAGCTCTCAGCTGAGTATGTAATATTCGGTTACACCCGAACTTAGCCTTCCTTACTTGTTTTTACTATCATTTGTATATCAGTATATAGCTTAGGGAAAAGATGCTGGTCACTAGGCGTACATACGCTTGGAAAAAAGGAAGAAAGAGATGCCAACCATTCTATTGACCTGCTTATGGCGCCTCATCTGCAAATCTCAGCTACAAGCTATAAGTTGCAAAAGGCCGGAATTAGTGATAGGGAGTAATTTCTGAGCTAAGCAGGAAAAATTGTATGATAATTGAGGGACGTTATGGTGTCGGCTTGGCACATAAGGATGCACTATGAGCTGTAAAGAGAACACGAAGGATTTGGCCATTGGATATATAATTTGATCTAAATACGTTAAGAAAGCTAATGTTAAAAATATCGAAACATACCAAAGACTTAAATATCAGTAACCATACTTGCTCTAATTGCTGCAATGACAGAAAATTATATTGCTTCCATCAGGTATATCCATATTTGGCTTAGGCCTCGATATTATCTTCACAATCCTGAGGTAGCTAGTTCTTTCAAACAATTCTCAAACAGAGCTTTGTGAAGAAATTTTTTGTAATATCATTTATATCCATTTTAGCCATGTTACAACAACAAAAATATTTTTTAAGCTCGTAAGCACAAAGCTAAGCCTTTCCCACATAATCTGCACTCCACGTTAATACGTAGCTCTCATGACGTCAATATTATTCGTGCTGGCTATTATTTTACTACCAGTTAGTCGGATGGCCAGTCTTGAAGTTTTTTTCAGCATATTGGCGGCCTGCTCTGCCTACCACACCGAAGATACTGGGGTCACGCCCCGGGCAAAGCAACACCAAAATTTTGGAAAAAAGTTGTTTCAATTAGAAAAAATTTTTCCGAGCGTATTTCTGCCATGAAAAGCTTCTCAGTGAAAACTTATCTGCCTTGCTGATGCCGTGCAGAGCCGGCATAAAACAAGTAGGTCCCGTCCCGCCAAAATCTCTTCGGAGACAAAACTCTTTCTTATTTTTCATGCGATCTCTTCAACTTTTCACGTACATATGTCATATATATACTTATGTATGTCGGTACCCAACTCAAGTTCCTAGCTCTTGAGAGCTGATTTCACAAATTAGTTTCCCTACCCGAAAGCACATCAATATTTGTGTATTACCACATTCATACAATTCTTCAATATGTTTTAACGTGAGTACCTGTCAATGAAGGATCAACCTGCACTGTCAAACACGGATCTAATTGCATGATGTAGGCCCAACTATCGGCTCCATTTTGCCAACCTCAAAACTTCGTAGCCGAGTCAATAATACCAAATTAGCGCGGATGTTTCGATCACAAGGTCTGACTTTGGTATAATATGGAGCCTAACCAAGCTCCCATTATTTTAAGGTTATTGGCATCCGCTTGTAAGGCAACTCCACGTTGAATTCCATTACTGTTCTATTCCAAGCACAAATAATTCGCTGCATCATGTTTTGAGGCTTTGGCACAACGCCATCAGATACATGATACAATTCCACAATTTTAATACAAGTATTAAGGGATACGAACAACCTATTATTTGCACCAGATATAATAATAAACCCTCATCATATTTAAAGTACTGTAATTATAACCTTGTCAGCACATCATGATTGAAATGTCCGTTCTTCTATGAATAACTACGTCCACGTCACCTATTAAAGATACATCTTCATTAATCACACGTACTGACAAAATTTACTCTAGATCACATGACATCGGTCAGCATTGCCTAACGCAGTTTCAAACATTTGAAAAAAAAAAAAAAAAAAAAGAGGGAGCACAAATCCACTCTTGGAATTCCACAAAGGATATGCATCTGCTTTATCTTCAATTTCGCAACAGGTTGCAATGGGTTAGAAGAGTCTTTGAAATATTTATGCCTAGGTTAGAATAGTGAAGAGGCAGTTTACGCTAGTTAGCGGACCAAGAGTAAACTATATGCCAACTTTCCAACGAAGAAGAGCGCATTACTCAGAAGAGTATGCTTTATTGCCAACTCCAGCGAAGAAGTTACTGCATAGCTACGTTAAGAATGCATAGGGAAAAAACCGAAAACTAACGCCAAAAACTGTCAAAATACGATATGAAACCATAGCTCCACATCTTATTCATCCGAATAATGAAGGCAGGAAACAAGACCTGAATACAAGCATCTGCTGTGCATTGTATCAGGTCACAACTGGCTTGTCCTGCTCCACGCGGTAAAGTTTTTAACGATCGTGGTAGGGTCCCGCAGGTGATACACCATGTCCGCTCTGCTCCCCTTTTAGTAAACACCACTCCAGGATCGGTTAGCCTTGTTTATAAGCTTCACTAAAACGACGACGTCTTAAGCGTCTCTAATAAGGATATCAAACTTTAACCCATGCCAAATGTCTTACATTTTAGTCTGGTGTATGTATCTGCGACCGCCGGGGTGTGATGGTAGCGCGCTCCGCATACCACACCGAAGATCCTGGGTAACATCAAAATTTTAGAAACAGATTTTTTCAATTAGAAGAACATTTTTCAAAGCGGGATCGCCATTCGGCAGTGTTTGCAAGCACTCCTAGTGTATTTCTGCCATGAAAAGCACTCAGTAAAAACTCATCTGCCTTGCAGATGCCGTTCGGAGTCGGCATAAAACCAGTAGGTTCCGTCCCGCCAATTTGTGAGAAAAATTAAAAGGAGCACGACGCATATTCGAAGAGACGCTCGGCCTAAAATCTGTTCAACGCCTTACATTTTTTTATGTAGTTGCTGATGAAATTTCGAAAACCCCACCTCAGACCAAAGGAAAAATTTTGTGGCGAAATTGTTAAAAAAATATTTTATTTTCACTAAACTATGCATGAAAAAACGAGTATGTGAAAACAACTACAGAGACTTAAAGGAAATTAAAATTTATTTATTTAAATTTAACTCTCTTAACAAAGCGTAATATACGTCTCTACTCAAGGACTGCAATAGAAGTCCTTCTTTTGTTTTGGTTTTCGAGCGTGGTAGAGATATACGCCGCCGATAAACGCCGCCGGCGCCGCCGATTTTAGTCGTTTTTCGCACGCCGCTACCGAATGTAAAAAATAACGGCGCGACGGCAGCGGCGGCGGCGTCCGGCGCGTTACTATATTACCCAAAAAAGGTGCCGATTTAAAAAAAAAAATTACACTGCGATTGGCTGAAGGAATAAGCGAAATCAGTTATGCAAAATCCTTTAGTAGGTTCTAGGGGCATAAACACTCATTTGAAATGATTCTTACCTCATACTTAGGTTGAGGATATATGTAATGAAATGTTAATTTGGATTTTCACACTTCACTCTTCAACACTCAAGTCTCCCGGTTTGACATTTCCTAAGGTTGGCGGCCCTATCCAAAACTAGTCCCTTGGAGTGAATCACATTGTTTATAGCCCACCAACCAAGTTTAAATATAACCTACGCGTTACGGATCCTTTTACAAATGTGAATACGTAGGCACATATATTTACCAGGTGAGGCTTTGTCCTTCGCAAGAACACCCAAAGTGGTGAAGTAAAAGTTTTTCCAAGACACTCGAACTTATGACCGTGTGTGCTACTACCCTAACGTAGTGGACAGTCGAACTAGTCTGAAAACTGAAGCTATGCGGTCATCCTTTCTAAAATATCGTTTTGATTTAACGAAGACTATTGAAATCAATGTTGTGAACACAAACGTCTGCAAACTTTGGTCTACATTTTAGAAATTGTATTCAGGGTCCTTGTAAAATTTTAATTATGTAGATGCGCCAAGGATTATACGATTTCACCCATGAGTTACGCAAATGACATCCACTTAGAGTACTTATGATTTAGAGAGCGGCATCCTTGGCCGAATAGTCACTCCCTAACGTTTGAAGGTGTTTCTCTGGTGTAGCTCGGCAGCATAGCGCGATAAAAGCATCAGTTAGAAAGTATTCGGAACTACACCTAGAGCTTCTAGGAAAGTGACGTCGACGACGTACATATGAGTTAGAAGCCGCAGTCCTATAGCTTCTGTGCTGGCATATGGTGTGAGGGTCAGGAGGCGTGGTAGCGACTGGTGGTTGGGATTCCTACTGCTCGGGAATTGTACCTAGAAAATACTGGATGCGTTCTGTGCCACGAGGGTCATGAGTATTAATAGACAATTAATAGCAACCGTAAGCCGCCTTTGTGCGTGACCGGCAAGAAGCCACAAATGATTTAAAGAAATTGTGTTCGCCACGATTATTAGGAGTTAACCCCAGGTGAAACTACGCTTTGCACGTGATATACAGACAAAAGTGTGACCATATTGTGTATCTCTGTTTCGTTTCAGCAGACGTAGCAGTACCTTCCAAAGACCGTGGTTAGGTTCAAAGCCTCCCTGGAGTAAGTGAACGAGGGAAAATCCTTTCGCAAAGAGCTACTGCTGAAAATTATTGAACGAACTGGGGGTTTTTAAGGCAAAACTCCCGGATCTTTTCGAAATGGCTGAAACGTTAATTTTAAATAGAAAAATGTAACTTTTTAAATTAAGAACACCGGCGTACTCCGGCGCGTCGCCCACCCCGCCGCCGATAAAGTGGTCGGCGTAAACCTCTAGAGCGTGGGTCTCCAAAATTAAAAGCAAATGCTCTTCGCATGCGCAATGAGGGCACAGTTGTGCCATGGAATGCAGACCGCTGTTAAAGAGTAATTTAAAGATCCTCTCCTACATCGCCAAATATGTTGTATCCAAGCAGTAAAACACATATCTTTTATGCATTCTTAATCTTCTATTGCACAAAAGTACATATCCACTCATCTGCATCTCATCACATTACTTAGACGCCTTGTCATCATAAATATTCATCTTAATAATTTATCAAGATGACTATGCTAATCAGCAACGAATTAAATTTGATATTTATTTACCAGGTATAATAGAGATTTATGTGGTAATAAATATCCATTTTCTGCAAATTACTTAAAAGTAAAACGACATAAACGTACAAGTATTTAACCAGATATTAGCTAAAGAGCGAAAACGCCCGCTCTCACCAGGTGAAGTTAGAGCAACGCACATATCAAAAATGCTAATCAGCAAAAATATGAATATGAATAAAAATATGCAAAAAAGTGAAAAATGTTGAGCGAAAAAAATTACAAGTGACTCTTTATGAACAACAACAAATACAAGACAAAACTTATCAGCAACATGATCAAGGCACAACACTGCCAAACCCTTACACCAAACAAGCCAATAAAGTCAACAACTTGCAACGCTAATTGCATGCCACAAAAATCTTCGCCCAACACAAACGATCAACCTGCAACATTTTCAAATGATGTCTCCGGAGGTACAAAGTAACGTGCGTATGTTTAGGTGTGGGGGTTTGTCTATGTAAAGATGTAGTCATCATACCTACTAATAATATTAACATAACCTCAACATTAAAGACATACGGGCTGACAGAAACAACGACAAGCAAACCAACACAGATAAACTACAACGAAGATGCGGAGCTCATAAGCGCATACCGAAGTTAATTTCGTAATGTTATTTGCGGTTTTTTTAGTTTTTATAGCCAGATGCTGGAGATAAGAATTGGAATCAAGTAACTGGGTGAGCGAATTTTGCTTTGGGTGCCTTAACTTTTTCTCATATAAGCATATTCTCTGAACTTTTTTATTTCCAACAGGTGGCAAACTTGAGTAGCAACACTTAGGCTGGATGCGAGTTGGCCTAAATTTTAGGTATCTAAACAAACATTCCACTGGAACTTTCCAGAACTGCAATAATTTAGGTACACGATTGTCAAAGCTTTGCGTGCTCAATTGATAATCTAAAATTTTTTTTATCCTAGGAAAATAAGAAAATTTGAATTGAGTTTTTTCGTATTTGCATTATTTATGCACGCTGCAACAGGGTGGGGTACTTCGATCCATCGAAGGTAAGCAATCTCTAGGTAGAACATAAAAATTTTAGGGATTTCTTTTAATATGACCAATTTTTTTGCAGCGTGGTGGTCCGTTCATCATGGCGATAATGCTGCATATAGCCTGTTCTATGTTATAACACTTATCATGTTACTCCCTTACAGAGTAAGTCCATATGCGGTGGGAATAATAAAGGAATGGCGGGCGAACATGGTGCTGGAGATGGCTAACAATAAGACAGAAGTGGTTTTGTTGAGCTTAAAGCTGACTGTGGATGAGTTAGTCTTAACCATAGGAGATTATGAAATAAATTTAAAGCCTTTCTTGAAATATCTAGAAGTAAATATTGTCTAAAAAGTAACGTGTAAGAAGCACTTCAGGGGGGGGGGGGGGGACAAAGTTTCTAGAGTTAGCGGAGTCCTAACGCGAATAATGCCCAACATCGGTGATGTTTTTTGTCTGTGGTGACTGTGTTCACGTTAAGGTGTTCGCAGGTCAAAATTGGGCTAAATATATATCCGATATAATTAAGTGCCTATTGGGAGAGACATGGAAACAATAAATCTTTACCGGGATGGGCGGGCTGCTAATTAATGGTGCTATTTTCGGGAACGTACTGGATAAAACAGCGCGAAAGCTTCGGGAGGTCTCTTGTGTAAAACAGAAACTTATCGACAGCTGAGTATACAATGTTTGGTTCCAGCCCAACTTAGATTCTTCGTTTTCGTTTGTTTTAACTTGGGCGAAGGGAAGCAGGACACTGCATTTGGACTAGCAAAGGGAAACGAGTCGTAATATGAAATCGGAGGGAAGGCAAAATGCAAAACTTCAAGCACAGATAGCTGATTTCAGCCCATAGGAAAGATAGGATGAGAAAAGATGTAGATGTAGATGACAGACTTAAATGCACTTAACTTCGCATCATCGTTAACTCATCAGCAACGGCAACAACAACATCAAAAACCAAAGTAGCAAACAAAGTCGAAAATAAGCAACTGAAATATAGACAAAAGCAACTATACCAATAGGCAAATAGTGGGCAAAGCAAAAAGCAACATATGACAAGAACAAGTCTCAAAGGTATCATCATTAGCAACGCTTGCAATGCAGCAGCAACAAGAACAACAACAGCAGCAGCAACCTGTGCCGTAGAATATTGCTGGTAGTAGAAGGAGAGAGACTCACTTCAAGCAGATATTTAGTTGACTGACTAAACAAAATCGACGACAAATGAAACACAACAGCAAATCCAATAAACTTAAATGCAACAAAATACAGCAAAAAAAGGAAATATTCTCTATATATATATATATACGAGAGCCAAAACTGGATATACCTTTTTGTGTGCCACAAGATTCTGGCCAACTCACATGCATAGCTTTTATAAAGTAAATACTTGCTTTTGCATGCTAGACAAATAGAATTAGAAAAGGTGTAATCCTGTATGTTAGTATGTAGAAGCGGGCGTGTACCCACATTTACTTTTAACTTCAAGACTGCTTCGGTACTTTGGTTGCGCATGCGCAACTGACTGCATTAGTTAAGGCATGTAGCAGCTGACCTCGTCTAGGTGACCTTTAAGTATGCAATGCGCGCATCTCACATGCATCGGAAAAACCCGCCCTCCACTCAACATTTAAAACAAATATATTTACCAACATAAATGGAAGATTGGAAGAAGTTAACTTAAGAGAAGCGGACTCTAACAGACTTGAGGAACAGATTGCATGTAGTTGAACAAACACCAGGGATGCACCTTAACGTTAAGCTAATCGTTTATCAAAAAATTTCCACCGTTTCCGTTGAAACACTTCGAAATATTATCGATAAAGAAATTATCAAGATAAATTGTATCTCGTTTTTAACCGAAACGAAAAGCTTTCGTTAACGTTTTTAACTTGATACTTTATGTTTGAATTATGCTGGCAATGCTATAGCCATGGTGAAGCCGTAAGGTGGCAACAACGAGCGCACATACACACACAAACTCTATGTAATTTGTTTGTGTAATTCGTTGGTGGTAATGTCAAAAATACTCTGAGAAATGTTCGTACTGTCAAAATTCATGAGAAAAGTTGCAATCAGCTTGGATAATGCTTTCACCTTTAATGACTCCGCCATCAATCAGCTTTGCCAGCATAGTTTGAAATTAATAATCAACATAAACGATTTGATTTCGTTTTGATATGGCAGAAAACGAAACGAAATCATTTCGTTAATTTGACGATCTTAACGTTAATAAACGAAACGAAATGACTTCGTTTCGTTTATTAACGTTGATTATCGTAACGAAATGATATCGTTTCGTTGGTTAAGCATGCCTGACAAACACACAGCTTGGAAGCTTTAGATACACACATACAAATGTATGAATGTGAGTATTAAAGATAGGGTATAATAAATTGTTTAAGGCCCGGTTTTTCAGTACAAGCTCAACTCAGTTTGTCAGTTAAACTACGCTTAAACTTATTCTGCAGTTATTCAGTCTCCTTTAACTGAAATCTAAACCTAGGATCTAGTAGGGTTAAACTCTACTTAATCTATCGGTTATTTGCGTTCGTTCGAAATGGCGTCGAATATACCCAACAAGCATTTTGGCTTGAGTACCATTAGAGCTCATGTTGATAACTAGGCATACTTTTAAAATCTCAAGAGTTGTTTCGAATCAGTGGCTCAACTCGAGAATCATAGCGTACTCAGCGAAAGAGGGTATTTGTTATAAAGCAAAAAATGCTATTACTAAAGTTGAAAAAATTTAATTAACAACTTGTGGTTCTCTAACTGGACTCAAATGTAAGATTCCATACTACAGTATTTTCACGAAAATAAAATAAAATATATACAATTTAAAAAATAAATAAATGTAACGCGATAGCTTTGATTTTGATTAACTTTGATTTGATAACGGTTGGTTGTGCAGTTATAAAGGAATCGAGATAGATATAGACTTCCATATATCAAAATCATCAGTATCGAAAAAAATGTGATTGAGCCATGTCCGTACGTCCGTTCGCCCGTTAGCACGATAACTTGAGTAAATATTGAGATATCTTCAATAAATTTAGCACATTAGCTTGTCTGCGCCCAGAATAGATTGGTATTGAAAATGAGCGAAATCGGATGATAACCACGCCCACTCTTTATATATTGTCACGGATATTAGCATCACTAAGCTATACCATCACTAAGGCCATGCTAAGCGGTATTTACGTCGATAATCAAATCAAGTATACACATATATAAGGCAGCCCAGAGAGATGTCACACACAGATGCATTTACTTATACGCCTATGTGTACTCGAGAGACTGTAAACTACAAACATTCACATCAATAATTCAATCATTATGTATCTACATAAACGAATAAATAATTGCGTTTTCACATATGTACGTATACGAGCAGTGGAGCGGCAATGCACAAACACATGTATATATCTTATCTGAGTTGTCACAAGAGAGGGCAATAATTTGAGCACGTAGTTGTGGCTGGCGATTTTGTAGCCGAAACTAACTAGTAAGTTCTGGAATGGAAAAGCCTAGAAGTATGCAATTAGAAATCAAAAAGTATAAAAGGCGCGACAGTAAAGGCGAGAAGTTTGAGTTTGATTTGAGTTGTCCAGCAGTTACGACTAAGACGATATCTAGCGAGCAATAGCAGTATTATTTTGAATAGTGGAGTTTCATTTGAGCTATCAGTTTGGTTATTAAGCTATTCGTTGCACAGTTTGAGTGTTATTGTGAAGTACTTAAATAAAGGCCATTTTTCCATTATTCAATATTGGAGTTATTTATTCAACAGTTTAGTGATTCGAACTCAACAGAAGATTGCAAATAAGAGGATTTGCAAGTAAAGTTCGTTACAATTGGTGTCAGAAGAGGAATTGTTGAATAAATTCCAGAGGACAACAAGGACATGGCAAAGTTGTGAATTGAAGATCCAGCAACTAAAGAAGGAGTTGGAGAGTCGTGGATTGAATACAACCGGCGTTAAACTTGAACTTCAGGCACGGCTGCGAGAGGCAATGGAAGCAGAAGGAATTGATGTGGAAGCGTATGACTTTCATCTTGATGGCGAGGAAATAACAAAAATGGAAGAAACACCGCAGACAATGGCGAACACAGACCTGAACATGATATTGGCTGCAATATCGGCACAAATGTCCGAAATATCATCACAAATATCTACCAACATGTCATCACAATTGGAATCACAGGAGGCACGCATTTCAGAAATGTCGACACAGATAACATCCAAGATGGAAACTCAACTGGAAGAACAGAAGACATATATGGCATCCCAACTGGAAGAGCAGAAGACATATATGGTATCCCAACTGGAATCGCAGGAGACATGTATTTCAGAAATGACGTCGCAAGTGTCATCTCAACTGGAAGACCAAAAGACATATATGGCATCTCAATTGGAAGCGCAAGAGGCACGTATATCTGAAATGTCGGCAGAAATTTTGGAACAGGTATCATCAAAACTGGAAGCGCAGGATGCAAAAATGGCTCAATTTCAGGCAGAAGTAGATGATTTAAAAGGTCGTATGAAGCAGTTACAACTAAATCGCCCAGCTGTTTCAGCGAGTAATCCAAAGGTAAAGACACCATCCTTTGACGGTTCTGTTCCTTTTCAGGTCTTTAAGCTACAGTTTGAGAAGACCGCAGCAGTGAACCAATGGAATGCTAAAGATAAAGTTGCTGCACTGTTCGTGGCATTGAAAGGGCCTGCAGCGGAAATCTTACAGACGATTACAGAGTACGAACGGAACAGTTATGAAACATTGATGGCTGCTGTAGAACGACGTTATGGAAGCGAGCATAGGAAACAGATATTCCAAATTGAGTTGAAAAACCGTCACCAAAGAGCGAATGAGACTTTGCAGGAGTTTACCTCGGATGTTGAAAGGTTAGCTCATCTCGCAAATGCGGACGTACCCGTGGAATACACCGAGAGGGTAAAAATCCAGAGTTTCATAAATGGCATACGGGACGTGGGAACGAAGCGAACTACATACGCAAACCCAAAGCTGACATTTGCTGAAACGGTATCACATGCATTGACTCAGAAAACGGCCTCACTATTGAGTAAACCAGCATACAAAGCTCATCGTGTGGAAGTGGAAAGACCAGATTGGGTAGACACAATTTTGGAAGCACTGAAGGGATCACAACAGAAAAATGCCGGAGTTATTAAATGTTTCAAGTGCGGCAACCCAGGTCATATTGCACGACATTGCAGCAGCGGTGCCAATAGCTCCAACAATGTGGGTGGTCGTAAACGCAGAGCAGAAGGTGATGAGCAAATCTCCAAGACCACTCAATCGTTAAACTAAATCGAGTCAGCCGCAAGGGGCGACAGCTGGCTCCCGCAATTGAATGCCCCATAATCTCTATCTCGCAGATTGGAAGAAGATCGAGCAATCTTACTGTTGGAGGACATGTGGACGGAAAGGAACGTTTACTAACTTTAGATACGGGTGCATCCCATTTCATCATTCGAGCGGATTTAGTCAACAAAAAGATAAGACCATTGCTTGGAGCAAGATTACGTACAGCCACGGGAGAGGACACCCAGGTAATTGGAGAAGTAGAATGTGAAGTCGCAATTGGGAACGTCACGGTAGTACACAATTTTATAGTGGCAGAAATTGTTGATGAAATCATAATTGGAGTGGGCTTCTTAATCGACCAGGGCATCAAGATCGACATGGAAAGCAAGACGATGCGATATAAAAACATGAATGTACCACTTAATTTCGGCTACGAGAGAGGCTACAGCAGTAAACGAGTGCTGGTGGAAGAGAGTCAGCAAATACCACCAAAATCCGAAGCAGTCATCTGGGCAAAGGTTGATGGAGATTGTGGGACAAACAAATTGTGGGTTGTCGAAGCAGCAAACAAATCAGCACTAAACATACTTGTAGGGAAAACCCTGGCTATGACAAAACAAGATGGACGTATTCCGGTAAGAGTACTCAGTGAGTTCAAGTCACCACTCAAACTGACTAAAGGAGCTATTTTGGGAAAATGCCAAGAGGCTGAAGTAGTAATTAACTGTGAACAGCTCCAGGAACACGTTTCAGATAGTAATACTTATCTTTCAAATGACATCACGGCATGAACGCAGCGGCTGGAGGAAGCATATCAGAGTAAGGCAAAACAACTGCTCCTAAAGTACGCAAACATATTTGACCAGGATGATTCTAAACCAGGCCGCACCAACGTTGTGAAACATCAAATTGACACTGGAGATGCGAGGCCGATCCGTCAAGCTCCACGTAGTGTTCCACTGGCGAAACGGGAAGTTGTGAGTCAAATCATTCAAGAAATGAGCGACAGCGGCGTCATCGAACCATCAGCTAGTCCATGGAGCTCACCGGTAGTACTTGTAAAAAAGAAGGATGGAAAAATGAGGTTTTGCGTGGACTACCGGAAGTTGAATGACGTAACGAAAAAGGATAGCTACCCATTGCCAAGAATTGACGACACTCTGGACTCGCTATCTGGTACGAAATGGTTTTCCACACTGGACTTGAAAAGCGGCTACTGGCAAGTTGAAGTGAAGGAGGAAGATAAAGAGAAAACAGCCTTCAGTGTGGGTGATGGTTTTTGGCAATTTACAGTGATGCCTTTTGGACTTTGTAATGCACCAGCTACTTTTGAGAGACTCATGGACCAGGTACTGAAAGGACTACATTGGAAAACATGCTTGGTGTACCTGGACGACATCATCGTATTGGGCAAGAGTTTTGATGAACATCTTAAAAACTTGGAGGAAGTTTTCCAGAGAATAGCTGGCGCTGGTCTGAAGTTAAGTCCCAAAAAGTGTACGCTATTTAAAAAGGAAGTAAATTATTTGGGTCACAAGGTAACGACAGAGGGCAACTGCACTGCGAACAAAAAGATAGAGGCTGAAAAGGATTGGCCAATACCACAGAACCTACATGAATTGAGAAGTTTTCTTGGGCTATGCACATATTACCGCCGATTTGTACCAAATTTTTCCAGCGTAGCCCATAGCCTCCATGAGCTTACAAGAAAAAATAAAGCTTTTGAATGGAAGCAGGAGCAAGAAGTGGCTTTCCAAACATTGAAGGAGCGTTTGTGCACTGCCCCAATGTTAGCATATCCGATTCCAGGAGCAACATTTATTCTAGATACAGATGCGAGTGGATATGCTATAGGAGGCGTTTTATCACAACTGGTCGATGGACAGGAAAAGGTAGTTGCATATTACAGCCGTTCGATTGGAAAACCAGAGAGGAACTACTGCGTTACGCGGAGAGAGCTGTTGGCATTGGTAGAGTGCATTAAACATTTTCACAAATACCTCTACGGCCAGCGATTCCGTGTCAGGACAGATCACGCAGCGTTCCGTAATCCGGAAGGACAATTGGCATGGTGGATCGAGCGACTACAAAGCTATGACTTTTCCATTGAGCATCGAAAAGGTAGTACCCATGGAAATGCTGATGCAATGTCACGAAGACCATGTAGTTTGGAATGCAAGCACTGTTCAAAGGCCGAGGCTAAAGAAGACATTACAGATGTCCGGCTAATGACTATAACGTGTACGGATGAATGGGACAAGGAAGTGTCAGCTAGAAGATACAGATCTGTCACATGTTATTCAAGGGCTAGAACGAAACGAAAGACCAAGCAGAGAGGAGATGTCAGCAGAGAGTCCCATTGCGAAGTCATATTGGGCACAGTGGAACAGTTTAGAATTGATATCCGGTTGCTTGCATCGAGAAGGGATAGTGAGGATGGTCAATGCAAGAAGAAACTGATAGTTGTTCCCAGAAAGAGGATTCCTGACGTGCTCAGCGAGCTGCACAATGGTCCAAGTGGAGGACATCTTGGAATCACGAAGACACTCCAGAAAATTAAGCAGAGATTCTATTGGGTTGGTTGCCGTCAGTCGGTCACCGAGTGGATTGCCAATTGCGAGGAATGCAACAGAGCGAAAGGGCCCAAAACCCGAAGTCATGGCCAGATGAAGCAGTATATTTCAGGTGCACCCTTTGAAAAGATCGCCATGGCTGTCGCAGGTCCATTTCCTACTAGCAACCGCGGAAACAAATACGTACTGGTGGTTATGAATTATTTCAGTAAATGGCCAGAGGTATACCCAATCCCAAACCAAGAAGCAGAAACAGTAGCAGAAGTGGTTAAAAACGAATAGGTTGCAAGGTATGGTGTACCAATGGAGTTGCATTCTGACCAAGGCAGAATTTTTGAATCAGCTGTGTTCCAAGAAATATGCAAGAAGTTGGGCATTCGAAAAACACGGACAACTGCGTTGCATCCTCAGTCCGATGGTATGGTGGAACGTTTCAATAGAACATTGGAGGAGCATTTAAGGAAAGTAGTAGACAAGTACCATATGGACTGGGATACACACATATCATTATTCTTGATGGCCTACCGATCGGCAGTAAATGACACAACGGGCCAAACTCCCGCAAAGGTAATTTTTGGCAATGACCTTCGACTGCCAGCTGATTTGAAGTATGGGATAGATGCCGATGCGGAGAGGAATGTCAAGAAATCCACTGATGTCTTGGAAGAAGAGCTGAGAGAGATATACGATCTGGTAAGGCAACGACCAAAGATTATGAGTGACAAGATGAAAGCGAGGTACGATAAAGCAATTAATTCGGAAGGGTTTCAGGAAGGAGATTTGGTGCTGCTATACAACCCACAACGAAAAAAAGGTTTGTCCCCGAAATTGCAGTGTAACTGGGAACGCCCATACAAAGTTGTAAAACGAATCAACGATTAGTGTTGGGAACTATCGAATGAAAACTATCGAGTTATTCGATAGTTCACTAATTTTCATTCCATCGATAGTCATTTGAAATTCGTTCATTACTATTTTTTCGAATTACTAGTTTTAGGTATGAATGATTCCTTCACTACTATTTTTTCGAGTTACTAGTTTTAGGTATGAATGATTCGTTCACTACTATTTTTTCGAGTTACTAGTTTTAGGTATGAATGATTCGTTCATTACTATTTTTTCGAATTACTAGTTTTAGGCATGAATGATTCGTTCACTACTATTTTTTCGAGTTACTAGTTTTATGTATGAATGATTCGTTCATTACTATTTTATCGAACTACTAGTTTTTGGTATGAATGATTCGCTTATTACTATTTCTTCGAATCATTCGTTCTATTTAAATTTTTGCTGTGCATATATCAGTGTGAAAAAGATATTAAAATAAATTTAGCATACGTCAACCTAATCGACAAACGTTTTAAGCGTGGTAATTGTTAAATATTTTTAACTGAGGAAGTGATTTTAACGATTTAATTTGTGTAGATATTTATAATGCGGCCTGGATTGAAGAGATCTTCTGTTTGGGAGTTTTTTTTACCAAAAATGGCAATGAAGTTAAATGCCATATATGCAAAAAATTTTTTAAATTTTCTGGCAACACATCAAATTTAAATGACCATCTACGCCGTAAGCATCCGTCTTCCTCAGAACATAGGAATCTAACTTCAGGAGAAATAGCGCCAGTAATTTCAGAAGAGGAACATAGTTCCACTTCTCTTTCGTCAACTACTGCAGGGAGTGCAGCGCGCAGTTCGTTAACAGTACCTACCGAAGACATTTCCAATAGTGGATGTTTGAGAAGGACTGTTCAAACAAAATTATTTGTTACCAGCACACGTTCTGAGCTCTCAGAGCAAGAAAAAAATAATATTGATGAATCTCTTTTAAAGATGATAACAAAAGACTTGCAGCCGCTTTCCATCGTTGACAATTTAGGATTTGTAGAATATACAAAAAAGCTTCAGCCATTATATTCCTTGCCAAACAGAAAAGTTTTATCAAATACAATGCTACCTTTTAAATACAATGAAGTAAGAAAGAAACTGCATGACTTGCTCAACATTGTAACACATATTTCAGTTACAACTGATATGTGGACTTCTGATAGTCAAAAATCTTTTTTGTCAGTTACTAGTCATTTCGTTCGGGATAACAAAATGATTTCTGCAGTTTTATCAACAAAGGAAATCTTAGGAAATCATACCTCCCAAAATATAGCTACAGAATTGAAGTTAATATTTGATGAGTGGTCCGTTTTTGACAAAATAGTTACTGTAGTAAGTGATAACGGGGCTAATATTAAAAAGGATATAATTGAAATGCTACAGAAGCACCACCTCCCATGTGTAGCGCATACATTAAATTTATGTGTAATTGATGCCGTCAAAGCTGTTCCATAAGTTACTGTGCTCATAAACAAGTGTCGTGCCATAGTCACTTACTTTAACCATAGTTCTCAAGCGACGGAAAAATTAAAAAATATGCAAAAGCAAATGGGCGTTACTGAACTGAGGTTAGATGTCCCTACCCGGTGGAATTCCACCCTTATAATGATGGAGCGCATATGCTTGGTAAAAGAACCACTCTCTGCCATAATAAGTTCTTTACCAAATGCACCTGATTTCCTCAATTCATCAGAATGGGAAACATTGTTGGACTACACTAATCTTTTCAAGCCCGTAGAGGCCATGACAACCGAATTGTCAGGAGAAAATTATCCCACGATGTCACTGGTAGTGCCCCTAATCAGAGTTCTTCAATACGCAGTACGAAATTGCAAAATGAAAACTCTAGAGGGAGAAAGTTTGAAGAGCAGATTGTTAGAGGTAGTTTGGAGACGATTAGGGCAGTTGGAGTCTAACAAAATGTTCGCAAAATCATCATTCCTAGATCCTTGGTTTAAAAAAATTGCGTTCGGTAATGAAATTAATGCAAATAATACAACAAAAAGGCTAGTGGAAGAAGTAACTTCCCTAATACGGCAACAAAACACAAGTGTTTCTACCAACACCCCAAGAGAAGTATCGGTCGATAAAAGCGAAGTATCTCTCTGGGACCTTCGCGATGAAAAAGTTGCTGAAGCAAAAACAATTTGTCAAAACGCGCCCAATGTCAATGCAAATATTCAGTTGGAGCAATATCTAAGGCAAAATTTTGTTGATCGCTCAAATAATCCCCTAGACTATTGGAATCGTAGCCAGTCAACATTTCCGGAACTATATATGCTTTCGAAAAAATATTTATGTATACCCGAAACATCGGTTCCGTCAGAACGAGTTTTCTCGAAAGCAGGGCAAATAATTAACGACAGGAGAAACCGACTTAAAGGAGATAAACTGGATATGATAATACTTTTGAACAGCAATTTAAACATTGAAGGTATTTTTCATGTCAACTCGATGTACATACTTGTATTATTTACTTTACAATCAATTTTTTTAGGGGTTTAATAACACAATCAGTTGCCATCTCTGCGGCGAAAATTTAATATAGACCCTCATGCACTATCCGATTTTGGCTAGAACAACTATAGCGACTTTTAGTATTTAAGTGCTTGAAATATTTGTTTTATGTTTCTTTTATAAGTGAAATTTAATGTGCAATTTTTATATTAATTAAACGTGACCTGAATTTTGAAAAAAAAAAACAGTAGCTTATGTATAAGTTAAGGCAATCAATAATGCCTCTGAAACAGATTTGAATAATACAGATAAAAATCCATTTTAAGTAACCTTACTTCCTGTTGTTGTTGTTGTTGTTGTTGTAGAGGCATAAACTCTCCCCACAGGTTTGGGGAGACCAAAAAACTCTGTGGGTTGCGAACCAAGGTCATTTGCATATCATTCATGCGCTTTGCATAACATGTAACAAAGGCATTTAAATTGAAATTTTCATTATTTACTTGAAGCACAATTTACACCATTTTAGTCATATTTAACGTTTTTGTTACGTTCCAATGTAGCGTGATCCAGATACGGATAGAAATTTAACATACAAATGCAACAACAAATTGATCAATATGGCTCACATTGTTGTCGCATTTGCATGTTAAATCTCTAGCCGTATCTGGATCACGTTTCATTGGAACACGACGTTTTTTGTCTTATATAGGTTTGTTCTTTAGCTACCCAGACGGGTAACTAAAACAATCCAGAATTTGTTATTTTGGCTTCTGGCAAGCTAAAGAACAAATTAAATGAATGAATGAATGAATGAAAAAATTCGTTCGATAGTTAAAATCATTCAGTAACTAACTATCGATAGTTGAATTCATTCGATAGTTCCCAACACTATCAACGATGCAGTGTACCAAATACAAACCACTACCAAACCACGAACCAAAATGAAAGTGGTTCATTTGGAAAGATTAGCAGCGTTTAGATCGAGAGATTTGTCTGATCGGGACGATCAGACTTAGGTGGAGGGCAGTGTCACGGATATTAGCATCACTAAGCTATACCATCACTAAGGCCATGCTAAGCAGTATTTACGTCAATAATCAAATCAAGTATACACATATATAAGGCAGCCCAGAGAGATGTCACACACAGATGCATTTACTTATACGCCTATGTCTACTCGAGAGACTGTAAGCTACAAGCATTCACATTAATAATTCAATCATTATGTATCTACATAAACGAATAAATAATTGCGTCTACACATATGTACGTATACGAGCAGTGGAGCGGCAATGCACAAACACATGCATATATCTTATCTGAGTTGTCACAAGAGAGGGCAATAATTTGTGCACGTAGTTGTGGCTGGCGATTTTGTAGCCGAAACTAACTAGTAAGTTCTGGAATGGAAAAGCCTAGAAGTATGCAATTAGAAATCAAAAAGTATAAAAGGCGCGACAGTAAAGGCGAGGAGTTTGAGTTTGATTTGAGTTGTCAAGCAGTTACGACTAAGACGATATCTAGCGAGCAATAGCAGTATTATTTTGAATAGTGGAGTTTCATTTGAGCTATCAGTTTGGTTATTAAGCTATTCGTTGCACAGTTTGAGTGTTATTGTGAAGTACTTTAATAAAGGCCATTTTTCCATTATTCAACAGTTTAGTGATTCGAACTCAACAGAAGATTGCAAATAAGAGGATTTGCAAGTAAAATTCGTTACAATATATACAATTTTGGAAAACACAAAAAACCTGATAATTTAGTAAATAATACACCTAGCATGTTGAAATTTGACATGTGGACTGATATTGGGACTTCTGACAAAAATTTAAAAAAAATTTAAAATGGGCATGGCACCGCCCTCTTGTGATAAAATCAATTTTACAAATATTATTAATAATAAATCAAAAATCGTTAAACTTATCGAAACAAAATTCGGCAGAGAGGTTGCATTTACTACAAGGAATGCTTTGAAGAAAAATTAGCGAAATCGGTGAAGGACCACGCCCACTTTTATTTAAATATTTTTAAAAGGGTAGTGACGAATAAAATAAGCTATATCTTTTCAAAAAAGAGCTTTTTATCAATGGTATTTCATTTCCCAAGTGGATTTATAACAATAAAATAGGAAAAACTACAAATTTAAAAAAATGGGCGTGGCACCGCCCCTTTTATGATTAGGCAATTTTCTATGTTTCGGGAGCCATAACTCGAAGAAAAATTAACGGATTGTATAAGATTGGGTACACATATTTTACTTTTAGCAGAAAATATTTCTAGTAAAAATGGGCGGGATCGTTTAAAGACCACGGCAACTTAGATATTAAACAAGTTTAAAAGGGTCGTAGACTAGAATAATAAGCTATAATTTAGCAAAAAATAGTTTTGAATCAATGATATTTCACTTACCAAGTTTTATTGTAAGAGGAAATGGAGAGATATTTTTTTTAAACGGGTGGTGCCACGTGTTATGTAGAAAAGTAATTTATCTGAAATGAAATGTGCAATTGAAGCTCACGCTGAGTATATAATGTTCGGTTACAGCCGAACTTAGACATCTTTACTTGTTTTTGATTAATTACGCTTCATCACTGCTAACAACCACGTGTTTGTTTCTCACAATAAACAGCTGTTGGTTTAGGTGGTATTCAATATTCATTTGAGAACTGTACATTTCTCATAATCTCTCGAAATAACAATAATAATTGGAAAATATTACTGACGTTGGAGATCAACTCAAATTTTCTCAAAGGTTGGATATTGATTGGAGAATGAAGTTGGATATCAACTCGAGAACTACATATATGGTTGAAGAATAATTAAATAATGATGTTGGATATCACTTCCGGAACTAGCAATATATTTGGCTGGAGAATTTTTTTTCATGTTTGTTGGGTAAACAAAATCAAGTTGTTGCCGTATCTACAAATTATCTAGATAATAAAAAAACCAATGTTACCGACTAACAAAGCCAACCCCAAAGGCGGCTTTAAACTGTGATTGAAAAACTGCTCAGTAGTTTAACTGGAGTTTAAATTTGACTAGATTTTAAGCAAACTTAGTTTAAGCTTAGCTTAACCAACTACTGAAAAACAGGGCTCAAGTCAGAAATAAGTTATTTGTTAAGCCACGCTTATTAGCAGCTTTATCGGCTGAATGGGACAGAGCTCATTTCAACTTAGTGAAATATGTATGAAAAAAGGCTATGACCTTGAGTTTCTAAACTGTGTACCCTGGAAGCGTTGGAAGCTCTTATAAGAGATGGGGGAGTAAAGTAGATGTGTTTGTGAACGAGGAGCTCACATTTCCCAACACTGCAGAAGAGGAATTAGTCTAAGAACTTTGAAAATTTAGACCTAAAGACGCTTGTAATGGGCTCGCGAGACAGTGGGAATTCACTAAGGCGCGATCGACTGAAGGCGAAAAGCCTGCTTTAGAGTGGCAGAAGGGGCAGATCGAATGCCTCAGATCTAAAACCACAAGACAAGCTGTCGGAAATACAGAATCTACACTTCTAGATCAGAAAAGCAGAGCAAAAATTTAAGTCTTAGTATCGAAAATCAGAAAGATATTCGCGGTTATAATCTACTGTAGGGGTGATAACAAGCCCTTTTTCGGGGTTCCATTGCAGGCGTACCGTATTTAAGTGAAGTTTTCCAGTGTAGATTGAATGGTGCTTCTAATTAGATAAAATTAAATAAAGAGACGATTATGTCTTGAGAATAGACTTGGTCTCAAAATGTGAAGGAAGTCCCTTGGAAGAAGTTCTTTGAAGGCAATCCCCCTATCCATCTTTGTGGTGGAAGCGTAAAGAACTGTTTCCACTAATTTTCTCTTAGAAAATACGTACTGAGAACTGGAGAGGTTGTGAAAGTGCAGATTATTTCTGATGTGCACATTCAGGAGTGTATTTATAGTTTTGTAAGCAAAGATCTACCTCCTTTGGGTATGAATACTGTGTTTTCCTCGGTCGAACCGTATGGAATGTGCTAAAGTCACAGACATGATTTATTTTCCGGACCCAGAGATGTAAATAAGTCGAATAACATGGAAGCGCATTCAAGCTTTTGATGGGTGATTAGTTCGTAAGTAAGATTTATATATATCCTGACACCCTCAACACCTCATCCTTTTTTCAAGTGATAAAGGCCTCTCGAAGAAACCTAAAAGAAGCCTTTTACAAAGTTCTTAAAGACAAAATAACTTTAGCATAACACATTCGTGATAATACCATTATTGAAGCATCTTCCTTATATAAAGACCAAAAATATGTTTAAAAACACACTTTGTAGGTATGTGTATGGGTGTATACTAGACTGAGTCGATTTATTAACCGATATCGCGCCATCGATTTTTCGATAGGTTTTGGGCTCAGGAAGAAAAAGTTCCACTACGCATACCCAAACAAATTATTTTCGAGCCTGCGAAATTTCATTTCGACTTTTCATTTCATTTTTTCGACTTTGATTTTTAAGGTTTTTTTCATGACCTACTGCGTAGATTGCTGTCAGAATTATGGATACAGACCATGATTCAATTACTAGAGGTTTGTTCTTCAATGACGGTAGATCTTTGACACTCCCAAATTGAAAAATCTGGACGGGTTGCTTTTAGGAAGTAAGAAAAACGGGGAATAATTCAATCCCCTTCAGTGAAATTGTAGTAGACAAGTATCTTTGGTAGTATATTAGTAGTGATAATAAATTTGTAAATGCCAAAAGTTTTTGGGGAAATAATTAATTTTCAACTAAATATTTCGTGAATTGATAAAGTTACGTTGGTTTGGTCATTCTTTCAGAAATTGTTTGAAGAATGCCGTATGTTAGAATTTTATTCAAAAATGCACTATCTCAAAATTTGTTTCCAAAACTCCCTACATGAGCATAAGTTCAATGCATTTTGTCATAAGAGGGAGTTAATGAATGCATTCTGAGATGAAGCCTTCTTCAATCTAACTTTAATATAGCGCGGTTTTCTGACAACTCCTGAATTGAGAAATTTTTGAAAAAGATTTTGAGATAGCATGATTTTGAACAGGCAGCCGACATGGGGTGATACGCTACTCCGCAGCCGCCATGAACTGACAAAAACAAAAATAAAAGAAAATTGCTTATTGTCTTAGAACTTTATATTCCTACCTTGACTTTAACAGAAGAGTTAAGCCTTTGTGCGGTCCTGCTACTCCGGTAGTATTCACCTTTTTATTCTGAAATTTCGGAAAGCTCTTTTCCGTTAAGTATTCATAGAAGCGTTCCGGATAAACCGTTAATTTAGAATATTCGGAATACCTTCATTTGATACTACCTCACGAGGTTCGAATATGCATAATATTCCAAATATAAACCGAGTCTCCAAATTCTTAAATGGAGGCGAATGTTCCGAACATACTGAATTAAAGAACAGAAGGTCGACTTTTAATACGTGCCCAAAAATGTCGAGAGAATTGTCAAAAGACGCGTATTGACCTCGATAACAATAATTCGAAGGCGGAAGTAAAAATTTTAGCTCGTTCAGAAGATATTGACGAAAAACCGAAAAATGACCCCGGGTTGCGATGGCGGGCTTCAGCGGAGCTTATAAAAAATTACCCTGACCGGTCCATCAATGAGGTGGGATCACAATTAAATGCATGCAAAATCCCTTTGTACACAAAATCTTTTTCAGTGCACAAAAAAATTACAACAACCACATGAAAATTGCCAACTTCAACTGCAAATATCTCCGGACAGAGATACAATTTTTCTTTTCCGCCTTAGGATTATTGTTGTCGAGGTCACCTCTCTCGATATTTTTGGACGCGTATTAGCAGCAGACTCATGTTCTAGACTTTTACCTTTTACTAACTTACATGCCCAATGAGTACATTTCGTTATGGCATCTCCATTATTTACTAATGACATTTATACGTGAATCGATTTACTAGTCGAGGTTTTGACGTTGAACGATGAATTTTGAATTGGTTTAGGTTTCGTATGTTCATAGGTTTACGAAAGTGTGCGATTCCTTACTGTCCGTACTTTTCATAAAACCTATGTTCAGCCACACTAATAGATCATGTCATAGTTAATAAATTCATCATAAAATTAAAATAAATGCTCAAAGAATTATACAGTTAAGTACTTATCGGGTATTTGTAAACTGATTGCATTCTATTTCTACTACTAATATTTTTGGAAAATTCGCAAAGAAACAACACAGTTAACGGATGTCAATTCGGTTTTGGGAGCAAAATGGCTGCAATTGTCAAAAAATGTGTCTGTCGAGCAAACCTCTTGTGATTGAATCATTGATACAGACATGCATAGATGGTATTATGTCATAAAATAAATATATTGTAAAAATTTATTTTAAATTTTTCAGTTTTTCTACATACAAAGGGGATCACCCATTCTGAAAAAGTAGATATTTTGTTCATGAGAAAAGGGTACAAGTAATTAGTTTTGTCTGTTTCCAAATTGCTAATAGATATTGTGACGAATATTAGCAACACTAAGGGATACTACCATCTCTAAGGTGATGCTAAGCAGTGACTTGGATGCACATCAATAGATCAATCATTATGTCTGCACATATGTACGTACACGCAGCGGAGAAGAGACGCACAAACGCATGCAGATATCTTACCTGAGATGCTCCCAAAAGTATGCAATTATAATTGTGGAAGTGTTTGATTTAAGAAGCCACCTGGCGAGCAATAGTAGTGTTATTGTGAAGTACGTTATATTGTGAAGAACTTTAATAAAGGCCATTTTGCATTATTGAATAGTGTAGTTATTTATTCAACAGTTTAGTGATTCGACCTTAGCAGAAGGTTGCAAATAAGAGGATTTGCAGTAAATTCGTTACAATATGTTCTATTTTATACCGCCACATAACCAGAGATGGAAGCAGTGCTCTAAGTTTTGAGCAGCAATACTGCTCAAAGTGAAGCGAGCTGACATAATGAAGACCCTGAGTTAAGAGTTAATGAGACGCTATTTTGTTGTGGACTTCATCTTTCACATATTCGTAAAATTTAGTGATTTCTTTAGCATAATCACACAGAAATAATTAGCTAAGTTTTCTACATTAACGCTTTTATTGAACCCAATGTTTCATACAAAATATTCTTAATTGTCTCACTATTGCTCTTAGGCACTCTTCTAACTGAGTCAAAGATCTAGACGGTTTTGATCGGTGTTTTGGATTTTACTTTTATACTCAGAGTGCTTTGCACACTCTTGATGAAAATTTTTTTAAAATGGGCGCGTCACCGCCCACTTGTGATAAAATCAATTTTACAAATATTCTTAATCATAAATCAAAAATCGTTAAAACTATAGTAACAAAATTCGGCAGAGAGGTTTCCTTTGCTATAAGAAATGCTTTGAAGAAAAATTAACGAAATCAGTTAAGGACCACGCCCACTTTTATATAAAAGATTTTTAATAGGGTCGTGGACGAATAAAATAAGCCATATCTTTGCAAAAAAGGGCTTTTTAACAATGGTATTTCATTTCTCAAGTGGATTTATAACAATAAATAGGAAAAATTTCAAATTTAAAAATTGGGCGTGGCCCACTTTTATGACTAAGCAATTTTCTATGTTTCGGGAGACATAACTCGAAGAAAAATTAACGGATCGTAATAAAATTGGGTACACAAATTTTCCCTATAGTAGAAAATATTTCTAGTAAAATTGGACCGGATCGTTTAAAGACCACGACAACTTAAATATAAAACAAGTTTAAAATGGTCGTAGACTAGAATAATGAGCTATAACTTAGCAAAAAATAGTTTTGAATCAATGATATTTAATTAATCAGTTTTATTGTATGACGAAATGGGGAGACATTTTTATACTCAGTTGAGCAGAGCTCACAGAGTATATTAACTTTGATTGGATAACGGATGGCTGTACAGGTATAAAGGAATCGAGATAGATATAGACCCATATATCAAAATCATCAGTATCGAAAAAAAATTTGATTGAGCCATGTCCGTCCGTCCGTCCGTTAACACGATAACTTGTGTAAATTTGGAGGTATCTTGATGAAATTTGGTATGTATGTTCCTAGGCACTCATCGCAAATCGCTGTTTAAAATGAACGATATCGGACTATAAACACGCCCATTTTTCGATATCGAAAATTTCGAAAAACCGAAAAAATGCGATAATTCATTGCCAAAGGCGGATAAAGGGTTGAAACTTGGTAGATGGGTTGAAGTTATGACGCAGAATAGAAAATTAGTAAGATTTTGGACAATGGGCGTGGCACCGCCCTCTTTAACAAGAAGGTAATTTAAAAGTTTTGCAAGCTGTAATTTGGCAGTCGTTGAAGATATCATGATGAAATTTAGCAGGAACGTTACTCCTCTTACTATATGTGAGCTAAATAAAAATTAGCAAAATCGGATGACGAACACGCCCACTTTTAAAAAAAATTATTTTAAAAGTCAAATTCTAACAAAAAATTTAATATCTTTACAGTATATTAGTAAATTATGTCAACATTCAACTCCAGTAATGATATGGTGCAACAAAATACAAAAATAAAAGAAAATTTCAAAATGGGCGTGGCTCCGCCCTTTTTCATTTAATTTGTCTAGGATACTTTTAATGCCATAAGTCGAACAAAAATGAACCAATCCTTGTGAAATTTGGTAGGGCTTAGATTCTAGGACGATAACTATTTTCTGTGAAAAAAGGCGAAATCGGTTGAAGCCACGCCCAGTTTTTATACACAGTTTACCGTCTGTCCTTCCGCTCGGCCATTAACACGATAAATTGAGCAAAAATCGATATATCTTTACTAAACTCAGTCCACGTACTTATCTGAACTCACTTTGTATTGATATAAGAAATGGCGGAAATCCGACTATGACCACGCCCACTTTTTCGATATCGAAAATTACGAAAAATGAAAAAAAAATGCCATAATTCTTTATCAAATACGAGAAAAGGGATGAAAAATGGTAATTGGATTGGTTTATTGACGCAAAATTTAACTTTACAAAAAAACTTTGTAAAATGGGTGTGACACCTACCATATTAAGTAGAAGAAAATGAAAAAGTTCTGCAGGGCGAAATCAAAAGCCTTTGGAATCTTGGCAGGAATACTGTGCGTGGTATTACATATATAAATAAATTAGCGGTACCCGACAGATGATGTTCTGGGTCACCCTGGTCCACATTTTGGTCGATATCTCGAAAACGCCTTCACATATACAACTAAGGGCCACTCCCTTTTAAAACCCTCATTAATACTTTTAATTTGATACCCATATCGTACAAACACATTATAGAGTCACCCCTGGTCCACCTTTATGGCGATATCTCGAAAAGACGTCCACCAATAGAACTAAGGCCCACTCCCTTTTAACATACTCATTAACACCTTTCATTTGATACCCATATCGTACAAACAAATTCTAGAGTCAGCCCTGGCCCACCTTTATGGCGATATCCTTAAATAGCGTCCACCTATAGAACTATGGCCCACTCCCTCTTAAAATACTTTTTAATACCTTCTATGTGATACACATGTCATACAAACACATTCCAGGGTTACCCTAGTTTCATTTTCCTACATGGTGATTTTCCCTTATTTTGTCTCCATAGCTCTCAACTGAGTATGTAATGTTCGGTTACACCCGAACTTAGCCTTCTTTACTTGTTTTTTTTTTTTTTCGTTTGTAAATGTGAATATTTGAATGTTTTTGCATAAGAGTGTGGGGTTCTAACCCCGGTCAAAATATATTTTTAATTATTTGTTAAACGTTATAACCCTTAACGATATTGGTCTAGATAACTGATATTCGGGTCGGGTCTAGATAATTCTTATAAGTACTGTGTATTTGTACATATGGTATTATAACTCTGATTTGATAGTAGCTGTAGCCAATTACATAAAGGAATCGAGATAGATATAGACATAGCTATATCAAACTTCTCAGCATCGAATAGCCGTTGATGAAAGTATTGTTCTTGGTATTATATCCAGATATGAGCAAAATAAAGTAACTCACAGGTTTAATATTAACAAAATGTCTACACTGAAAGAAATCAAACTAGCAAAATTAACAGATCAGGTTTGAGTGAAGAAGTGGTTTTGATTTAGGCACTCGCAAAAACCTTGTCCACCTTATCTACACAACAATAACTCAGCGCTTCACATCGAGTAGTATTGCTGCTCAAGACTTAGTTCACTGCTTCCATATCTGGTTTTGTGGCGGTATAAAATAGAACATATCTATTAGCAATTTGGAAACAGATAAAACTAATTACGTGTACCCTTTGTGCTTTTCTGTATTTATTTATTAAACAAAAAAAAAAATACCCACCATCTTACCAATCATATCAACTCACATACCCGTTCTCAATTCAATAGCACAATTCACCTGTGCAAATATGTATATAAAACAAGTAAGAAAGGCTAAGTGCGGGTGTAGCCGAACATCACATACTCACCTGAGAGCTATGGAGACAAAATAAGGGAAAATCACCATGTAGGAAAATGAACCTAGGGTAACCCTGGAATGTGTTAATATGACACGGGTATCAAATGGAAGGTATTAAAGAGTATTTTAAAAGGGAGTGGTTCTATAGGTGGACGCCATTTCGGGATAACGCCATAAAGGTGGACCAGGGGTGACTCTAGAATGTGCTTGTACGATATGGGAATCAAATGAAAGGAAGGGTTTACGGGTATTTTAAAAGGTAGTGGGCCTTAGTTCTATAGGTGGACGCCTTTTCGAGATGCCGCCATAAAGGTGGACCAGGGGTGACTCTAGATTGTGTTTGTACGATATAGGAATCAAATGAAAGGTGTTAATGAGTATTTTAAAAGGGAGTGGGCCTTAGTTCTATAGGTGGACGCCTTTTCGAGATGTCGCCATAAAGGTGGACCAGGGGTGACTCTAGAATTTGTTTGTACGATAAGGGTATCAAATTAAAGGTATTAATGAGGGTTTTAAAAGGGAGTGGCCCTTAGTTGTATATGTGAAGGCGTTTTCGAGATATCGACCAAAATGTGGACTAGGGTGACCCAGAACATCATCTGTCGTGTACCGCTAATTTATTTATATATGTAATACCACGGACAGTATTCCTACCAAGATTCCAAGGGCTTTTGATTTCGCCCTGCAGAACTTCTCCATTTTATTCTACTTAATATGGTAGGTGTTAGACCCATTTTACAAATTTTTATCTAAAGTTTTATTTTGCGTCAATAAACCAATCCAATTACAATGTTTCATCCCATTTTTTATATTTGGTATAGAATTATCGCTTTTTTTTTTTTTTGTAAATTTCGATATCGAAAAAGTGGGCGTGGTCATAGTCGGATTTCGGAAATTTTTTATACCAAGATAAGGTGTGTTCAGACAAGTACGTGAACTAAATATAGTAAAGATATATCGACTTTGC
Organism: Eurosta solidaginis; assembly: GCF_040869045.1. Taxonomy (NCBI): domain Eukaryota; kingdom Metazoa; phylum Arthropoda; class Insecta; order Diptera; family Tephritidae; genus Eurosta; species Eurosta solidaginis. The sequence goes on from NC_090319.1 coordinate 75,283,939, forward strand.
TCAAGTTATCGTGCTAACGGCCGAGCGGAAGGACAGACGGTCGACTGTGTATAAAAACTGGGCTTGACTTTACCCGATTTCGTCCATTTTCACAGAAAACAGTTATCGTCCTAGAATCTAAGCCTCTACCAAATTTTACAAGGATTGGTTAATTTTTTTTCGACTTATGGCATTAAAAGTATCCTAGACAAATTAAATGAAAAAGGGCAAAGCCACGCCCATTTTGAAATTTTCTTTTATTTTTGTATTTTGTTGCACCATATCATTACTGGAGTTGAATGTTGACATAATTTACTAATATACTGTAAAGATATTAAATTTTTTGTTAGAATTTGACTTTTAAAAAAAAATTTTAAAAAGTGGGCGTGTTCGTCATCCGATTTTGCTAATTTTTATTTAGCTCACATATAGTGACAGGAGTATCGTTCCTGCTAAATTTCATCATGATAGCTTCAATGACTGCCAAATTACAGCTTGCAAAACTTTTAAATTACCTTCTTTTAAAAGTGGGCGGTGCCATGCCCACTGTCCAAAATTTTACTACTTTTCTATTCTACGTCGTAAGGTCAACCCAGCTACCACTTTATCCGTCTTTGGTAATGAATTATCACACTTTTGGGTTTTTCGAAATTTTCGATATCGAAAAAGTGGACGTGGCTATAGTCCGATTTCGTTAATTTTAAATAGCGATCTGAGATGAGTGCCCAGGAACCTACATATCAAATTTCATCAAGATACCACAAAATTTACTCAAGTTATCGTGTTTAGAGATGGACGGACAGACGGAAGGGCGGACGGTCGGACGGTCGGACGGACGGACATGGCTAAATAAATTTCTTTTTTCGCCCAGATCATTTTGATATATAGAAGTCTATATCTATCTCGATTAGTTTATGCCGTTACGGAATACCGTTATGCGAACAAAGTTTATATACTCTGTGCGCTCTGTTCAGCTGAGTATAAAAACTACTATAAAGAAATTTTCTATGAAAAAGTATAGCAAAATATTTGCCCAAATTAGCGCGTATTTCATTTCTGTAGAAAAGCATGAAAATCTTGAATTTGTTATTTTGATAGAGTGAAATTGTATTACTTAGGTTTATAGAGCTCATATAATAGGAAATTTATATGGAAATGTCATTTTAAAAAGCTTTGTAAATCTTTTGTATCTTTTATCAATAAAGGGATTGAAATTTTAATTGGGCACTTTTGGGCTTGGTCGATCATTTGCAGATGTCGCCTTCTATTAATCTCGCCGTATCCTATTGGAACGCTTAGGAACAGCAGGCACAGTGTACAGTGCACCTCAGGAAGGGTTAAACATAATTTTGCAATTTATGCCTCAAGAAGTGTTCGTGAAAGGGGTTCTACGACTAAGAGAATTCGCGACTATATTAGATGACATGGCAGATGGACAATTAAATAACTGACCCTACATCCGAAAACGACCATATCACCTTTCGGTGGTGCAGAACGTAAGATAAGGGAGGAATGGGAGCAAGGCATGGATGGTATTAGGGGCATTGCAATCGTCACAAAATGATCGGAAATGGAAAATGGAACTGGAGCTGGACTGTATTCAAAGCATCTGCAGATAAATCTTTCATACACACTTCTTGACTCATGCAGGGTCTTCCATGAGCAGGTCTATACCTAAAAATGCAGCCAGACAGATAGTACTGTCGCAGGCTGCTCTAAAGGCATAAGAATCCAACGTGATAAAGCCAAATTACGTACGGAGGTGTCAGGCCTCGGTGGCATCTCAGTGACTCCTTTTATTGCGTCCCTGGACAAAACAATATTGAAGGGAATAAATTTGTTATGGGCTCAAGCTGAACAATTATGCAGTGAAAGAACTTACCAAGTCATTGCTCCATTACATCAATGCAAAACATTAGCTCCCTCTGTAGAAGCTGTCAGGAGTCAATGCATCGTTTTCGCTGCCGATATCCAGAACAGCAAACAAACAAGATCAGATGAGCCAAAAACTAAATGACGCAATTTTACAGATAAGACAATAAAGTAACGCCGCGCAGGAGCATTGGTTAGATATGCTGCTAATACGGCCATGGCTATCTTTTTGAGGAAAGGTGTCTAGTTTCAGCATGTTCGGATTTGTCGTGTCAGGGCTAGAACTCCAGTCATGATAAGGAACCACCTATGCTCGCGTATGCTATCGAACTTCAGCACTAAAGACCTACCGGTAGTAGCAATAGAGCGGAACCGTCCTTTATTCCGCTACCTGGCTCATAACGTGGAAGCCCCAGGGGGTGCTTCAAAGAGCTGGTAAACTAGGAGGGGTATAAAGGGCGGCTTGCTAATGGCGCGGATGCAATTTCGCACCACAGCGCATGCGGAGGGGATGGTACTGATTTTAAACTGAGTCGAGATTTTGATATATACTACAGATAATTCTAAAAGTGGAAAGCAGTGGTAGCGGTCCTACATACCTTGAGCCAACCTTAAGTAATGTGATCTAAGCATAATATCACGGTATGGATTGTATGAACGGAGGGTCCTTGAAAAGTCACCCTTTTTAGACAAAGCATATATCACCCCTAAAGAAGGTAGGGAAGTGAAAACCTTACACCATCCAAAAGTGTGTAGAAGAAAAATTTGGACAACACAAAGAAGTGTCCACCATAGAGGAACATGGCAGGTAAGTGAAGATTTTTAAGCTGGCAAAAGTTGCGAAAAGCGACCAAAAGCAGCTGGTGAGGATGGTTTGGTTTAAAAGGCTTAAAGCACCCTGAGAACCTCCAGTGAAAGGGCGGGTAGATACCGCCCTGAATTAAGCTTCCACAGCCTAGTTCGGGGTTGCATCGAGGTAATGCCTACCCAAGATAGGGAGGCAACTATACGACGTGGGATACACACTCAGGAAGGTAAAGAGGTAAATTTTTTGTAAATTTAACGTAATTGCCACATTAAGACTGAGCCCAGTAAGGTCTTCATTAAGGTATACTGGAATCAATGATTTGGATATGTTTGTTAAGTGCTGGCGACTGTGACATTCGGAAATCCCAGTACACGGCTTGACACTTTCCGGTTAATGTCCATCTCGTCTCCGCCCCGTTAAAACCTTGGCAGGCCTTGGGGTGCGTTCAAAGTCCGTCATCATTAAGTTGGTAGTGCAGGTTCGGTTGAGATCCTCCCGATTAATACTGATCTGGCTCTGAACGCAGTCTTCATGAGGGACTGCGTCAACTTTCACGTGGCCTCCCTGCCGGACCAAGATAGCGGCCTCAAGTGGGGACCCAATCAAAAAATCAAGCACTTGGCCTCCGTAATAAAAGTGCTGTAGAGGCTCTAGAGGTAAAGAATTTGGAACATAAATTGAGTACAAGCGAAAGTGCCAAGGATAAAGTTCCATCACCGCCAGGAAAGCGACCGAGGAACATTTCGTACTCGACCAAGGAGAACAAGCATACGCACAGGGTACAGTGGCACGAAGTCGGCACTTATAAGCCTTACAGCGGATGATGCCAAGGCTGTTCTTAGTACGCAAAGAATCCGCGTAGGATGGGTTTCCTGCCGAATTAGAGAGGTCAAGCAAAATAAACGCTTTTATAGGGGCTAGAGGCATATAGCTTAGAAATTTAAGTAGACCGTAGATAGGTCTATACTATGCAGGAAATGCGGTCAGGAATGTCATAAGGCTGCAAGTTTCGAAAACGCACTGAAATGCGCGCTATGTGGGGGACAACATTCGGCAGACAGTTTTAAATGCCCACAACGAGAGGGCAGCAAAATGACTGCCTCATGAGGGTATTGCAGCTCAATTTAAACCACTGCGAGGTAGCCCAAGAACTATTATCCCAAACAGTCTATGAAAGCCTCAATTAATTTCTTCCACAGGAAAATATGACGCAAACGGTAGCAGGATTCACGTGGGAAAAAATCAACGGTATATAACTTTTCACTTGCTATGCCCCTCCGAGTATGACCATCGCCGAGTTCGAAGACATGATATACGGGATCACCATGGAAGCACGAGGTAAACACCCGCTTTTAGTGTGTGGATACTTCCATGCATGGTCACCTGTGTGTGGAAGTAGACGAACCAACGAAAGAGGGAGAGTTCTTCTCGAAAGCCTTACTTCTTTGAGGCTAGAACTCCTAAATAAACCAGGGATATATACCTTCGATACAGGTACCAGACGATCCATTATAGATCTCACCTTCGCTAGAAGCGAAATAGTAAGAGGAGCAAAATGGTCCATAAGCAACGCCTACACACACAGCGACCATAAAGCTATTAGCGTAGAGCTACTGGAAACTCCACGAAAGGTAGCAGCAAAACATAGACAAAGTAGGAAATGGAAACAGCACCTTTTCGATCCACAAATATTTGATATTATCTGGAAGGATGCCATACTACGAGGACCGCATGCGGCAGCCCAGTCGGTTCAAATCGCTAAGTCGCTATGTATGGCATGTGATGCTGCTATGCCCAGAAGTCGCGGAAAGCCTAGCGCACTCCGATATATTGGTGGGATGACGGAATTGAGGAAGAGCGGAGAAAATGTCACAAAACACGAAGAATAGCGCAAAGGCACGCTCATCACCACGATGTGCGGAATTACACAGCACCTATGTTGCACAAAGAAATGCACTTAAAAATGCCATAAAAAAGAGCAAGAAGTTGCGCTTTAGGGTACTGCGGGATAATGTCGACCTAGATCCTTGGGGAGCACCCTACAGAACTGTGATGGCCAAAGTTAAAGGACCGATATCACAGCAACCTACGTGCACGATACTAATGAACACTATGGTTGTTAAACTTTTCCCGGCGCAAGATCGCTGGACTTATCCAGGCCAGGATCTCGAAAGTACGCAAATTCCGCAAATTACAGAGCAAGAGGTGCTGGACGCTGCAAAAAAAGTTGCTGATAACAAATCCCCAGGACCCGATGGAGTATCAAACATAGACCTTAAAGCCGCGATCACAACTAGGGCTACATTATTTACTGATCTTTTTAATGCCTGTATGCAAGAAGGCGTGTTCCCTTGCCCGTGGAAATGACAAAGACTTGGCATATTGCTGAAACGTGTTAAACAGCCGGAGCAACCATCCTCATAAAGGCCACTTTGTATGCTGGATTTCCTGGGAAAGGTTTTCGGGCGTATAATTAGCTAGCGCCTACAGCTGACTCTAGAAAGCCCAGGTGGCTTATCGAATAATCAACATGGATTTTGCAAATCAAGATCCACCGTAGATGCAATACAAACAGTCGTCAATATAGTTACAGAATCTGTCTCTGGAGACCAAAATAAAAGGAAGTTCTGTGCACTGATTACGTTGGACCTCAATAATGCTTTTAACACTGCGAACTGGATACAGATAATGGCAGCGCTGCGAAGCTTCGGCACACCAGAGACAATAGTAACATAGAGACATTGCAGGGGCGAAAAATAGTGTGAAGCAAGCTAGTAGGTCACATTCACCACTTGCGGAATTTGTTAAACTACCACTGTCTGTATTTATTATTTAACAATTATTTGTACACTTTTTATTCAGCTAATGTGTTCAGAATTCACATTTTTACACTCTAAAACTGCAATCGGTGTATTTTGTTGCTTAAAATATGTTAAAAATCATGTTAAAATTTGTGGTGTGGTGGATGTGACCTACTAGAATTTTGTGAAGCTCCGCTGTTTTCCACCGAAGTTCGAGCATGCAACATCTTTTCCTTCAAAAATTTTGGGCACACCAACTTACTTCTAAGTTAACTTACAAAGAGCACTTCAAAGCGGTGGGAGAGAAAGTTACCAAAGTTAATGGAGCACTTATGCGAATAATGCCTAACATTGGTGGTTCGAGAGAAGCTACACGTCAGCTATTGTCCACAGTAACCAGCTCAATAATACTCTACGCAGCACCAGTGTGGTTTGGATCTTAACGGACCCATCAAAAAGATATATTAGTAGCGTACCGACTTGCGGCTTTAAGAATAGCAAGTGCTTATCGGACGGAAAATCCCAGTGGACTTACTGGCAAGTTAAATGGCCGATCTGTATGACAACAATATCGAGCGACCATCTGAAAAAGCCAAGAGAAGGGCAAGGACACAAAAATAGCTAAGTGGCAAGAACCGTGGGAGGCCTCGAGTAAAGGGCGTTTGACCTTCATGCTAGTTTGGAACGTAGCTCAATGGAATGAGCGGAAGCACGTAGAACTGAACTACCATATCACGCAGATACTGAGTGGACATGGTGGTTTCAAAGAGTATTTATGGAAGCGTAGATAGAGGAAGATGCTCTTTTCCCAATGTTTTCCACGGAGTTAGAAAACGCAGAACACGTCACGTTCCACTGCCCCCGTTTCCACGAGGAAAGACTCGTCTTGCATAGAGTTTTTGGGGAAGAACCTACCACAAGAAATTTAGTATCACAAATGTGCAACAGGAAAGAGTAAAGTCAACAAGTCGTAAGGGTATCACGGAGAAATTGCTGTGCGGAATGCTCAGTAAAACGGCGATACCTAGGAAAGTCCTATTCAAGGGATACAGAATCCAGAGACAGAGAAAAAAGGACGACGAACTATCGAGGCCATTACATTAAATCATTGCGTGTCAACTAGAGTTCAGGATGCGAAAGGAAGGCAGATTTGATCATACATTTGGAATATTCAGCTTCTACGATATATTTTCTCTCCACTGGTTGATGTTGATTGACTTCGCCAAGGCTCGAATTATGATCATCTACAGTACCAGGATCCAGCATTAAAAGATACATTTAGCTACATGGCAGTCTCCTGATCGAAGAACGCGATATCAAATGGATTACGTCATGATCGACGACAAGCATAGCATAGTGTCCTGGCTACTAGGAGATCCAAATATCGACTCAACGGACTACTTTGTGGCAGGAAGTATAAGCACACAGCTCTATGTAGCAAAGGATGTTTGCACAGTTACATGTCAGTATAGACAGTATATACATCTTTTTGAAGACCATCAGCGAAATCCAATGGAGAATTCGATTATCAACAAATGCAGCTTTGAACTGAGTAGGCAATCGAAAAGTAAAGTCCTCTCTAGAATAACAAAACTCACGGTTTATAATTATCGTATCGTACATATCCTAATGAGTTACGAATCATTCACTACCCTCCCCGTGATGCCAGCACCGTGCAGGCAGTTTTATGCTAATCTGTTCGACCTTTACGTAGAAATAAACATTGTCAAGGGAATAAGAGCCTAAAGACTTCATTGGCTATGTTATGTCATGCAAACGGGAAATGCAGAACGTTGCATACATAGAGATACGTCCGGCGGTAGGTAAGCCTGCCGTAAGAGGCGACTAAAATACCAAATTTTTTCAAGGGGTTATGTAGCGCAACCCTTTTAAGGGGTTGCCAGCGCAATTTATAGTTTCTCCAACCCATTCTCAACCTCACCTACACGTGGCGAATCCTGCTTCTTTAGCCGCCAAGGCTCTGCGCCCACAATTTCCTAATGGATCTAGGGGGTGGGAGTGCATGATGGCCTAGAAGGTTTCATGTGGTCATATTAATCGTTCCCGAGATGGTCTGGCTAGTACCTTAATGGTGCTTGTTACCGGAACGTAGCGGATCTGTATCCGGCAAAGGACTATAGGGTCCATTATTATGTATCTACTTTGAATTTATATATTTTTAATTTATAAAATTACTTTTTCCTAATCCTTTTATTCACTCCTCCATCCGTCTTTTTCGCTTCGTCTATCTCTATCTTCGTCTCATTTTACCTCTTTCTCAGTCTCCTTCTCTCTTTTATCTTCTCTCAAGTTCTTCTTATTCTTCTTCATCCCTTATTGCGAAGTCCCAGAGGGTGGTATGTATTTTGTTCCGGTCCCAGTCACACTCCGAGTCTCAGTCCCAGTCCTAGTCCTAATCCCAGTCTCAGTCCGTCTCTGGTCTACTTCCCGGAAAAAATGATGGTAAATACTAATATAGGCAAATTTATATACCAAGTTCCAGGCAAATCGAATAGGACGTATGTAAATAGGTATGTGGTTATTAATTCATGTCTTTATTTCAGCTTCGCATGCATATTTATCAGTTTCGCCAAGTTGATGCGACTAAATCGAATATCACAATGAAAATTATTTTAAAGCTCTCAGCAACAGCTTTCATTTGATATCCATATTACACACACATTCTAGGGGTATCCTGGTCCACGTTTTGGCCTATATCTCGAGACCCTACTCACCCAGCGGTATAAAACTTACTCTGTACTAAAGCACACATCCACAGGTTCAATTTGATGCCCATAATGTAAAACACATCCTCGTGTTCCCTGATTCAAGTTTTGGCCTATATCTCGAGACCCCAGTCACCAATAGGTATGAAAACTACCATAGTGTACCCTGATCCACGTTTTGGCCTATATCTCGAGACCCTAGTTACCAATAGGTATGAAAACTACCCTGTACTAAAGCACTCATCAACAGCTTTCATTTGATATCCATATTCTATAAACACATTTTAGGGGTACCCGGGTCCACGTTTTGGTCTATATCACGAGACCCTGTGCGTCGATCGCAACCAAACCTATGTAATAACCACCGCGTAAGGTATATGCAACTTATGTGAAAGCTTGAACAAAATCGACCGACGCAACTCTTCAAACACCGGCGACCAACTAACACACATTTAGCCTTTCTTTATACTCAGTTGAGCAGAGCTCACAGAGTATATTAAGTTTGATTGGATAACGGTTGGTTGTACAGGTATAAAGGAATCGAGATAGATAAAGACTTCCATATATCAAAATCATCAGGATCGAAAAAAAATTTGATTGAGCCATGTCCGTCCGTCCGTCCTTTAACACGATAACTTGAGTAAATTTTGAGGTATCCTGTTGAAATTTGGTATGTAGGTTCCTGAGCACTCATCTCAGATCGCTATTTAAAATGAACGATATCGGACTATAACCACGCCCACTTTTTCGATATCGAATATTTCGAAAACCCGAAAAAGTGCAATAATTCCTTACCAAAGACAGATAAAGCGATGAAATTTGGTAGGTGAGTTGAACTTATGACGCAGAATAGAAAATTAGTAAACTTTTGGACAATGGGAGTGGCACCGCGCACTTTTAAAAGAAGGTAATTTAAAACTTTTGCAAGCTGTAATTTGGCAGTCTTTGAAGATATCATGATGAAATTTGGCAGGAACGTTACTCCTATTACTATTTATATGCTTAATAAAAATTAGCGAAATCGGAGAACGACCACGCCCACTTTTAAAAAAAGTTTTTTTTAAGTAAAATTTTAACAAAAAATTTAATATCTTTACAGTATATAAGTAAATTATGTCAACATTCAACTCCAGTAATGATATGGTGCAACAAAATACAAAAATAAAAGAAAATTTCAAAATGGGCGTGGCTCCGCCCATTTTCATTTAATTTGTCTAGGATACTTTTAATGCCATAAGTCGAACAAATTTACCAATCCTTTTGAAATTTGGTAGGGGCTTAGATTTTATGACGCTAACTGTTTTCTGTGAAAATGGGCGAAATCGGTTGAAGCCACGCCCAGTTTTTATACACAGTCGTCCGTCTGTCCTTCCGCATGGCCGTTAACACCAAAACTAGAGCAAAAATCGATATATCTTTATGGCGCTATCTCGAAAAGGCGTCCACCTATAGAACTAAGCCCCACGCCCTTTTGAAATACTCATTAACACCTTTCGTTTGATACCCATATTGTACAAACGCATTCTAGAGTCACCCCTGGTCCACCTTTATGGCGATATCTCGAAAAGGTGTTCACCTATAGAACTATATATATATATATATATATATCCGCACTCTGATGTTTTCGAGTGTATCCTGTCTGTAATAGTACAGAGAAGTATTACATACATAAGTATATGTCAGCATTTTATTTAGAACTATTCACATTCCGTCTTTGACCATATATAAAATCGAGCATCACTATTACAAGATAAATCTAAATACACTGGCGGCAAATCCTTATGAAACACCTCTATTGCAATCGCACAAACTTCTCCACCAAAAACGCCCGGCGCTCCAGAATCTCCATAACCCGCACCATTTTCGGGGTCTTCAACACAGATCGGATCATACGTCGGATCCACAGGCAAGTGTATCAATGAACTTAAACATTCACTCCATGGTGCTATGGTCGCGACTGTAGTTCGAAGTTCATCAGGACATTCCGTGATACTTTTTGTGCCCCATCCACTAATTTCCATATTTTTTCCCTCGTTTAATGTAAAATGGCAAAGTTTTATTGTTTTCACTGTATCACTCTTGGTAAAGGGTGTTTTCAATTCAATTATACCTGGTTCCAAATCGAATTTTAGTAATTTCGCATGTTCTGAATAAATAAAACGACTAGGATGGCCAACCTGCCCCGAGTCGGATAATTTGGTAACACCGGCTTTAACGGTGATCTCATCTAAAGATTGTTCAAACACGCACTTAAAAGCTGTAAGCACGAATTTCATAGTAAGCAATGAACCAACGCATTTATAATTTTCCTGTTTAAATATTGCCACTAAATATGGTCTCTCCGCTATAGGCACAGATCTGCCAGGAGGAATAACACGAAATTGCGCATTCGTGTAGGACAATATGCAGCTTAGCGCGACGAAAAGAAGGGCAAAGTTATTGCTTAAATTCATATTGTCGGTTTAAAACTTTCTGCACCACTTGTTAAGTATTAAGTAAAGAAAGATACATTTTGTGGGCGCTATTTATACATCTTGGGTCTGTCATGTGACTAGAAAATAAGCAATAGATTTCAAGAACTTAGCACAATGAAAATACTTAAAAACTTGCTTGTTCAAAACAAAATTTCTTTGTAAATGTTTTTTTATATACATATACTGTCACAGTTAAAGCGCTATTGAATGGAGAACGGCTATGTGGGTTCATAGGATTGGTAAGATTGTGGGTTTTTTTTTTTTTTTTTTTTTTTTGAATAAATAAATACAGAAAAGCACAAACGGTACACGTAATTAGTTTTATCTGTTTCCAAATTGCTAATAGATATGTTCTATTTTATACGGCCACAAAACCAGAGATGGAAGCAGTGCACTAAGCTTTGAGCAGCAATACTACTCGATGTGAAGCGAGCTGACATGATCCTGTGCTAAGTGTTAATGAGACGTAAATTTGTTCTGGACTTGAGCCTCTGTTCATCTTTCACATATTCGTAAAATTTATTGATTTCTATAAGCTCATTCCATTTCAAGACACCCGGTCCGCGCAAGACATGATTTTTGATTTCGATGAAATTTTAATATGTTGCTCTTTGGTGAAAATAATGAAACACATGTTTTTTTTTGCCTCAAAAAAATTTTTTTTTTTTTGGATTTATCGGCAATTGAATTCGATAAAATACAATTGATATTTTATTCAACTATTTTTTCAACTGTCAATAACTTTGTCAAAAATTAACCGATTCTCATATTTTTTCTTTGAAATGTTCGTTATTAATTTTAATTTTATATAAATTTATAAACAATTGCATACAGTTAAAAAAAAAACTCATTTTTTAGTACTTAGTAAAAATGTATGGCTTTTTTTTCAAAAATTAATATTTCAAATAACGGTTATTGTTTTTTGTTTAAACTTTTTCTATATCAAGTGCGCAGTTTATATTTCAACTTGTGTAAATATCCATTAGCCAAAACTAGTTGTTTTCGAAATATGAATTTTTAAATATTAAACTTTTTTTTCGCCATATATTGATGCAATACATATCAGCATACAAGGCGATCAATGCCAAATGCGTAAAATTAATTAAAATATCACATTTGTTATTGAAAATATTCATTTGTTATTATTTCCGAAACAATTTTTCGAGGCAAAAAAAAAAAACACGTGTTTCATTATTTTGACCAAAGAGCAACATATTAAAATTTCATCGAAATCAAAAATCATGTCTTGCGCGGACCGGGTGTCTTGAAATGGAATGAGCTTATAGAAATCAATAAATTTTACGAATATGTGAAAGATGAACAGAGGCTCAAGTCCAGAACAAATTTACGTCTCATTAACACTTAGCACAGGATCATGTCAGCTCGCTTCACATCGAGTAGTATTGCTGCTCAAAGCTTAGTGCACTGCTTCCATCTCTGGTTTTGTGGCCGTATAAAATAGAACATATCTATTAGCAATTTGGAAACAGATAAAACTAATTACGTGTACCCATTGTGCTTTTCTGTATTTATTTATTCAAAAAAAAAAAAAAAAAACAAAAAAAACAACAATCTTACCAATCATATCAATTCACATAACCGTTCTCAATTCAATAGCACAATTCACCTGTACAACTATGTATATAAATGCAACTACAAAGAAATTTTCTATGAAAAAGTATAGCAAAATATTTGCCCAAATTAGCGCGTATTTCATTTCTGTAGAAAAGCATGAAAATCTTGAATTTGTTATTTTGATAGAGTGAAATTATATTACTTAGGTTTATAGAGCTCATATAATAGGAAATTTATATGGAAGTGTCATTTTAAAAAGCTTTGTAAATCTTTTGTATCTTTTATCAATAAAGGGATTGAAATTTTAATTGGGCACTTTTGGGCTTGGTCGATCATTTGCAGATGTCGCCTTCTATTAATCTCGCCGTATCCTATTGGAACGCTTAGGAACAGCAGGCACAGTGTACAGTGCACCTCAGGAAGGGTTAAACATAATTTTGCAATTTATGCCTCAAGAAGTGTTCGTGAAAGGGGCTCTACGACTAAGAGAATTCGCGACTATATTAGATGACATGGCAGATGGACAATTAAATAACTGACCCTACATCCGAAAACGACCATATCACCTCTCGGTGGTGCAGAACGTAAGATAAGGGAGGAATGGGAGCAAGGCATGGATGGTATTAGGGGCATCGCAATCTTCACAAAATGCTCGGAAATGGAAAATGGAACTGGAGCTGGACTGTATTCAAAGCATCTGCAGATAAATCTTTCGTACCCACTTCTTGACTCATGTAGGGTCTTCCATGAGCAGGTCTATACCTAAAAATGCAGCCAGACAGATAGTACTGTCGCAGGCTGCTCTAAAGGCATAAGAATCCAACGTGATAAAGCCAAATTACGTACGGAGGTGTCAGGCCTCGGTGGCATCTCAGTGACTCCTTTTATTGCGTCCCTGGACAAAACAATATTGAAGGGAATAAATTTGTTATGGGCTCAAGCCGAACAAATATGCAGTGAAAGAACTTACCAAGTCATTGCTCCATTACATCAGTGCAAAACATTAGCTCCCTCTGTAGAAGCTGTTAGGAGTCAATGCATCGTTTTCGCTGCCGATATCCAGAACAGCAAACAAACAAATTCAGATGAGCCAAAAACTAAATGACGCAATTTTACAGATAAGACAATAAAGTAGCGCCGAGCAGGAGCATTGGTTAGATATGCTGCTAATACGGCCATGGCTATCTTTTTGAGGAAAGGTATCTAGTTTCAGCATGTGCGGATTTGTCGTGTCAGGGCTAGAACTCCAGTCATGATAAGGAACCACCTATGCTCGCGTATGCTATCGAACTTCAGCACTAAAGACCTACCGGTAGTAGCAATAGAGCGGAACCGTCCTTTATTCAGCTACCTGGCTCATAACGTGGAAGCCCCAGGGGGTGGTTCAAAGAGCTGGTAAACTAGGAGGGGTATAAAGGGCGACTTGCCAAAGGCGCGGATGCAATTTCGCACCACAGCGCATGCGGAGAGGATGGTACTGATTTTAAACTGAGTCGAGATTTTGATATATACTACAGATAATTCTACAAGTGGAAAGCAGTGGTAGCGGTCCTACATACCTTGAGCCAACCTTATGTAATGTGATCTAAGCATAATATCACGGTATGGATTGTATGAACGGAGGGTCCTTGAAAAGTCACCCTTTTTAGGCAAAGCATATATCACCCCTAAAGAAGGTAGGAAAGTGAAAACCTTACAAAAAGTGTGTAGAAGAAAAATTTGGACAACACAAAGAAGTGTCCACCATAGAGGAACATGGCAGGTAAGTGAAGATTTTTAAGCTGGCAAAAGTTGCGAAAAGCGACCAAAAGCGGCTGGTGAGGAGGGTTTGGCTTAAAAGGCTTAAAGCACCCTGAGAACCTCCAGTGAAAGGGCGAGTACATACCGCCCTGAATTAAGCATCCACAGCCTAGTTCGGGGTTGCTTCGAGGTAATGCCTACCCAAGATAGGGAGGCAACTATACGACGTGGGATACACACTCAGGAACGTAAAGAGGTAAATTTTTTGTAAATTTAACGTGATTGCCACATTAAGACTGAGCCCAGTAAGGTCTTCATTAAGGTATACTGGAATCAACGATTTGGATATGTTTGTTAAGTGCTGGCGACTGTGACATTCGGAAATCTCAGTACACGGCTTGACACTTTCCGGTTAATGTCCATCTCGTCTCCGTCCCGTTAAAACCTTGGCAGGCCTTGGGGTGCGTTCAAAGTCCGTCATCATTAAGTTGGTCGTGCAGGTTCGGTTGAGATCCTCCCGATTAATACTGATCTGGCTCGGAACGCAGTCTTCATGAGGGACTGCGTCAACTTTCACGTGGCCTCCCAGTCGGACCAAGATAGCGGCCTCAAGTGGGGACCCAATCAAAAAAGCAAGCACTTGGCCTCCGTAATAAAAGTGCTGTACATCGGGTCGGCCCTAGAGGTAAAGAATTTGGAACATAAATTGAGTACAAGCGAAAGTGCGAAGGATAAAGTTCCATCACCGCCAGGAAAGCGACCGAGGAACATTTCGTACTCGACCAAGGAGAACAACGTGGTCAAACTCACTACTACACCAAATTACGTCATGCGAGGCCACGTGGGTAGTCACAAACGATGGCAAGAAACGCGAGAGACGGCGGAGCGGAAAGAGGACACTGCAGCCCAAAAGACGGCAGAGTGTCAGTTAGCTAAAAAGAAGAGCAAGAAAAAAGCACTTAAGGCTAGGCCGGACGCAATCATCACTTCTAAGGCGGAAGATGCGACGTGCGCCGATATATTGCGTAAAGTGAGAAGATGCGACGAATTAAAATCTCTGGGTGATAACGTCAAAACGATTAGAAGAACGGCGAAAGGAGAGCTGTTACTAGAGCTGAAAAAATTGCAAAATGGGAAAACAAGCGCCTACCAAACAGAATTTGAAGCAGTACTAAAGGAATCGGATAAATTTATAACAAAGTCCCAAATAGTCACACTACAGTGCAGAGATCTCGATGAGATTGCTGCGCCCGACGAGATTTGTGACGCCCTCCACCAGTAATGCAACATCAAACTTCCAGATGTGACTACCATAAAAAGCATACGCACAGGGTACAGTGGCACGAAGTCGGCACTTATAAGCCTTACAGCGGATGATGCCAAGGCTGTTCTTAGTACGCAAAGAATCCGCGTAGGATGGGTTTTCTGCCGAATTAGAGAGGTCAAGCAAAAGAAACGCTTTTATAGGGGCTACAGGCACATAGCTTAGAAATGTAAGTAGACCGTAGATAGGTCTATACTATGCAGGAAATGCGGTCAGGAATGTCATAAGGCTGCAAGTTTCGAAAACGCACTGAAATGCGCGCTATGTGGGGGACAACATTCGGCAGACAGTTTTAAATGCCCACAACGAGAGGGCAGCAAAATGACTGCCTCATGAGGGTATTGCAGCTCAATTTAAACCACTGCGAGGCAGCCCAAGAACTATTATCCAAAACAGTCTATGAAGGAGGATATGTACGACAGGGGTACTTTCTGAACAATACAAAAATCGCCAGAAGCAGGGTTGGCACTCAGATTCGACAGGGAAAGCCTCAATTAATTTCTTCCACAGGAAAATATGACGCAAACGGTAGCAGGATTCACGTGGGAAAAAATCAACGGTATATAACTTTTCAGTTGCTATGCCCCTCCGAGTATGACCATCGCCGAGTTCGAAGACATGATATACGGGATCACCATGGAAGCACGAGGTAAACACCCGCTTTTAGTTTGTGGAGACTTCCATGCATGGTCACCTGTGTGTGGAAGTAGACGAACCAACGAAAGAGGGAGAGTTCTTCTCGAAAGCCTTACTTCTTTGAGGCTAGAACTCCTAAATGAACCAGGGATGTATACCTTCGATACAGGTGCCAGACGATCCATTATAGATTTCACCTTCGCTAGAAGCGAAATAGTAAGACGAGCAAAATGAGGAAGAGCGGAGAAAATGTCACAAAACACGAAGAATAGCGCAAAGGCACGCTCATCACCACGATGTGCGGAATTACACAGCACCTATGTTGCACAAATAAAGGCACTTAAAAATGCCATAGAAAAGAGCAAGAAGTTGTGCTTTAAGGTACTGCTGGATAATGTCGACCTAGATCCTTGGGGAGCAGCCTACAGAACTGTGATGGCCAAAGTTAAAGGACCGATATCACAGCAACCTACGTGCACGATACTAATGAACACTATGGTTGTTAAACTTTTCCCGGCGCAAGATCGCTGGACTTATCCAGGCGAGGATCTCGAAAGTACGCAAATTCCGCAAATTACAGAGCAAGAGGTGCTGGACGCTGCAAAAAAAGTTGCTGATAACAAATCCCCAGGACCCGATGGAGTATCAAACATAGACCTTAAAGCCGCGATCACAACTAGGGCTACATTATTTACTGATCTTTTTAATGCCTGTATGCAAGAAGGCGTGTTCCCTTGCCCGTGGAAATGACAAAGACTTGGCATATTGCTGAAACGTGTTAAACAGCCGGAGCAACCATCCTCATAAAGGCCACTTTGTATGCTGGATTTCCTGGGAAAGATTTTCGGGCGTATAATTAGCTAGCGCCTACAGCTGACTCTAGAAAGCCCAGGTGGCTTATCGAATAATCAACATGGATTTTGCAAATCAAGATCCACCGTAGATGCAATACAAACAGTCGTCAATATAGTTAGAGAATCTATCTCTGGAGGCCAAAATAAAAGGAAGTTCTGTGCACTGATTACGTTGGACATCAATAATGCTTTTAACACTGCGAACTGGATGCAGATAAATGGCAGCGCTGCGAAGCTTCGGCACACCAGAGACAATAGTAACATAGAGACATTGCAGGGGCGAAAAATAGTGTGAAGCAAGCTAGTAGGTCACATTCACCACTTGCGGAATTTGTTAAACTACCACTGTCTGTATTTATTATTTAACAATTATTTGTACACTTTTTATTCAGCTAATGTGTTCAGAATTCACATTTTTACACTCTAAAACTGCAATCGGTGTATTTTGTTGCTTAAAATATGTTAAAAATCGTGTTAAAATTTGTGGTGTGGTGGATGTGACCTACTAGAATTTTGTGAAGCTCCGCTGTTTTCCACCGAAGTTCGAGCATGCAACATCTTTTCCTTCAAAAATTTTGGGCACACCAACTTACTTCTAAGTTAACTTACAAAGAGCACTTCAAAGCGGTGGGAGAGAAAGTTACCAAAGTTAATGGAGCACTTATGCGAATAATGCCTAACATTGGTGGTTCGAGAGAAGCTACACGTCAGCTATTGTCCACAGTAACCAGCTCAATAATACCCTAAGCAGCACCAGTGTGGTTTGGATTTAAACGGACCCATCAAAAAGATATATTAGTAGCGTACCGACTTGCAGCTTTAAGAATAGCAAGTGCTTATCGGACGGAAAATCCCAGTGGACTTACTGGCAAGTTAAATGGCCGATCTGTATGACAACAATATCGAGCAACCATCTGAAAAAGCCAAGAAAAGGGCAAGGACACAAAAATAGCTAAGTGGCAAGAACGGTGGGAGGCCTCGAATAAAGGGCGTTTGACCTTCATGCTAGTTTGGAACGTAGTTCAATGGAATGAGCGGAAGCACGTAGAACTTAACTACCATATCACGCAGATACTGAGTGGACATGGTGGTTTCAAAGAGTATTTATGGAAGCGTAGATAGAGGAAGATGCTCTTTGCCCAATGTTTTCCACGGAGTTAGAAAACGCAGAACACGTCACGTTCCACTGCCCCCGTTTCCACAAGGAAAGACTCGTCTTGCATAGAGTTTTTGGGGAAGAACCTACCACAAGAAATTTAGTATCACAAATGTGCAACAGGAAAGAGTAAAGTCAACAAGTCGAAAGGGTATCACGGAGAAATTGCTGTGCGGAATGCTCAGTAAAACGGCTATACCTAGGAAAGTCCTATTCAAGGGATACAGAATCCAGAGACAGAGAAAAAAGGACGACGAACTATCGAGGCCATTACATTAAATCATTGCGTGTCAACTAGAGTTCAGGATGCGAAAGGAAGGCAGATTTGATCATACATTTGGAATATTCAGCTTCTACGATATATTTTCTCTCCACTGGTTGATGTTGATTGACTTCGCCAAGGCTCGAATTATGATCATCTACAGTACCAGGATCCAGCATTAAAAGATACATTTAGCTACATGGCAGTCTCCTGATCGAAGAACGCGATATCAAATGGATTACGTCATGATCGACGACAAGCATAGCATAGTGTCCTGGCTACTAGGAGATCCAAATATCGACTCAACGGACTACTTTGTGGCAGGAAGTATAAGCACACAGCTCTATGTAGCAAAGGATGTTTGCACAGTTACATGTCAGTATAGACAGTATATACATCTTTTTGAAGACCATCAGCGAAATCCAATGGAGAATTCGATTATCAACAAATGCAGCTTTGAACTGAGTAGGCAATCGAAAAGTAAAGTCCTCTCTAGAATAACAAAACTCACGGTTTATAATTATCGTATCGTACATATCCTAATGAGTTACGAATCATTCACTACCCTCCCCGTGATGCCAGCACCGTGCAGGCAGTTTTATGCTAATCTGTTCGACCTTTACGTAGAAATAAACATTGTCAAGGGAATAAGAGCCTAAAGACTTCATTGGCTATGTTATGTCATGCAAACGGGAAATGCAGAACGTTGCATACATAGAGATACGTCCGGCGGTAGGTAAGCCTGCCGTAAGAGGCGACTAAAATACCAAATTTTTTCAAGGGGTTATGTAGCGCAACCCTTTTAAGGGGTTGCCAGCGCAATTTATAGTTTCTCCAACCCATTCTCAACCTCACCTACACGTGGCGAATCCTGCTTCTTTAGCCGCCAAGGCTCTGCGCCCACAATTTCCTAATGGATCTAGGGGGTGGGAGTGCATGATGGCCTAGAAGGTTTCATGTGGTCATATTAATCGTTCCCGAGATGGTCTGGCTAGTACCTTAATGGTGCTTGTTACCGGAACGTAGCGGATCTGTATCCGGCAAAGGACTATAGGGTCCATTATTATGTATCTACTTTGAATTTATATATTTTTAATTTATAAAATTACTTTTTCCTAATCCTTTTATTCACTCCTCCATCCGTCTTTTTCGCTTCGTCTATCTCTATCTTCGTCTCATTTTACCTCTTTCTCAGTCTCCTTCTCTCTTTTATCTTCTCTCAAGTTCTTCTTATTCTTCTTCATCCCTTATTGCGAAGTCCCAGAGGGTGGTATGTATTTTGTTCCGGTCCCAGTCACACTCCGAGTCTCAGTCCCAGTCCTAGTCCTAATCCCAGTCTCAGTCCGTCTCTGGTCTACTTCCCGGAAAAAATGATGGTAAATACTAATATAGGCAAATTTATATACCAAGTTCCAGGCAAATCGAATAGGACGTATGTAAATAGGTATGTGGTTATTAATTCATGTCTTTATTTCAGCTTCGCATGCATATTTATCAGTTTCGCCAAGTTGATGCGACTAAATCGAATATCACAATGAAAATTATTTTAAAGCTCTCAGCAACAGCTTTCATTTGATATCCATATTACACACACATTCTAGGGGTATCCTGGTCCACGTTTTGGCCTATATCTCGAGACCCTACTCACCCAGCGGTATAAAACTTACTCTGTACTAAAGCACACATCCACAGGTTCAATTTGATGCCCATAATGTAAAACACATCCTCGTGTTCCCTGATTCAAGTTTTGGCCTATATCTCGAGACCCCAGTCACCAATAGGTATGAAAACTACCATAGTGTACCCTGATCCACGTTTTGGCCTATATCTCGAGACCCTAGTTACCAATAGGTATGAAAACTACCCTGTACTAAAGCACTCATCAACAGCTTTCATTTGATATCCATATTCTATAAACACATTTTAGGGGTACCCGGGTCCACGTTTTGGTCTATATCACGAGACCCTGTGCGTCGATCGCAACCAAACCTATGTAATAACCACCGCGTAAGGTATATGCAACTTATGTGAAAGCTTGAACAAAATCGACCGACGCAACTCTTCAAACACCGGCGACCAACTAACACACATTTAGCCTTTCTTTATACTCAGTTGAGCAGAGCTCACAGAGTATATTAAGTTTGATTGGATAACGGTTGGTTGTACAGGTATAAAGGAATCGAGATAGATAAAGACTTCCATATATCAAAATCATCAGGATCGAAAAAAAATTTGATTGAGCCATGTCCGTCCGTCCGTCCTTTAACACGATAACTTGAGTAAATTTTGAGGTATCCTGTTGAAATTTGGTATGTAGGTTCCTGAGCACTCATCTCAGATCGCTATTTAAAATGAACGATATCGGACTATAACCACGCCCACTTTTTCGATATCGAATATTTCGAAAACCCGAAAAAGTGCAATAATTCCTTACCAAAGACAGATAAAGCGATGAAATTTGGTAGGTGAGTTGAACTTATGACGCAGAATAGAAAATTAGTAAACTTTTGGACAATGGGAGTGGCACCGCGCACTTTTAAAAGAAGGTAATTTAAAACTTTTGCAAGCTGTAATTTGGCAGTCTTTGAAGATATCATGATGAAATTTGGCAGGAACGTTACTCCTATTACTATTTATATGCTTAATAAAAATTAGCGAAATCGGAGAACGACCACGCCCACTTTTAAAAAAAGTTTTTTTTAAGTAAAATTTTAACAAAAAATTTAATATCTTTACAGTATATAAGTAAATTATGTCAACATTCAACTCCAGTAATGATATGGTGCAACAAAATACAAAAATAAAAGAAAATTTCAAAATGGGCGTGGCTCCGCCCATTTTCATTTAATTTGTCTAGGATACTTTTAATGCCATAAGTCGAACAAATTTACCAATCCTTTTGAAATTTGGTAGGGGCTTAGATTTTATGACGCTAACTGTTTTCTGTGAAAATGGGCGAAATCGGTTGAAGCCACGCCCAGTTTTTATACACAGTCGTCCGTCTGTCCTTCCGCATGGCCGTTAACACCAAAACTAGAGCAAAAATCGATATATCTTTATGGCGCTATCTCGAAAAGGCGTCCACCTATAGAACTAAGCCCCACGCCCTTTTGAAATACTCATTAACACCTTTCGTTTGATACCCATATTGTACAAACGCATTCTAGAGTCACCCCTGGTCCACCTTTATGGCGATATCTCGAAAAGGTGTTCACCTATAGAACTATATATATATATATATATATATCCGCACTCTGATGTTTTCGAGTGTATCCTGTCTGTAATAGTACAGAGAAGTATTACATACATAAGTATATGTCAGCATTTTATTTAGAACTATTCACATTCCGTCTTTGACCATATATAAAATCGAGCATCACTATTACAAGATAAATCTAAATACACTGGCGGCAAATCCTTATGAAACACCTCTATTGCAATCGCACAAACTTCTCCACCAAAAACGCCCGGCGCTCCAGAATCTCCATAACCCGCACCATTTTCGGGGTCTTCAACACAGATCGGATCATACGTCGGATCCACAGGCAAGTGTATCAATGAACTTAAACATTCACTCCATGGTGCTATGGTCGCGACTGTAGTTCGAAGTTCATCAGGACATTCCGTGATACTTTTTGTGCCCCATCCACTAATTTCCATATTTTTTCCCTCGTTTAATGTAAAATGGCAAAGTTTTATTGTTTTCACTGTATCACTCTTGGTAAAGGGTGTTTTCAATTCAATTATACCTGGTTCCAAATCGAATTTTAGTAATTTCGCATGTTCTGAATAAATAAAACGACTAGGATGGCCAACCTGCCCCGAGTCGGATAATTTGGTAACACCGGCTTTAACGGTGATCTCATCTAAAGATTGTTCAAACACGCACTTAAAAGCTGTAAGCACGAATTTCATAGTAAGCAATGAACCAACGCATTTATAATTTTCCTGTTTAAATATTGCCACTAAATATGGTCTCTCCGCTATAGGCACAGATCTGCCAGGAGGAATAACACGAAATTGCGCATTCGTGTAGGACAATATGCAGCTTAGCGCGACGAAAAGAAGGGCAAAGTTATTGCTTAAATTCATATTGTCGGTTTAAAACTTTCTGCACCACTTGTTAAGTATTAAGTAAAGAAAGATACATTTTGTGGGCGCTATTTATACATCTTGGGTCTGTCATGTGACTAGAAAATAAGCAATAGATTTCAAGAACTTAGCACAATGAAAATACTTAAAAACTTGCTTGTTCAAAACAAAATTTCTTTGTAAATGTTTTTTTATATACATATACTGTCACAGTTAAAGCGCTATTGAATGGAGAACGGCTATGTGGGTTCATAGGATTGGTAAGATTGTGGGTTTTTTTTTTTTTTTTTTTTTTTGAATAAATAAATACAGAAAAGCACAAACGGTACACGTAATTAGTTTTATCTGTTTCCAAATTGCTAATAGATATGTTCTATTTTATACGGCCACAAAACCAGAGATGGAAGCAGTGCACTAAGCTTTGAGCAGCAATACTACTCGATGTGAAGCGAGCTGACATGATCCTGTGCTAAGTGTTAATGAGACGTAAATTTGTTCTGGACTTGAGCCTCTGTTCATCTTTCACATATTCGTAAAATTTATTGATTTCTATAAGCTCATTCCATTTCAAGACACCCGGTCCGCGCAAGACATGATTTTTGATTTCGATGAAATTTTAATATGTTGCTCTTTGGTGAAAATAATGAAACACATGTTTTTTTTTGCCTCAAAAAAATTTTTTTTTTTTTGGATTTATCGGCAATTGAATTCGATAAAATACAATTGATATTTTATTCAACTATTTTTTCAACTGTCAATAACTTTGTCAAAAATTAACCGATTCTCATATTTTTTCTTTGAAATGTTCGTTATTAATTTTAATTTTATATAAATTTATAAACAATTGCATACAGTTAAAAAAAAAACTCATTTTTTAGTACTTAGTAAAAATGTATGGCTTTTTTTTCAAAAATTAATATTTCAAATAACGGTTATTGTTTTTTGTTTAAACTTTTTCTATATCAAGTGCGCAGTTTATATTTCAACTTGTGTAAATATCCATTAGCCAAAACTAGTTGTTTTCGAAATATGAATTTTTAAATATTAAACTTTTTTTTCGCCATATATTGATGCAATACATATCAGCATACAAGGCGATCAATGCCAAATGCGTAAAATTAATTAAAATATCACATTTGTTATTGAAAATATTCATTTGTTATTATTTCCGAAACAATTTTTCGAGGCAAAAAAAAAAAACACGTGTTTCATTATTTTGACCAAAGAGCAACATATTAAAATTTCATCGAAATCAAAAATCATGTCTTGCGCGGACCGGGTGTCTTGAAATGGAATGAGCTTATAGAAATCAATAAATTTTACGAATATGTGAAAGATGAACAGAGGCTCAAGTCCAGAACAAATTTACGTCTCATTAACACTTAGCACAGGATCATGTCAGCTCGCTTCACATCGAGTAGTATTGCTGCTCAAAGCTTAGTGCACTGCTTCCATCTCTGGTTTTGTGGCCGTATAAAATAGAACATATCTATTAGCAATTTGGAAACAGATAAAACTAATTACGTGTACCCATTGTGCTTTTCTGTATTTATTTATTCAAAAAAAAAAAAAAAAAACAAAAAAAACAACAATCTTACCAATCATATCAATTCACATAACCGTTCTCAATTCAATAGCACAATTCACCTGTACAACTATGTATATACATAAATGCAACTACAAAGAAATTTTCTATGAAAAAGTATAGCAAAATATTTGCCCAAATTAGCGCGTATTTCATTTCTGTAGAAAAGCATGAAAATCTTGAATTTGTTATTTTGATAGAGTGAAATTATATTACTTAGGTTTATAGAGCTCATATAATAGGAAATTTATATGGAAGTGTCATTTTAAAAAGCTTTGTAAATCTTTTGTATCTTTTATCAATAAAGGGATTGAAATTTTAATTGGGCACTTTTGGGCTTGGTCGATCATTTGCAGATGTCGCCTTCTATTAATCTCGCCGTATCCTATTGGAACGCTTAGGAACAGCAGGCACAGTGTACAGTGCACCTCAGGAAGGGTTAAACATAATTTTGCAATTTATGCCTCAAGAAGTGTTCGTGAAAGGGGCTCTACGACTAAGAGAATTCGCGACTATATTAGATGACATGGCAGGTGGACGATTAAATAACTGACCCTACGTCCAAAAACGACCATATCACCTCTCGGTGGTGCAGAACGTAAGATAAGGGAGAAATGGGAGGAAAGCGTGGATGGTAGGGTATTGCAATCTTCACAAAATGCTCGGAAATGGAAAATGGAACTGGAGCTGGACTGTATTGAAAGCATCTGCAGATAAATCTGTCGTACCCACTTCTTGACTCATTTAGGGTCTTCTAGGAGGAGGTCTATTCCTAAAAATGCAGCCAGACTACGATAAGATAGTACTGTCCCAGGCCGCTCGAAAGGCATAAGAAGCCAACGTGATAAAGCCAAATTACGTACGGAGGTGTCAGGCCTCGGTGGCATTTATAAGGCATCTCAGTGCCTCCTTTTATTGGGTCCTTGGACACAACAATATTGAAGGGAATAAATTTGTTATGGGCTCAGGCTGAACAAATCTGCAGTGATAGAACTTACCAAGTCATTGCTCTATTACATCAATGCAAAACATCAAGCTCCCTCTGTAGAAGCTGTCAGGAGGAAGAAGAGTAGATGCATCGTTTTCGCTGCCGATATCCAGAACAACAAACAAACAAGTCCAGATTTCTAGGCGTATGGTTTTTTTGACAGCCTAGCAGAGTTTGGCTGGGTGGACTTTTCACTCCTACTCCAGTTCTTAAGAGAAAGCAATTGCTTCTTTTAGGATTACTAGAAATAATCTGTCTGGAAAAATATGTGCTGCCACCCGGCACTTGGTGAGCGCATTCACAATAGGCAAACAACTGAATGACGCAATTGTACACATAGCACAGTAAAGTGGCGCCTAGCAGGAGGATTCATTAGATATGGTGCAAACGTGCGGGTTTGTCGTGTCAGGGCTAGAGCTCCAGTCATGATAAGGAACCACCTATGCTCGTGTATGATATCACACTTGAGCATTAAAGACCTACCGGGAGTAGCAATAGAGCGGAACCGTCCTTTACTCTGCTACCTGGCTCATAACGTGGAAGCCCCAGGAGAGCAGTTCAAAAAGCTGGTAAACTAGGAGGGGTATAAAGGGCGGCTTGCCAAAGGCGCCGATGCAATTGCGCACCACAACGTATGCGGAGGGACGGTACTGATCGTAAAATCAAATCGATGACATCGTGATCGACGACAAGCTTATCATAGCATAGCGTCCTGGCTACTACGAGATCCAATTATCGACTCAACGGACTAACTTGTGGCAGGAAGTATAAACACACAGCTCTATGTACCAAAGAAGTTTGCGCAGTTACATGTCAGTGTCGACAGTATATACATCTTTTTGAAGACCATCAGCGAAATCCAATGGAGAATTCTATTGTCAACAAATGCAGCTTTGAACTGAGTAGGCAATCGAAAAGTAATGTCCTCTCTAGAATAACAAAACTCACAAACAAACATGACTCATGTGATGCAAACGGGAAATACAGAACGCGACCTAAATAGAGATACGCCAGGCGGCAGATATTATTTATTATTATTTAGCAGCCGATGCTCTGGCGCCCCCAATTTCCTAATGGATCTAGGAGTGGAAGTGTGTTATGGCCTTAGAAGGTTTCATGTGGTCATACTAAATCGTTCCCGAGGTGGCTGGACTAGTACCTTAATGGTGCTTGTTACGGGAAGGTACCGGATCTGTATCCGGTAAAGGACTATCAACATCAATAAAACTCCCCAAAAACTTCGGAGTGTGTCCTTATCGCTACAACAACAACAGCTACTCCCAGCACTCTAGTTGAACTTTATCTGGATACAATAATTGTTTAAACTCAAGAATGTTCAGTCTGAATCGCTAAGCACTTTGGTTCAAATATGTTGAAGCAGCTGCTTTCCCAGAACTTATGTAAGATGACCTACCACAACAACAACGCACAGATATACTTTAAATTTCTAGATGTATTACCCTGAAACAATTTTTTTCAAGAGAATATGAACATATATTTTTCATATACTTGAGCCCAGGTTAGGTTAGATTGAACTAGCCGGTCAATAAAGACCTTACAGAGCGTGAATGTGTCCATAGTCTTACCAAAATTTGTTTGACAGCCAAAGGAAAGAACCCCAATCAGGTACGTATATTATAGAATAACTCCGTCCTCTTAGCAAATCCTAGACGTTTTCTAGGACTTAGCTTAATTGCTGACTCGATATCTGGCAACTCTGCCGCCTCTAATAGCTGGAGCCTTGACCTGGTGAGCGCAGGACATGGACACAGAACGTGCTCAACCGTTTCTTCCTGCAGTTCGCACCTCCTACATCTGCTATTACTGACGAGGCCTAACTTATAAGAATGTGACGTAAGAAGGCAGTATGCCCATCGTGAGCCTTAAGGCTTCTCTCTTCAGAGTTATGAGCCACTTTGTGTGTTTAATATCGTTAGGTTGGGTTAGGTAGTAGTGGCTGCCCCATGGGCACACATAGGCCAGTCTCAGTTGGCCCGTTGTGGTACCACAGAAAGACACCATTAGCCCTCCTCTTCGAACCATTTTGATATATATTGATAGAAGCTACCAAGTCCCTTATATCATGCTCCCAAACCTGGTGGAGATCGCTCACGAAGGGAGCTCCCAGTCAGCGTTGTCTGGGGACACTTAACGCCGGGCAGTTGCAGATGAAGTGCATCGCCGTTTCCTCTACCTCTTCTTCTTTAAAACTTCTGCAGTATCGTCGGAAGGGCGCTCCTAGCCTTTCCGCATGCCTTCCGATGAGGCAGTGCCGAGTCAAAACTCCTACAAGTGAGGAGATTTTGGCCCTGCTTAGGGTATATACGTGACAAGATCTCTTAGTATCCCATTTAGGCCAGGATTGCTTTGATATTCTACATCCCGAGGTTAGTAGCCATCTTTCGTTGGCTTGACTGTAGGTATACTCTTTTAGCATTAGCTTGCAAGTGGCAAAAGGCATACCTATGCGTTCTTTGTCAGGAAGAATCTGTCTGGCCGTACCCCGCCTAGCAAGTTCGTCTGCAGCGCAGTTTCCCTCTATGGCCCTGTGTCCCGGGACCCATTTGAAGTGTACACGGTTCTGTTGGGCCATCTCCTGAAGAGATCGGCGACAGTTTAGTGTCCATTCGAAGTTGAATAGGAACCAAGGGATTTTATTGCCGCTTGGCTATCGCTGAAAATAAAGATTTCCTTGCCGGTATTCTGTGTGCCTATTTGAGTCACGGCTTCCATGATAGCTGCTACTTCTGCTTGGAAGACGCTGCAATGATCAGGTAGTCTGAAAGAAAGTTGGAGATCCGGGTCCTTTGAAAAGACGCCCCCTCCAACCATACCGGCCAGCTTAGAACCGTCGGTAAATATGAAAATGCTGCCTGTGGTATGCAGGAACCTGCTCGGATACACCCAGTCTTCCCTGCTGGGAATTTTTACTATGAAGTTGCTGTCCGCAACTGTTGTGTTCGCACACCGGTCTGTACTTCGAGGAAGGAAGTCGTAGTTACTCAGTATGTTGCGGTGACCTGTAGGCTTAGTGCTCCAGTTGGACGATTCTCTTAACCGCAGTGCAGCTGCGCGGTATCTTGCTAGATCCAGATATACGATGTCAAGAATGATTTCAAGAGCAGCGCTTGGCGTTGTTCGCAGAGCACCACTTATGCAGATCATACTAGATCCGTGCACTTTTTCTAGTAAGTTTCGGTTTGACGCATTGTCCAAGGCTGTCCACCATACAACTACCCCGTATAGCAGTATGGGTCGGATAATCGATGTGTAGGTTCATATGCAAATGTTGGGGGTAAGACCCCATTTATTGCCTATGGCTGTTTTATACGTGTATAAAGCGGTATACGCTTTTTTCTGGCGCTGGATAATATTATCTTTCCAGTTCAATCTTTTGTCTAGAACCACGCCTAGGAATTTCCAGGTTGATTTCCAGGAAAATGTGTGTCCAGGAGCAGCTCTAGAGTCCCCCTTCTGAGCTGGTCCAAGTACCGTCATGCCTTCGCAAAAAGCTCATTGCTGTTTGGGATTTTGAAAGCAAGCAGCGCAGCCTTGCTGTATCGTTAACGCTTTCTACTCCTGTGCAGAGGTTTCTCCACGAAGTTCTCTTCGCGTGGCTTTGGACTTTTTTGTATGCCCTTATATTGTCTTTGTATAATAGCCATTGTGGCTCATTGTCTAGGCTTTTTGCCCTGTTATACTGTGTCTCGGAGGATTTGCGAAGCAAGTCCAAGTCATGGGAGGACCAGTGGGGTTTGCGCTTTCCGCGTGGTTTTGGCTCTTATGGGGCCTTTATGAGGGCAATTCCTGTAGGTTCCTAGATAGAAGATAATTGTGGGTTTTCCAGTTCGTATTGCGTGGGTTGCGTTTTACGATGGGTTGTTCCACCAAAAAATCTATCACAACTTCGATGTAGCGGTGGTTTGAGAAGGAGTGTCCCTCTAGAACACGTAATTTTTTTACATACCCATACATACTTTCACTACAAATGGTGAGGTCTATGACGTCTCTGCGACTTTTAGTAACAAAAGTTGGTCCGTTACCAATGTTGCAAACTACCAGGTTAGTTGCTAAAAGGTAATCAAAAAGAGGCTCACCACGAGTGTTGATATCGGAACTCCTCCATTGGACCATTCACCATCCTATGCGGAGGAGGTTCCTCAGCATCATACGGCATGTACACAGATGCCATCGTTCTGTCAGTGTTCCCAACTGCCAAGCTGATTGCAGTCATGTCGCCATTGCTATATTTAGATAAAAGAAAGATGTTTAGCTCAGACTTCACCAGGATACAGGTTCTAACATTACCATCTGCTGAAGCTCGGATGAGCTTGAACCCACTGGCCCCCAAACCACAGATCCTGGAGTTATTTATCCAGGGTTCTTTAATGAGGACCACGTCGAAGTCACCTTTAGAAAGGCGACTAATAAGAGCAGCCGAGGCTGCTTTAGATTTGTGGAGGTTTATCTGAAGCAGCCTCAGTTTGAGTTGATCCAGACTCCCCTCCCTCCACTACCGTAACTTCGGCCTCTTCCCCGTCGCTATCCAGCAGGTAATCCTCCATCGTCAGATTGCCCAGAGCACCTGCACAATCTGACGAGGCGGAAACCATACTCTCTGCACCGGAGAGCTCCGCTTCCGTTGCGCATCGCCACGGTATACATGTATTACGACATCGTAATACATCCTTCCTTTGCTCCTCCTGAGGTGCTCGAGAGCATCCTTATTGAGGGCCAAGACGACCAGCCTCCTCGGTCCTACAGCATCCTCGACTCGGATTACACTCCAGTCGTGCGTCGGGAGAGCCGGGTTCATGACCTGCAGCATCCGCAGAATTCTCTCTGGTTCAGCTGGAGTTGCTGGAACCCATGCTCTTGCCCTTGGCCTGGCTGGAATGTCCTTCCAGTTGACGGCATCTATCTTAGCCCCGGGATAGACAGGGCCCAGCCTTACAGCTGCTGCTTTATATACAGTTCTTGCGTCGTCGGGAGCGAGGACCTTGATCTGGCCCTGATGCCATCCCTCATCAGTACCACGTGGCGGGGTGCCCGGAATCTCTATCATGACGTCGAGGACGGCGTTACCAATTTCGTTCCAGACATACAGCCACCGGTCTTTCGGGATGGCCCCACGGTCATTTCCGCAGTCCAGGATACCTATAACGATCCTGTACTTTGCCACCTCGGCAAAGCTGAGCTTACCTGCCCCAGAGTATAGTTGCTGCCTTTTCGGAGGAGGTTTGATATCCTTGTCCTACCTTTGGCGTTTGTAGGGGGTAGCGCTGTTTGCAGCCGGCGCGAGAGTTTTTCGGAAATTTTGCAGCAGAGCTTGCGCCTTTTCCACCGCGTTTCTGGCACTCTGTGGCAGCGTGTCCTGCGGTACCCCTTCGTACTTTTTAAGGATATTAGCGGCCCGCTTTTTGTCGCGGTGACCGGAGCCACTAGGAGAAGTGTCCTTGGCAGAGTTCAGACCAGAAGTTTCCTCCGCGGTCGCTCTCGCGGTTTGAGGCTTCTTTGCCGCTTCCGTCTCCCCTGAGCAAGCGGATCTCGGGACTCCCGCTGCGGCCATAGGGAGAGCGGTTATGGAACTGGCGTCTGATGAGCGCACAGTAGCAGCAGGTGCTCCGGTGTCCGCCGTTTCCGGCGCAACTACCTTCGCTGCCTTACTGGTACTGGCCCCCACCGAGTCGCTAGAAGCTGTTGAACCCGTTGAAGTTGTCCTCCTGCGATTTGGGAAGAACCCACCCGTAGTTGTCATTGCGGTCAGTCCCCCGGGTGTACCTAAAATTGCGACTGCCTCTTCCCTTGGCTCGGAGTGGACAGATCGTGAGACCCCTGTCACAGCCGCTTGAAGACAGGTCGCCGTGCCCGCGCTTGGTCGGAGTTCGGCATCGGCAGGTGCAGTGGCGCTCGCCGTTGCCAGCGCAACTCCATCCGCAGCCGTACTGGTGCCAACCACCACCGAGTCGCTATTTCCTCTTTTTCAGGCCCCCTTAACCCCTGTTACATTCGCGTTCTTAGAGCGTGTTTGCTCTTTCGGGAATTGCGGCGAAGGTGCTCTTCCCCTTGCGGAGGAAGACCAAGTTTTACTATTTCTTTTATTGAAATTCATCTTTGTCGTACGATCCTTCGCCAGACGAGGCCAGTCTAATATATTCGAAGGGGAAATGAGTCGTCCGCCACGGCAGAGCCCTTACCGCGGTAAGATGAAAATACCCGGCCCGGTATCAGAGAGGCTCCGTTCAAATACAGCCTGATTAACCTCCCGGCTGCAAACTTCCAATGGGCACGGTATCGCATATCGTAGGGTTGCACATTTTGCAACGCCGCGCTTTTGTCCACGCCTTTCCTGCTTGATGGATTATATGCAACTCTTACTTAAGCCGAGAGTATGGTATCTAACTTATGCCCATGCGAGTACCAGCGTGGTAAACTTATTTAAACATTTCTCTCAGATATTTCTGTATTTGTTTGTTCGTTTGTATTTTGTCGTCATTCAGTTAATGATGCACAACACAACTTAAGAAGACCGAACCTGCTTTACAAAAACCCTTCCCAACACGCTTCATCGCTTCAATAAAACCGTTCGCTCATGGCAGCCTGTGGCAACGATTGTTAGTTGCATCAATCTTGCGGCAAAGTGTATAATTGGTTTAGTATTATTTATTTATTTTTTTTAAGGAAAGTTTATTTTTATTAAGATTTTATATTTTTGTCGCGAGTTCCATCAATTGAAGATAGCACTCAGTGCACAAAGTGGGTGCACTCAAGCAAGTTGAAAGTACTTTTTTTCTATTTTCTGCGATGAATAAGAAAAAAAATATTTTGTCTACTTGTGACACTCCACCACTTCATAACCCGACGATATTTATTTACTCCATTCAGCTAAGAAAAGCAAACTTGGTTTTTCTTCTGCCGCATATTTTTGTTGTGGCCAACATTATTCTGCCTGCAAGGCATAACTGATCAGTAGAGAAGAAAAATGCCAGTACTTCATGAAAAATATAAAAAAACCTTACTAAAAAACTTAAAATTTAACCAACCAAAGAAACGAAGATATTTAAACCGTAACTAAAAAATTCAAAACAAATAAAGCACATCCGCAACGAGCGCGTCCTTAACATCAATGGTGGTATGCCATTTCATTCAGATTCTTCTGCAACTAGCAGACCATGTCAGACTCGTTGGTACCCTACCCTATTTTTTTATTACTTTGTTTTATTACTTTGTTCATATAACAATAGCAGACCGGGCAGACGTTCTTCTGTCCTAACTTTGGTCTATTTGCATAACTTTTAAGCAGTTTTTACCTCTGACTCTCCCATCACAAATCTACCTCTTTTCCTTATCTTTTTATTCACTCTTACCTCTGCCTTTCTCCTTTTCTGCGTCTCTTTCTCCCTCTCCTTCTTTTCCATGTTCTTTTTCCTCTCTATCTATCCATATCTCTCTATCTTCGTCTAACTCTATCTCTTTCTCCTTCCCTTTTTTCTCTTCTCTCTAGTTCTTCTTGTTCATCTCCATCCCTTTTTCCTAGTTCTAGTCCCACCCCAAGTCCAAGTCCCTGTCCCAGTCGGCCCCTGCTCCATTTCACGAAAAAGTGCCAGGTGAATTAAACCAAGAACTGTATTTGTACGAAAAGATCGGTCGCTGGTCCTCTTCCCGGAAAAACTATCGTAAATACTAATCTGGGCAAAGGGCTATCTTTTTACCAAATTTCAGGCAAATCGAACCGTGAATAGAATTTGTTCGAATAAATCGGTATCTGGTCCACTTCCCGGAAAGAAACTTCACTGGAACGCTAACCTATCTTTCAAATTGGATAAAACTGCACACGGTGTGCAAATTTGATTGAAATCGGTTAAGTAGCTTTGGGGTCCATCGCGGACAAACAACGTGATACGAAATATAAACGATGTACTGCCCGAAAATTGATTTGCGTACATTTAAAATTAGGTTTTCCCTTCCCCCTAAGACTCCATTCCTTCCACGTTTTCCTCCACTGCTTTTTCGTACTCCTATCACTATAACTTCTATCTTCCTTCCCCTCTAATTGGACTTCTCACTCCCACTCCAGCCCGTCCTCAAGAGGTTACTGTAGGGGCGACGTGGTGCCAAGGAAGGACGCGATTTTACTCTACACGGACGGTTGGAAAATGGACTATGTTATAGGAGTGGAAGTCTTCTGCGAACATCTGTCACTGTCAGTTCGTCTACCCAATTTCTCTAGTTTCTTCTAAACGAAAGTTCTGGGTATAGAGAGATCGTGTACGCTCCTGTCGGAAAACTCAGTGGGTGCGCGAGGTGTGCATTTACTCAGATAGCAAAGCGCGCGCTCATGGCAGCTAAGGTTGTTGGCAGCTGCAAGATGTCGCTTCAAACAATAGCTAAGTTTGCAAATATAACCCTTTTATAGGTACCTGGTCACAGGAACATCACAGGCAACAAGAAGGCAGATGAATTGCAAGGGATGCACTCATGGAGGCTGTGAAGGAGGTCAAGATGCATCATACACTTACTTACAAAGAAATATTTAGAATCACAGACACAATCACGAGATACTGGCCGTTTAGTCTGCATGCTAAGAGAATGGGCTACTCTTCGCTTTGTCCGAGATTTGAACCACGGATCTTCGGCGTGGTAGACGGAGTACACCACAACGCATAGCACCAGGTTTCTAGCGACGACTGCCGGGACATAAGTGAGTAACTAAATTCTCTGTGAAAGATGTCAGCAGGTTCATTGTCTGCCCCAAATGGTTCGAACGGAATTCCGACTAGCCATACTCATGAAATTTGATATGTGGATTGACTTTATGACAAAAAATATAGATTTGGTAGATTTTTGGAAAACGGGAGTGGCACCGCACATATTTAGAAGAAGAAGAAAATTGAAAAAGTTTAAGCAGTAAATAAACAGCTCTTGAAATTCGGCAGGGAGATTTCGTTGCTATTAAAAATACACCTTTTGGCGACCAAGGCCACTTTTTTATGGCACCTAAATGTACATAATGGTAAGTAATACACGAAAATGAAATGTTGGATATAGAAATTTTCGGCCAATAAATTCAAAACAACGTTTCTTGAATTTTTCCTCTTTTTAATCTTTATTGCTTTTCCCAAAGTTCCTATTCCATTTAGCTCTTATTCCACCTTTTTATATTTTTTTGTAAACCTTAAGCATTGTCTTTCTAGCGAACATCACTTATTACCCATTCAGCTTAGTTAAGTTGCTCTTGATGTTGGCACCGACACCCTCAACAATTGGCTCATCACTGGATACTCATCGCTGCCGCGGTCAGTTAGCTGCTCCTTTCTCAGGCACATCAACATTGTGCCCTCTTTTTTGGAATTTATTTATAGTACTACGTTGTATCCATCTCCTTGCTGATTTTTTGGCACTTTGTGTTTTGGCAGTTTTCTAGTCTGCTGAGTTTTGGCTCCTTAACTGGCGAATTGTCTATCGCTTAGCTTGTTGCTGCTGCGACGACTTTTTAAAACTTACCGTCACTTGCTTGGTGCATCGTTTTTCATGCAACAATTTTTGGAAAACTCAAATAAATACAAGCCAGACAAACTGCATTACAAACTTACATATTGTATATGTACCAACAACGATAAAATAAACCAACATTCCATTTTTATTACAATTTTCTCGGGTGTGCCAAAAACGTTTGTCATTTCGATACAGCACTTAAATCTTACACAGTTACAAACCAAGATATCGGATATGGTCTCATGTGTATTGGCTAAAAACTTCGTTGACTCATATAATTGGTTTGATTAGCCTAGAAGGAAAATGGTGATACAAACTTTCTCTTACCCAACAGCAGTGATATACGCAAATTTGAATTAGACTAGCTTGTCACAGCCTGTCACAGATTTGGTAAAATCTTATCCGGGATGTTTACGTCATTGCCAATGCCAAAACTGACCATCTGATCATGAAGTACCTAGAAAACTGCACCTCGGTCATATTTTATACAGCTGCTACAAAAAGGACTTCTCAATGCATAGCGACATTTTTATTCATCAGGGAGAAACTTCAATCTTCCCAAGCACTTATTACTAACGAGAAAAATTCAGAAACCTTTAACGTGTCTGTATCGACGTAGCAATTTTCTAGCTCATCATTGGCTTTTCTATTCAAAAATATTCTAACAAATTTTGGAAAATTATTGGTTATTCTGCTTTTGTCGTTCGAATCGCTAAACTGTGGAATAAATAACTCAAATATTCAGTATAGCAAAATGTTCTTTATTTACAAAACTACTATGGTAGTAGTACTTCACAATTAAACTACTCGCGTACTTCACTTATAGCATGTTAAAATCAAACTGGTTAACCATCACTTGGACTGCGCTGCTTTTATGCTCTCAGTTTTCCTCATTCACCTACTTCTTCCGAGCTCTAGACTCTTCGCGAACAGTCGTCTCGAATATTTTTTTTTTTATTTCTCCTTTCTATCAAGCCAACCTAATAAAACCGCACTGCGTTTTTTCAGCGCACGCAAACAACTGGCGTTTTTTGCCCGAACCCAAATAGGCATGCGTTGCGACAATGTAAAGCATGTGTGTAAACGTCAAATCTAAATGTCACGGAGAACAAAAATTGGAAATCGAGTTAGGTTTTCACGCAGCAAATTCAATTTGAGTTGCTCTCCTACAAGTTGTATGTGCATGAGACATTTTTGACAGACAATGACTTGCGTGCGTTTATATTAGGTTGGCTTGTATATGTCATGTTGGCTTTGGCTATATACATATATTCGTGTATATGCGTGTTATGTATGAGTAAAACTTCTGCGCTTTCAGCTGCTCTTTACATGTGTGTATAACAGACATCGGCAAATAGTGCCTCAATTGTGCACACTCAATTCATACGTATTCATATTCTCCTTAGTTTAGTTGTCGCTGAGCATTTGGAGCAGTAACATCGGTTGTGGTCGTCGCTCGCAATGTGGGCGAATGTTATTAGCAAGCAACAAGCAAAGATCGTTGTTTAGTTTTTTTTATTCCCCCAAGAGAAAATTTATTAATGTTGACCAACCCTTTTGCGCAAATACAATGTATTTAAAGACCGCGGCAAAATGACATTTTTTATATAGATGCGTTTAGCACAAGCTTATGCATTCCAATAACATCGCCACAATCAACCAAGATGTTGCGTTTTTAAATATGAAGGAACTTTAGACTTGGCAATTGAAGTTTATTTCGCCTTGCTCATTCACATACGACAATTCGCGAAGCGCTGGTATAAATATTCTCCCTATACAAAAAAAGTACTTGCTAACATATTTTGTGTCGTATTATAGCGTTTTCTTTTCTGAAATAAATTGTTGCCTAAGTAAATGGTAAAGCCTTAATAGTGTTACTCCTACCCCAGAAAATTGTCAGCATGTATAGTGCATACAAAGAACATTTCATCTCACCATATTCACTCATATCACAAATCACACAAGAAGATTGCGCATTGCGCATGTAAACATTAGGTCATCTCTTTTTTATGGGCAATTTTTACGTCATTTTCCTTTAGCTCTTGTTTTTTTCTCTCTTTCTTTCATTCGCTCAAACAGTCAACTGTGACGTAGATGCGCAGAACGAAGCAATTTTGAACTTGTGAATGCGCAATCTGGCATGTGATCCGTGCACTCATATTAACAGAGTATATGTGGAACTCAAGAGCGAATTGAGAGTTGCACAGAGTTGCACTGCCACACCGCCATTTTATACAGGGTAAAAGTGTAACGCCTTTGCGTTGCGAGCAGGCAACAATTTTCACAAAAGAACGAAATACACCGTAAAGGCGTTGCATGTTTTTTAGAATAGAACAACAACCCTTGCGCGGCGTACAAAAAGCGTAACACTATAGCCAGAAAAGAAAACGCTATTAGATTGTTATATTGCAGTTTTTAATTGCCAAAAATGTTAGAAAATTTACCAACCAGTGGGAAAAATTATTTCACTTGCAAAGTGTGCCAACACCCTTAGCCAAAGCAAATGTCAAATTCTTCTTCTTGTGATTAGCTTGCAACAAAATTTGGGAGTTGGCTACTTTTCAAGATCAGATGGCGCCAGTATCGCTCATTCTACCGTTCTCCATAAAAATACGTGCAATCTACTCATAATGCATAAGTTTGTGTTAAACTCATCTATATGAAAAACTGCTTATGTGTGAGGGCTTTAATTGTATAAACCTTTTGCTTGCCATTGTGCGCATTAAAAATATAATAAAAAATGATTTTGCTTGTTGTCTGCTAATAAGCGAATGAACTACGCGAACCGATGCATCAAATTATGTGCGACATTGTGAATGATAACTAAGTGTGATATCTTATCTGTCAACTGCCTGACAGGATGTTCAATATGGCTACTTTTTAGCGTTTTGACAGGGTGTTCAATATGGCGGCGCCTATCTTCAGCGGGTGATAGAAAGAGATACAGAATGAGACAGCGATAGTCAATTACAAATCAGGTGATCCAATCACTTTGGAATTTTGACGTCTATGCAGAAGATATCACACTTAGTTATCATTCACAATGATGTGCGCGATTATCGCGCTCTCACTAACACATCTGCATTTCCAATATGCCGATACCTGGTACATAATAACATTTCAGCACTACTGCGCTCACTGTGGCCTTCTATGCATATGTGTATATATTTCTGAGTAAAATACGTTATTTATTGCTGTTTATATGTATGTCTGGCTTTTCCGCTTTCAGCGGAATAGTGACGTACCGAAACCAAGTAGCTGCTTGCGTAAATCGGGAACTGCCCAACTATAAGTGCGCTGAGTAGCATCAAATTAGTTGTACCTTTAATGTTGAGTTAAAAAGCTGTACAGTAATTGATTCGTCACTATAATTATCCTATTCTACGTAAACCCATATTAAAACAAGATCATTTCGTCTCAGTCTTCACCGAAGGCATGTAGGTGGTGCAACTAGCAAAAGAAGCTGTAACTGGCACCCAATGTGTAGCTGGAATGAACTCAAAGTAACCCGGTGTGTTATCAGCATAGCATTCAATGACCAAGTAGATATTGCGCGAAAAACTTCGCTGATTTTTTTTTTCAGATGCCGCCTCTGCAAGGTTTCTAAGTGTATAATAGTGCTAAAAATACCTAGTAAGCTGCAAAACCCCTTATTGAGAGCCTTGAGTGCTTTCCAGTACCATGTCCTCTCGTCAAAAGTAAACTACTAATTTGCTTACGATAACTGCAGTCGCCGAGAGTCGCAGCACTTAGTCATTATATCCATTTAACCCTACGATCCAGAATCCCGCTAGAGTAAAGAGAACTTTAAGGTATCCAATAGTTACAACGGGAGAAAAAATCGTTCTAGCCGTTAAAAATCCTATTTATTTATAAACGGGAGATGGGAGCGGCTAAGATATATAGTAAATATTTTTATATGTGACGGGTCTGTCATATTCGTTCTGTAACTAATTTTGGATAGAATTTACTTGTCCCTATTAGTGTTTTACGATCCCATGCATGTGCAATAAATCGAAATGTTTGATCTTGACTGGAACTCTTTGATGCCATCATAAATACGAATTGAATATAATTTATAAAAATACAAACAGTTCTTGAAATAATCACAAAACCGAATACTTTCTTACCTCAGTATATAACGTTAGCTCCAGAACAGCGAATAACTATATTATTACATGACTTTATCTCGAAAACTACGAAAAATAACCAAAAACCTAATGTTACTTACCAAATTTGCGCCTAACCCTACCTTCTCTTTTGATTAAAAAGCGTGTTTATCTTTAATATCACTAATATGCCAGAAAACGTAGGCTCCGCATAGAAAGGATTTAGGTTTAGGTAGGCCACATTTGGCCCGGCCATTAATTCGTTGTTCTTTAGCATGCAATTTATACTTCCTCACACACAAAAGAATGAGGAAAGTCCCCTCCCTGTTGGGAAACTTTTTTTAAACTCTTTCCCTCATAGTGGACTAGCGTTTAATGATGAAACATAATTTTTCAGCCAGTGTTAACTTTCGTATGTGTCTTTTATTCTACGTTACCTGGAATACTTCAAAGAATTTCTGAAATTTCAATATACTCTTATAAATATATACATGACCTCAATTAGGGTATCAGAAATATCGTCTGACCCATCTTGCGCAACTAATTTCGGAGGCACAGCGCAGTTAAATAATTTAAGCCATGATTTTCACGACTTCCCAGTTAGTCGAACTATTTTCGGCCTCCTCACATACTCAATAGACTTTTAAGAGTAGAAA
Source organism: Eurosta solidaginis (assembly GCF_040869045.1). NCBI lineage: Eukaryota > Metazoa > Arthropoda > Insecta > Diptera > Tephritidae > Eurosta > Eurosta solidaginis. The sequence goes on from NC_090319.1 coordinate 75,323,071, forward strand.
AACGATGGACAATAACAAGAGGGGAGAATAAGGAAATTTTATTCCATTATCATCATCATTAGCCGCTTACGCAATTTTTCCCGTTTCGTAAAAAGTCACATCAGCTACCTCTACTTTGCGACAACTCACACCAATTAGGAGCACCAAGAGAGTCCCAGTTTTCCTCAACCTGCCTCTCCATACTCAGTCGAGGTCCAAACCACGATATCAATTGAAATACTTTCTTGGATGGAGCATCTTCGTGCATTCCAATGATCTAGCCACCGAAGCGTTTGGGCTGCTATTTGCTGCACTATCTTCATATCTGCTTCCAATACTCATTGTCGGTATCACGGACAGTGCCATAAATATTCTCGAACACTTCAAGAGCCATCTCATCCTCTCTGATTCTGAGCCATGCATCAGAACAGGTATGATGAGAGACTTGTAAAGCGTAATTTTTATTCTTCGAGAGAGGACTTTACTTGTCAATTGCCTACTCAGTCCAAAATAGCACTTGCTGTCCAGAGTTACTCGATTCATCTTGTCACTTCATCTAATCCATCGAAGGCAGAACTACCGGCGCGTTTGCTTAGGCCAATAACATCAATATCGCCAACAATCGACTTTAATTAATAAATAAATAAAAATTATACGCACGAAAGGGAGTTGCCTTTTCTGAAGTCTCTTTTGATTTCGAAAGGTAAATGTTTTTAAGCTTCCTGGAAGCATTCATTATGAGCCCTCTATCTCGGAGAACCACAGATTCGGGTCCTCATTTCCATACAGAAAGAAAACTAATATTGGTTCATAGTTATTCATATCGGTTCTAAATCATGACACCTATAATTATAGGATAATGAATGTACATTTAATATTGATCTGCTCAGATGAAACTAAAACAGGCCCGCCCACGTTCCTATTGTACAAACTTATCGAAACATGTTGCCGAAAAAATTTAAAGCTACAAGCAAGAATATTTATAACCAATAAAACACAGGAAGCTAATCAAATTATGTTAGCGTTAATATACATATGTATACCTACATACATATGTACACATACATACCTATGGAAAATATAATCCTTTAATAATAGATTAGCGAAACAAGCTGAAAAATAAGATTAACTGCTTTGATGAATAAGCCCAAACGTAGCACAACCCAAAAAACCGATAAGACGTTACGTACGTACAATGTGGATTCAAATATTCACCTAAATATATACATATTTATACATGCTCATGCTAATATTTATGCTTTATGCAATAATAAAAATCAACCGTAAAAAGTCAATAATCTCCAAATTGTAGGTTTAACCACATAAATCACAGAAAACACGATGTCGAAGAAAAAAATAGAACGGGGAGGACTAACCATATGGATTGGCTGAGTCAGCACTGAGAACCGAAGCATAATAAAACTCAATTTTTTATTTGAGCATACAGAGAATATAATTAGATATGTTTGTATGAAGTGAAGAAAATAGGTGAAACCAGTGCACGGCCCTTTAAAAGGGGAATGTTGGTAGACGAAAAATTAAAATAGTGGTAGAAGTTGGTAAATTTTTTTTCCAACAAAACAATTCATATTTTATTGTAAAACAAATAAAGCATATTTCACGGAAATAACACTTAAAAAAAAACATGTAAACAAAACAAAAAAATTTGTGTAAATTTGTATATACATATGTATATGGGGAAATCCGCCAAACTTTGGTTTTTTTGGAGAAAAAAATTTTTTTTTTGAAACATGGTATCACGCAAATATCTTTTTGTTTGGAACATTTAGAGGTAAATTGGAGCTATAGTGCATCGCCGTTACTCGTCTTACATAATGCCTCATAAAGATATAGTCAAAAGATCGCGCAAAATATAAATAAATTGAGGTCGCAATGTTAAATATACATTTATTTAAACACTTCTGTACCAGTTATATCGAAATTTTAACAAAGTATGGAGATATATGCAGCTGTTAGCTATGTAAAATTCTTTTGATACACGAGACCCGGTTTTGTAGATATCGTTAAAAATATAAAACCGAATAACCGCCCAATATTTTTTACTGCAAAGTTTGCAACATATTTATTTTAACACCTTTCTACCGATTCTTTTGAAACTTTAAAAACATATAGATATGTGAACGAAGTATGTTTAGGTAAAAAAGTTTTAATACCCGAGATCTGGTTTTGGAGATATTGATAAAAATATAAACCTGGAAAACCTTAATTTTTTTACTTATTTAAACACTTCTTAACCGATTCTGTTAAAATTTTACCAGGATGTACATACCTATGTATATGAGGTATATTTAGGTAAAATTTTGTTGATACCCGAAACCCGGTTTTAGAGATATCGGCAAAAATATGAAACCGGGTAACAGTCAAATATTTCATACCCGTTTGTTAATTTTTTCTCTACACCACAGTAGTATACCATTAATTGCCTCATCTTGGAATATTCGCTCAAGGAAAGTTATTGATGTTTTTACATGGGGCAAATATACGAAATTTGCAATCGTCAAAAACTGTAGAAAAAAATTTAATTTTTTTTTTTTAAATTTGTGTACCAAATTTGTGTTTATTTTCATTCACTTTTAAATAAAAACTGGTTTAAAAAAATACAAAAAAAAATTTTCTGCACTTTTTGACGATTGCTAATTTTTGTCGGAAATTTCGTATATTTGCCCCATGTACAAACATCAATAACTTTCCTTGCGTGAATATTCCAAGATGAGGCAATTAATGGTATACTACTGTGGTGTAGAGAAAAAATTAACAAACGGGTATGAAGTGATAAAAGTAAAATTGTAGCTGTGCCCACAAAAAAACATGCGCCTGAAAAAAATTTACGCAACCAAATGCTTCCACTTTTCTGCCTCTACCTTCAAAACTGAAAGGGGCACATCGAATTTGAAGCCCCACGTATTTTTAGTCCCTGATAGGCTATCATCGTGCATAATCTAAATTTGAATACTCAGTTCCCCCAAAAAGCTATAAGCAAAAAACTGTCAATATTGAAAATGACAAAAAAAAAGTATCGCTATTTTGCTAGATGATAGTTTTGAGTATTGGAGGGGCACATTAATTTTGTCCATACTTTTAGAATATCCGTCTCAAATACAACATTCAGTTTGAATTCCATAGCGTATCAGCTATGCCTCAAAATTTTATCGAAAAAATTCAAAAAAAAATGAAGGGTATCGCTTGAAAAATTGTAAGAATCGACGTTTTTTACGTTTCGAAGTTCTGCAAAAACTTACTATCAACTTCCTTGATTTTTAAAATCATCAGATCGGATAGTCAAAAGGTCAAGCTTATTGCAATTGTAATTTTTTCTGGCCTTAAGTTTTTTGCCCGTGTGTATCCAAAAAAGTAAATGTTTTTGGGTTTTGCACTTATAGCTTATGCCTATATGATACTTGCTTTTTTTCTGTATTTTGAGCGTGAAATCCAGAGGAAACTTTACCGATACGTGTAATTACAACAACAGTTTTCCAATGTACCAGTATTTTTCTTCCACACTGGCATGTTATCGTTTACTTAAAACTTTTTTATTTTCGTTCAAAATTATTCATAAACAAGTAAGGAAGGCTAAGTTCGCATGTAACCGAACTTTACATACTCAGCTGAGAGCTTTGGAGACAAAATAAGGGAAAATCACCACGTAGAAAAATGAGCCTAGGGTAATCCTGGAATGTGTTTGTATGACATGTGTATCACATGGAAGGTATTAAAGAGTATTTTAAGAGGGAGTGGGCCATAGTTCTATAGGTCGACCCCTTTTCAAGATATCGCCATAAAGGTGGACCATGGGTGACCCTAGAATTTGTTTGTACGATATGGGTATCAAATGAAAGGCGTTAATGAATATATTAAAAGGGAGGGCCTTAGTTATATAGGTGGAGGACGCCTTTTCGAGATATAGCGATAAAGGTGGACCAGGGGTGAATCTAGAATTTGTTAGTACGATATGGGTATCAAATGAAAGGTGTTAATGATTATTTTAAATAGGAGTGGGCCATAGTTCTAACGGTGGACGCCTTTCGAGATATCGCCATAAAGGTGGACCAGGGGTAACTCTAGAATGTGTTTTATCAAATTAAGGGAATTAATGAGTGTTTTTAAAGGGAGTGATCCTTAGTTGTATATGTGAAGGCGTTTTCGAGATATCCAAAAAAATGTGGAACAGGGTGACCCAGAACATCATCTGTCGGGTACCGCTAATTTATTTATATATTTAATACCACGAACAGTATTCCTGCCAAGATTCCAAGGGCTTTTGATATCGGTCTGCAGAACTTTTTCATTTTATTCTACTTAATATGGAAGGTGTCACACCCATTTTACAAAGCTTTTCTAAAGTTATATTTTGCGTCAATAAACCAATCCAATTACAATGTTTCATTCCTTTTTTCATATTTGGTATAGAATTATGGCATTTTTTTTTTTTTTTCATTTTTCGTAATTTTCGTTATCCAAAAAGAGGGCGTGGTCATAGTCGGATTTCGGCCATTTTTTATACCAAAATAAAGTGAGTTCAGATAAGTAAGTGAGCTAAGTTTAGTAAAGATATATCGATTTTTGCTCAAGTTATCGTGTTAAAGGCCGAGCGGAAGGACAGACGGTCGACTGTGTATAAAAACTGGGCGTGACTTCAACCGTTTCGCCCATTTTCACAGAAAACAGTTATCGTCATAGAGTCTATGCCCCTACCAAATTCCATAAGGATTGGTTAATATTTGTTTGACTTATGGCATTAAAAGTATTCTAGACAAATTAAATGAAAAAAACATTTTTTTTTAAGTGGTCGTGTTCGTCATCCAATTTTGCTAATTTTTATATAGCACACATATAGGAATAGTAGTTACGCTCTTGCCAAATTCCATCATGATATCTTCAACGACTGCCAAATTATGGCTTGCAAAACTTTCAAATTACCTTCTTTCAAAAGGTCGCGGTGCCACGCCCATTGTCCAAAATTTTACTAATTTTCTGTTCGACGTCAAAAGGTCAACCCACGTACTAAGTTTCATCGCTTTATCCGTCTTTGGTAATGAATTTTCGCACTTTTTGCGTTTTTCGAAATTTTCGTTATCGAAAAAGTGGGCGTGGTTATAGTCCGATTTCGTTCATTTTAAATAGCAATCTGAGATGAGTGCCCAGGAGCCTACATACCAAATTTCATCAAGATACCTCAAAATTTACTCAAGTTATCGTGTTTACGGACGGACGGAGATACGGACAGACGGACGGACGGACGTGGCTAATTAAATTTCTTTTTTCGCCCAGATCATTTTGATATATAGAAGTCTATATTTGCCTCGATTAGTTTATGCCGTTACGGATTACCGTTATGCAAACAAAGTTAATATACTCTGTGAGCTCTGCTCAGCGGAGTATAAAAACTGATGAAAATAGCGCAGGAAAATATTTGCGAGTTAATGACTATTACTTTCTTTCATAAACAACTTTATTTCTTGTATTGAATTTGTGTACAAATTTTTCCAAATAAAAACCAAATTTTCAACAAAAAAAATTTTCAGAAAAAAACAAAACAAAAATCTAGCGCCATATGGGTGTTATTAAATACAAGGAACAAAATCACCTTCTACAAATTAAAATGTTTTATAAAATATTATTAATTCAATTGGAGGCTGAAATAAAGTCCGTCCGATACAATACTCTTTCATTACTATTTGTTTGGAAATGCTTGAAATTTCTAATCCATTACGCTTGGCGGTTTTTATGTCGTTCAATATAGAGAACGACCTTTCTGCGGCTGCATAACTGTGAGGTAATATTGCTAAGGAGCACATTTATTCACTCAAATTTTCAAATAATTTTTCTTCTAAAAGACTCTTTTCAGTTCCCTATTTTATCCATCCTTTAAGAATATCGTCAAAAAATATCTCTTCTATTTTTTCCTTATCATATAACATTAATGATCGCCATTCGTTGTTAAGAATTTCCATGGAAGTTTTGTCAAATGGAAAAGCTTTAAGTAAGGGCACAATCGTTGTCATTTGACTAGATCGAATATTTTATGCATCAAAATATTCCAAAAGGTGTAATTTTTCGTCTTCGAAATTGAATCGTTCTCAGTTTCCTTACAAAGGCAAATGTTGGTAGATTTTTGGGCTTTGGTGATAGAAGTGGTAGAAAATGAAAATGGGCTAAAAAGTTGGTAGATCTACCAATAAAGTGATAAAGTCCGTGCACTGGGTGAAACCAAATTTGATTCATAAAAACTAAGACAATTTTAATGAGACACAAATTCATCAGATCATGCAAGAACTCTTTCAAGAATCATCCTAAGGGCCTCCCGGCTAACAGGAGATGAGGAAAACGTCAATGAATGATTGTGTGCACTCTTAAATTGCAATCTGGAAGCATGAGCTCATCCAAGCATACTAAGTTGACGCATGTTGTTGTTTTTGTAGTAATCAAGACACTTCCCGAAGGTTTTGGGGAGTCTTATCGATGTTGATGGTCCTTTGCCGCATATGAATCTGGTACGTTTCGGTAACATTAAGGTACCAGCACCGACCATTATAAATTGCCGCTTAACCACCTCAGCGATTTTGGCAGCCTTACAACAAATCACGCCAGCTTCTTTGTTTCACGATAACTAACATCAGCACCAAGAGATTTCAAGTCTTCCCCAACTGCCTATCCCAACTCCCTTCGCACCCTTCCAAGATATGGTGTCGACTGAAATACTTTCTTTGCCGAAGCGTCTTCCTCCATTCGCATAACATGACCTATCCAGCGAAGCTTTTGGGTTTTTATTCACTGCACTGTATTCATATCTACCTATAGCTCATACAGCACATGATTATAGCTCCTTCGATAAACGCCGTCAGCTCCACGGGCTAGATCACTAAGACCCTTTACCCTGTACACTGTTCCGAGCCATATTTAATTCAAAATAACACTTGTTGGCAAGATTTGTTCCTCCATTTCTAATCTGACATAGTTTTCGCTTTTAATGCTGGTCCTCGCATAGACGAAGTCCTTCACGGTCTCGAATTGCTATCCGTCAAGAGTGACGTCGCTGGCAATGCGCGAATGCACTGCTTCTTTATTGGATGTCAGCAAGTACTTCGTCTTATCCTCATTTGCCACAAGAGCCACTTTTTTGCCTCTTTATCTTATCCAGAGAAAGTAGAGCTCACGGCGCGTTTGTTACGACCAATTATATCAATACCAACAGCATACGTCAGTAATTATACGATCTTATAATGGATCGTATCATAACGATTCAGTTCTCTTGCTAGAATTATCTTCTCCAGCATTATGTTAATGAAATCTCACGAAAGAGAGTCGCTCTGTTTAAATTCCCGTTTGGTTTCTAGTATCTCGGAAAGGTCCTTCTCAATCCTTACGGAGCTGGTGGTGTTGCTCAATATCATTTGGCAGAGACTTATTAACTTTGCCGGGAACTTAAATTCTGCTTTGAAGTCGACAAAAAGATGGTGAGTGTCGTACAGTTCGCTAGATAGAACCTTAAACGCGATATTACGCAGGCTGATTCCGCGGTATTTGGCGCGGTTTGTGAATTTCTGATGGATTGAACAGAGTACACATAAATTCTAATCTGAAAGCATGCGCTCATTCGTCCATATTTTGCATGGCAATTGATGCATGCTCTTTACCAACTCTTCGCCTGACTACATATTTGAACACAACTGCCACTATCCCTTCAACATGGTCGGGTGCCGGAACATGTTTTCCAACATCAGCGATTGGGGTATCAAGTTCGTCCGTTACCAGGTCGCATTATCGTTCGAACAGGAATATGCCCCGGCCTTGAAACCTTTACTGAAGAATTTTTGCGCATTATTCCTATCAGCCAGCATCTAAGGCTCTTTGCACTCACAACATTCTGCCGCACGTGTTTTCCTTCTAAATAGGCGTCGCTTTTACATCTTCGTCTCACGAAAACGCTCCAATATACCGCGCGTGGCCATGCCCTTACGCATCGTGTCCTTATCATCAGCGTCCTTTTTTCCAAGGCAGCGCTGTATTCCTGGAAACCTGTGGTGCCGGAAACAGCGGTACGTAATAGAAAGATATATGCTCCCACTGCTCGGTCACATAGTCAGGTTTAATATTGCTCTCGGTGAGCAGGTGTGAGAACCAAGTGGAGTAGTTATCATCCGTCTATTTCGTGAGCAGGTTTTTCACGGCAAAGCTTCTTTGTATCACCGTGCGCACTTTCTTCACGGTGCACAGGCGTGTACGCATTTTGGCTGCCAGAAGCGAGTAGTCCTCCTACAAAGCGCACATACAGACACAGAAACTATGCCTGCCGTTGATCACGACTTGATTGATTTGGTTTCATCTTCTTTGGTCAACTCATTTTTTGTTCGCCTTATGCTTCGCTCCCGTATTGTGCTTGTTGTTGTTGTTGTTGTTGTAGCAGTGTTACACTGAAATGAAAGCCCTTGGTCGGGAAAAATTCCGAGTCGCGGTACATAGAACCGGCTGCCTTGAGAAGCGCGCGTATTGTGCTTCCTGCCTAGCAGTGATATCGGCTTTTGCCTTGACGAGGGCATCAACCAATCAAAACAGTCGTACATCGGAATTTTCTCCTACAAAAGTGCCATACATTACAAATGCTGTTAGACTATTAAAAACTGTGAGCCTGAACTTACTTAAGTACATAGTACCATTATGTGTATACAATTTAGATTGGCGTAGAATTTTAATTAATTTAGTTGAGAGCTCGTCAGTTACTTCGATTCAATGGTAATTCTCTTGACTAATGTGAATAAATATAGAATATAACAACAAAACTAATTTAGCTACCTAAACCCAAAAATCATATTATAAACCAATCTAAAATCTCCTGCGCTTGCCGTTAATCGTGCCATCTGCTTTGTTCTTTTGATTGGTTTTGGCTTCTCATTGACTGCAATTAACAAGGAGCGCACAGCGGTTAAAACCAATTCAAGTCCCAAACTTATTTGTATTTCACACGACCTTATCAGCATCGTAAACGGCTGCTTGGTTGGCGCTACCGCTGTTAATTGACCGACAAAGCGTGATCTATGTTTCCTTTCTAGCGAATAACATTTTTTTTTGTTCAAAATCTACTTATTCTGTTTTTCTTGTTTTGAAATTAATTTTTTTGGATACCACTCCATGTCAAGGTGTCGCCAGCGAGGCTGCTTTTTTATTCCTTCTGAACGAAGCGTTCGTAATCGCGGATGTTTGATGGACGTTTTGTTTTGATCGGCGGCACGTTGGGTAGTGGTGTTTAATCCCATTGGCTCATATTTTGTAGATTGTTTTAGAATGATTAATATCTTTGGTTTACAGTTGAGTAATTATTTTATGTTCTTCAAAGTAGTTTGCTACACGTACGTTTCAGCAGGTTATCATTTGTTGTTGACTTAGAGTAACTTCCATATAAATAATTAGTCAGACTTGTATAAAATGTTATATTTATAAACAGGGCTTTCCATAATTCTATTGTCGACATTGCTCGCAATACTTGGAACAACTGAAAAGACAATTAGTCACCATCAGAGCTTTTCTATTGCATGCTCCATGTATCTGAAGGGAACCAATGACTTATAACTGAAGCAACATTTTTTTTTTTTTTTAACAGGACTATAATTTCCACTCAGTCCATCCTAGCACTTTTTAACAAGAATGGCTGATTATTCATTGGACTCCTAAGCTAAAAATATTTCTCTACTTTGGCTTTAGTACTTCACAATAACAATACTCGCGTACTTCACTTAGACCCTGTTAAAACCAAACTGAGCTGTTGCTTCGTTCGCATATTTCCCCAAGGGTCTAGACTTTTCACGAAAACCCTTCTCGAGCAGTTGCTTATTTATTACACCTTTATGTATCTGGTATTCACTTTTGTCTTGTAGTTATATGCGTGTGTATATGTAAGTAATAGCTTCTGCTCTTAGGTGATAACTACATGTGTATATGTGAAATAATCTCTTTGCTCTTAGATTCGCTGTTTGCCGGTATATGTGATTGCTTGCTTTTGTGTTTACATGCACATAAGTATGGTTGCTTACTTTGCTGTTGTTATGCATTTATTTGCTAACAGCACAGTGACGCATCGAAATTGCCAACATTCGCCACAATATGATCAACAAAGCCAACAATTAAAAACTCCAAACTCTAAATCGAGCTCGAGTAATTACTTCTTACTCATCCATTTATTTGGTCCTAAATCAAGTTAAATAAGTCATATTGTCTCAAACAACTTGAGTATGCCATTGTAAATCGTTGCCGAGCTTCAAATTCTTTGTATCATTAGAAGAAGCTATATAAGTTCATCTGCGAAAGCAAATTTAGGCATTATTCGCATCCTCAAGCACTTAAAACTCTTCGCACTCATGCCTTTAGGCCTCATGTTCTTTGGTACCGGGCTTTCATCAATATATGACTCATTTTGAAATTCGGGTCGATTTAAAATTTAGCAGGTCTGAAGCCGTGCTGTCAGGTTCAATCAGTCAATTCACGGCGGGTTTCTATCTTACGCACAACAACGTCTGACAAAACCTTATATGCCATATGGAGAAGGCTGATTCTATCTTTGGCACAGTTTGGAGGATCCCCCTTCTTTGAGAATTTGGCAAAGAACACCTAGATTCCAATAATCCGGATGCATGCGCTTTACCATCTCCTCGCCGCCGTTGAATAGCTCCGCATTCAATTTATCAACACCCGCCTTTTTATTGTTTTTTAATCTGGTTATCGCTATTTCTATTTCGTCATAGTCGGGTGGAGCAGAGAGAAATGTTCCTTCCACAATCTTGGTACCCACTGGATACCCAACTTGCGATCGTGTTCACACACTCTTCTTCTTGCGTTTAACGTAGCCCTCTAGGCATCGTTATTTGCTTCGGTTGCAACAAAGCATTTTTCATCGTACCAAAAGTTTTTTCTTGGGCTGGTAACCAATTTTTTACTTCGGCAGCGGTACGAAGTGCTTTAGAGATATGCTCCCACAGCTCCTGCATTCCATCGCTCTCAGAGATCAGGTGTGAATGCCGATTTGCTAAATTAAATAACTAAGTTTCGAATAAAAAATACAGATAACCACATTTTGTATTACGCCGTTAGGTGTGCTCGTAATATGAAGCATTTCCAGGGTAAAGCGCTTATTATAATGTTTCTCTATATCCAAAATAGAAACATTTTTGAAGCCAGTCAATGCGCTCTCAATGCCCTTTTATTGTCCGAGGTATTGTTTCTAAGCTTTATATTGGACTTATGGCCTGAAATACTTGTCTTTAGTGTTAATTTGGTTGTCCCCACATATACATAATCGCATAAGTGGGACCCGTCGCCGTTACATGGCATTTTATATATGATGTTGGATTTCTCATCCTTCGGGATTCTGTTCTTAGTATTGCTGTATACCTGTCGCAACGTATTGTTATATAAGAATGCTAGTGTTATTTTCTCTTTGTCATATAATTGCGATGTCTTTATTCTCTCCGATATTCTTGGAACATATACTATCGACTTTTATATTTTACTTTTCGTTTTACATGTTACGTCATCATAAGAGGTTCTTATTTTCTTATCTTTATTTCATATGAGTTTGTTGATGAGTTTACTGGGAAGTTCTTTTTATTCTAGAGTTTGCTTTATAAGCGCAATATTCTGTCGCTAATAGTGACTACTTATGAAATTTTTGGCTGTATTTAAAATTGTTTTCCTTTGATGGTGTGAGTTATAATTAATTAATCTGCCCGAAGCTGTGGGTTTTCTGTACCCGCCAAAATATATTTTATTGTTGTGCTTATTTATTAGCGTGTCCAGGTATGTTGGTTGACCAGCTTTTTCGACCTCGACTGTAAATATGATGTTCTTGTTGTAGCTGTGGACTTCCCTGAGCATATTCTCTATTTCTTTGGTTTTGACAATCGCAAATAAATCATCTACATATTTAGTTAGTAGGCAGGGTTTACATTTGGCTTCCGTCCCACATCTTGCTAGCATCTCTTCCATGACTGGGGAGGCTGGAGAACCCATTGGCATTCCTGTCCGTTGTTCGTATATCTTTTCATTGTATTTGAAATATCTATTCTCCTTTATGCAGAATTTGAGCAAAATTTCCAAATGTTCTTCTTCTAAGAGCGGCTGGTATCTCGCCTATATTCCAAACTTATTTGGAATTTATGTTTTGCGCCATAAAACCATTCCACCTACCAAATTTCATTAGCTTGGCGGTATTCGTTTTTAAATTATCTTATTCTTCAAATTTTTTCTAAATTTTCGATAACGAAACAGGTGGCGTGTTTATCGTCCGATTTCGCTCATTTTCAATACCAATCCTTTCTAGCTCCAGATAAGGCCGTATAACATTGGTGAAGATATGTATATCAATATTTGCCCAAGTTATCGTGTTAACGGACGGACATGGCCACAGTGAGCGTGAAGTTCATAAAGCAGACATATAAACTAGCTCTGATAGATTAAGTATATTACGAACGAAATTGGTCTTGAACTCATTTCGAATTTGAAGAAATTGGTGTTAAACCCGTTTTTCTATACAAAATTACAAGAAAACGTAATATGTACGAGTACGGTTTTTTTTGTAAAAATACTGATATGTATCTGTAGATAAACATACTAACGTCCACAATGTCTGATCAAATCCCACAATAAAATTTGATCTGCCATAAATCGCTGGTGATTATGGATGAACCTGAAATGCTGACCTCATGCTGAAACAGGCAAGGTAAGAATGTATTTGAAAACTCTCACTTTTAGAGCGATGTAAAAAAAAACAAGTAAGGATGGGACTGTCTTCGGCTATGCCGAAGACTTCATACTTGTTATGAATGGGGCTGAACAATAATCTTATCCCGTTCATAATCTCCAAATAATCGGATGTATAAGATAAGAAATATATACTGAACAGATGTACATACCTAAACGATTTTTAAGATGAATATAAAAAAAAATGGCAAGAAACCCCTTATCTGAACGATCGGTTGTATGGGATAGGTATATACTATATACATATAGCTCCGATCAAAGTGGTTTTTTTAAAGAAATCTTCTATGATATATTAGAATAAATATCACCAAGTTTAACGTTTTTATATTGGAAACTAAGGGAGAAATGGTCAAAAATCTTTCTATCTGAACGATCGGTTGTATGGGATAGGTATATACTATATACATATAGCTCCGATCAAAGTGGTTTTTTTTAAAGAAATCTTCTATGATATATTAGAATAAATATCGCCAAGTTTAACGTTTTTATATTGGAAATTAAGGGAGAAATTGCCTAAAATCTTTCTATCTGAACGATCGGTTGTATGGGATATATACTATATATAGCTCCGATCAAAGTGATTTTTTCAGAAAATCGTCTACGATATATTAAAATATATATCACCGAGTTTCAAGTTTATACTTTCTAAATTAAGGGAGAAATGGCCAAAAATATTTCTATCTGACCGATCGGTTGTATGGGATATATACTATATATAGCTCCGATCAAAGTGATTTTTTCAGGATATCTTCTATGATATATTAGAATATATATCTAGGAGTTTCGCGTTTATGCTTTCTAAATTGCGGCAGGAATGACCAAAATCGTCTTATCTGAACGATCGGTTGTATGAGAGATATATGTTATAGTGGTCCGATCCTACCGGATCCGACAAATGTCTAATATAATGCAAAAATACATCCTTGTGCCAAATTTCATTGAGATATCTCAAAATTTGTGTGACTAGTTTGCGTTCAAACAGACAGACTGACGGACAGACGGACATAGCTATATCAACTCAGTTCGTCGCCCTGGTCAATTCGGTATACTTAATGGTGTGTCTATCTTCTATATTTGTCAACGTTACAAACAGCGGACCAAAGTTAATATACCATTTCATGTTCATGAAAGGTATAAAAAAACATAAACATAATACTCAGCACAACTTGTTGCGAGTACTAAATACAAACATAGTCTTTCTTTTGTACAAAATAGGACAAATCGAATCAAAAGAGAAGAGGCGAGACGAATGCAATAAAATTGGCATTAGCATTAAGATATGTACGTACACATGTTTTCATGAAAACCGCAGGAAATTGAAAATGGAAAATATTAAATTACAGTTAAAGGTTAACATTTCCCAAGTGTGGCAAGAGATTGTTGAAAAATCACTTTGTACTACATACAAAGCTTTTATGAATTTGAAAAATTAAGATTGACTTACAAATGTGTGTTAGCATGTCAACAACATGAGTAATAACAACAATGTCAACAACAGAATAAAAACCAAACAAAATTTTAGATGCTAAGAAATATGACCACAAAAACCATGTTAAGAAAAATGGAAATAACGGCAAACAGTACAAAGTGTTTACTCTATTAAGATGGTGCTAAAACAAAGATCGCAACGACAGGAACTTTATATATATGTATATGCAACAAAGCGACGCACTGTGGGTTATTTTGAAAACACTTGACTCAAAAGCCATTTCTTTAACATTTTTTTGTGTAAACATCTTTGCTCACGGTAAGAGGAATCCAGAATTTAAGAGTAAGGTAAGTAAGTGTATGAGCACGTGCAATGTTTGGAGTGATATGCTATATGGGGTAATACAGAATGTAAGTGTAGTGACTACATAGTAGCATAATGTAGGAACGATTTTCATGGTCAAGTTGACATGAGCGAAATCAGACAGCAGAGCAGGTAATGGAATTGATAAAATGATATAAAGGAGAAAGAGAGAGGACAAAGCAAAAGAAATATCGAAGTGTTATAAACTTACTATCGATATCAAAAAAGTTATCTATTTATTATCGAAAATTTTTCGATTATCTTTCGAAAAATTATTGGCATACCAACGAAAAGGCTTTCGATTTATTAACGGAGTATCACCGATTTGTTATCGAAAATTTTTCGATTTGCACTTTTGAATTTATCGGGTTGTTATTGAAAAGTTAATGATTTACTATAGACAAGTTATCGCTTTTTTAACAGAGTGCAGCCAATTTGCTGTCGGCGTTATATCGAAAAGTCATCAATTTTTATACTCAGCGTGCTTTGCACACAGAGTATATAAACTTTGTTTGGATAACGGTTGGTTGTACAGGTATAAAGGAATCGAGATAAATATGGACTTACATATATCAAAATCATCAGTATCGAAAAAAAATTTGATTGAGCCATGTCCGTCCGTCCGTCTGTCCGTTAACACAATAACTTGAGTAAATTTTGAGGTATCTTGATGAAATTTGGTATGTAGGTTCCTGGGCACTCATCTCAGATCGCTATTTAAAACGAACGAAATCGGACTACAACGACGCCCACTTTTTCGATATCGAAAATTACGAAAAACCGATAAAGTGCGATAATTCATTACCAAAGACGGATAAAGGGATGAAACTTGGTAGGTGGGTTCACCTTGTGACGGAAAATAGAAAATTAGTAAAATTTTGGACAATGGGCGTGGCACCGCCAACTTTTAAAAGAAGGTAATTTAAAAGTTTTGCAAGCTGTAATTTGGCAGCCGTTGAAGATATCATGATGCAATATGGCGGGAACGTTACTCCTATTACTATATGTGACCTAAATAAAAATTAGCAAAATCGGATAACAAACACGCCCACTTTTTAAAAAAAATTTTTTTTAAAGTCAATTTTTATACACAGTCGACCGTCTGTCCTTCCGTTCGGCCGTTAACACGATAACTTGAGCAAAAATCGATATATCTTTACTAAACTCAGTTCACGTACTTATCTGAACTCACTTTATCTTGATATAAAAAATGGCCGAAATCCGACTATGACCACGCCCACTTTTTCGATATCGAAAATTACGAAAAATGCCATAATTCTATACCAAACATGAAAAAGGGATGAAACGTGGTAATTGGATTGGTTTATCGACGCGAAATATAACTTTAGAAAAAACTTTGTAAAATGGGTGTGACACCTGCCACATTAAGTAGAAGAAAATGGAATATTGGCAGGAATACTGTTCGTGGTATTACATATATAAATAAGTTAGCGGTACCCGACAGATGATGTTCTTGGTCACCCTGGTCTACATTTTGCTCGATATCTCGAAAACGCCTTCACATATACAACTAAGGGCCACTTCCCTTTTAAACCCCTCATTAATACATTTAATTTGATACCCATATCGTACAAACGCATTCTAGAGTCACCCCTGGTCCAAGTTTATGGCGATATCCCGAAACGGCATCCACCTATAGAACTAAGGCCTCCCTTTTAAAATACTCATTAACACCCTTTATTTGATATCCGTATCGTACAAACACATTCTAGAGTCACCCTTGGTACACCTTTATGGCGATATCTCGAAAATGCGTCCCCTATAGAACTAAGGCCCACTGCCTTTTAAAATACTCATTAACACCTTTCATTTGATACCCATATCGTTATGGCGTTATCTCGAAAAGGCGTCCACCTATAGAACTAAAGCCCACTCCCTTTTAAAATACTCACTAACACCTTTGATTTGATACCCATGTCATACAAACACATTCCAGGCTTACCCTAGGTTAATTTTCCTACATTGTGAGTTTCCCTTATTTTGTCTCCAAAGCTCTCAGCTGAGTATGTAATGTTCGGTTACACCCGAAATTTGCCTTCCTTACTTTTTTTCTTTTATTTTTCGAAAAACTATCGATATATCAACAAAAAAGTTATCAATTTATCATTGCAGTATCACCGATTTGTCATCGAAAATTTTTCGATTTTCTCTCATAAATTTATCGGGTTTTTATTGAAAATTTATCGATTTACTATAGACAAGTTATAGATTTTTTAACAGAGTGCAGCCAATTTGCTGTCGGCGCTATATCGAAAAGTCATCGATTTTTTTTTTGGAAAAACTATCGATATATCAAATAAAATGTTATCAATTTATCATTGGAGTATGACGTCAGTATTTTTCATCGAAAAGTTGTCGACTTGCCTTCTATATTTTATCGATTTGTTATCTCCAATTTGTCATCGGGGTTTCGTGTATTTGTTTTGGAGATTTTATCAGAAAGCTATCGATTTGTTAACGGAGTCTATCCAATGTTTTTTTCGGTATGTCATCGAAAAGTCATCGGCTTTTTCGAATTTTTTTTCGAAAAATTATCGATACTTCAACGAAAAAATTATTGATTTACTATCGGAGTACCACCGATTTTTCATAGAAAAGTTATAGATTTGTTTCTCGTAAATTTATCGATTTGTTATTGATAAATTAACGATTTACCAATGTCAGATACTTAAAAATGCAACCCTACTTGACATGACAACGAAGAGCGACCCTAAGCGAAAGAGGAGTAATATGAGAAGAGTTGACGAAGAACATTGAAACGAATCGGAACCGCGCGGCGGTAATAAAATAATTGAAATATAAAAATATCATAAACTTTGTATTTCTTAAACTCTGTAAATTCCATTCCTTTTGAATTATTAAATACTAGTTATCTTTTTATATAAAAAACCCTGACAAACAGTGAAATAGTAGAGGACCACTCGGTAAGTCTCTGGCACCAATGAAAATTTATCAAAACCGGTTCTTATCGGAGTGCTACCAATTTCTTACCGGCGTATTATCGGAAAGTTATCAATTTGTTATCAAGACGTTAGCTATTTGTTATCGATTTGTTATCCGGTAAAACTCTAATATACAATCAATGACATATCTGCAAACCCTTGATAACAATCCAACCTATCGATAACAAGTTGATATGAAACCAATGATTTAATGATTCGGTGTTAAGAAGGTGATAACTTGGCGATTCCTCATTCCATAATAAGCGTCTTGTCCACATCAGTTTTTGCCGATAAGAAGTCAACGAAGCTCTTCTCAAATACCTGGAAATTATTTGATTTAGGTAAAGCTTCCTCTGTTACTCCACATAGGCCATTTTCAGGACACCCTTTTCGACACTTTTCAAGGCTACAAATTCCTTATTAACGTACTCCATGACCTGAAGTAGATCATACAGAAAGGGAGCTTCCAGAACGAGATGTCTTGCACCACTTAGTGCCGGTCAGTTGCAGATAAAGTGGTCAACCGCTTCCTTCTCTTCATTCTCTTTACAACCCCAGCGACATTAGCTTGCATGTGGCGAAGGGGGCAACTAAAGCCTTCATTGTCAGGAATAATCTATTTCCTTCAATTTCCCTATATCTCAGAAAGCGTGTGCGGTGTACACGGTTCTGTTCGGCCATCTCTTCAAGTCCAAAATTGAATGAGTAAGAGCCATGGAATTTGCTAGGCATTGGTGTATTGCCCTATCCAAACTGCAGCTTCTATGATGGCTGGCAGTTCTGATTATAAGACACTGCAATGATCATATATTATGAGTTGGAGCTAAAACTTAATTTTCTAGATGTACACCTGAATAATCGAACTTCACAAGTACTTAGAGCTCACTACTATAGTGAAGCAAAGTGAATATTTGCCGACTCATATTTTCGAAAAATATAAAAAGTACACCAGATTAGTGACCGCAGTACTGGTTTCTACACCACAGTACACTCCCACCTTTGCTCAGCCACCTTCTGCTCTCTCACTAGCTGTGACATAAATAGGGAAAGAAGATTCCACGTTCAAGCAGCTCAATCAAAGTGTACGCGCGCATATGTAAGAATGGGCGCCTGCGACGATAATTCATTGCTGCCATAACAAGCTCGTTATGGTCAATGGAATTTGTACGCTCACAGCTGGAGCGATACATGCTTCTATGCTATTATTGTATAAAATATAACAAATGCTACACAAATACGAAGGTGTAGATATGTAAGTCAAAAGAAGGCAGGTGAGGGGTTTACTTCAAGCCTGCACCGCCGCCGTCACCACAGCCAACGAGGCTGCTATAAGAAAAACAAATATGTATAGGAAAAAAAAAACCATAGGAAACTTCAGAGCAATGCCGCTAACTTGGTGTCACACCTGATTTTGGTCATGTAAATATGTGCCCGTAAGTTTGTTGTTGTAACTTAAGAAAAAGCACAAACACATGACGAATCCGCATACACCTCAGCAATTCGCTCATTTACCAAAAAACGGTTGAAAGTGGCGCACAGCGATGCGCTAGCAATCACTCAATTTGTACGTTCCAAAACGAGACAATTTGGAATTTCAGTAAAGCAATTACCAACAACAACACAAAAGTATAGCAAAAGTGGACAACTTCATCCAAAGAAGCGCAAACATAGGCTACCAGTAACGTAGCCAGGTATCGACCAAGGTTGGGGCTAGGCCTAGACCAAGGTTGGTCTACCGATTTTAAAGTTGTTCCAGGCGTGTTGAGGAACATCGCTTGAGCCGAAATCGAGAAGTGTCCCATTAAACGTCGTTAGTTGTAGCTAAGTGAGGCTTGGGAAACCGCAGAAGCTCTGCGTTTCACTTAATGCTCTATACTACATTATAAAGCAGACAACAACTTTATGGTAAACATATTCAGGTTTAATTGGGTGAAGTTCCCAGTCATCTTCACCCAATCATACCTGAAATTTTTCTACTGTAGGAGGAGTCTATTCCGGGCCTTCAACTCTCTTCAGACTACCTGATTATTGTAGTGTCTTTTAGGCAAAATTATCAACCAAAATGCTATCAAATCCCTTAGTTCTTAATCATTCGCCATTCTCTTTAGAAGATGGCCCAACAGAACCGTGTACAGGACACATGGGTCTTGGGACACAGGGACATTGAGGGAACTGTATTACAGAAGAGCCCATGTCAACAATTCTACCTCGAATTTATATCCGTTAGAAGCACCTTGAGGGTCTAGTCCGCATGTCTCAGAAAGAATTTCATATTTCGTAAAGAAGTTGGAGAACGTCTGAAGCTATAAAGCTATGTCTTGCGCTTAGTAACCCATTGAACCCATCGAGTTTCACATCTTTACCCTTTGGTACCCAATAGTATATAACAGGCTAATGATTTTAATCGAACGAATAATAGGCGTCATTAATTGCTTTCGAACCTATCCTCAATGAATCTAAAGCTTTGTTTGGCTCTTCGCTATCGGAGTAAATATGGAAATCGATTCTTCATTATTACCATCTACTTCTATTTCGAAGAGAGTACATTAGCTAGGCAGGTAGTATTATTTATAAAGAGCTCTTGGCGAATAATGCTGCTTCTATTTTACCAATTTATCGCGGTTTATGTTAGACAATAGTCAGAGGATGCGCATAGGGTTTAACATCATTTTCTGCCTAACAGTTCCCTGTTAACCTTTACTAAACAACTGGCTTTTTACATTCCATATTTCAGCCAGACTACCATTGAGTCGCTTTTCCTCAGGAGATCCCCCAGTTTTGATCATATCGACGATCTCGTTCCTTTTAATATTGCTGCGCCCAGTGAACATCAAAAAACAATATTCAGGCCCAGTCACAATTCCATCTTTTAGCCGTCCATGAAGACTATGATTTCAATACCGCTGTCTACGAGGTCTTGTCTGATTCTTCTCGCGAATAGTATATCTATACTCGCCCCCCCCCCCCCTTACAACAAAGTGACTGCGATCACTACAGGCCGAATATCATAGAATAACCTTAATGCCAAGAAATACGCCTAGGTTAGGTTACGACGGTATGGCCGGTCCATGAGCACCTCACATAGATTGAATGAGTCTGTACTATTACCAGAAGTTTTTTTGTCTGACAACAAACACCAGGACCTGTGTTATAAAATAACTCCGCTCTCTTGTAAAATACTAGAAACTTTCTAGGACCTATGCCGCTTGTTACTTCTAGATCTGACAGCCGTGTCATTCCTTTATGCTCGCAAGCCAGGGAATCAGCACAAAATGTGCTCGATCATTTCCTCCTCCTCCTCGATCACACCTCCTACATCTGCTATCACTGACCAAGCCTAATATAAAGGCATGTGACGCCAGAAGGAATCCTACAGTCGGAATACTCGTCATGAGTGTACAGCCCTCTCTTTTTAATGATAGGAGTAACTTTGTTCGCCTAAGTTTGTAAGACCTATAAATGATGTTTGCAGCCCCGCGCTTAGGTCTACGCCCTTTCCGCTTGGTTGATCTCCCGCCTTCTCTTAATCTCTCCCAATCTAATTGGGAAGTCTACGGAGCAAGCTTTGAGCCTATTCGTTTCTTTATTATTTATATATATAATTTCAAGAAGACGGGGTCACACTCCGACTACTTGAAGTACTCTATATTGCGTCATAAATATTTTGAATTAAATAAAAAGTGTTACAATACCTATCTCTGTGCCATGAAAAAGAAAATAACTTGCAATCCGAAAGCTTTCTATAATTTCGTGAACTCTAAACGTAGGGTTAAAGGCTTTCCTTCTGGTATGAAATACCGTGATGATTTCTCTAGCGACGATCAAGTTATTGCTAATTTATTTGCACAATTTTTCAAATCTAACTATTCCGCTGAATTAATTTCTTTGTCTAGTGAATACCCGTATGAACTTGACTCACTTAACGCAATTAATATTCCATCAATATCTCCAGAAGAGGTTCTTACATATTTAACTTCTTTGAAGGAATCTTATAAATACGGTCCTGATCTAATTCCCACATGTTTTCTCAAAAGATGTGCAGAACACATTTATCTGCCCCTAACTGATTTATTCAACATGTCCCTAAAACATGGAGTTTTTCCTTTTGCTTGGAAGGAATCTTTTCTAATACCCCTCCACAAAAACGGCAGTAGGTCATGTGTAGAAAATTATCGAGGAATTGCAAAATTGTCTGCCATCCCAAAGGTGTTTGAAGCCATTGTTACTAATCAGCTAACATTTTCCATTTCTGCATTGATTGCAAACTCTCAACATGGATTCTGTAGAGGCAAATCTACCATTACCAACCTACTTGAATTCACAACGCATGTTTCTAATGGATTTAGAGAAAATCTTCACACCGATGTTATTTACACTGATTTCAGTAAAGCATTTGACAAAGTTTCCCATTCATTGCTTATCCACAAGCTGGATCGACTTGGTTTCCAACCAGGTCTCACTCAGTGGATATCTTCTTATCTCTGCGGTAGAACGCAACAAGTAATTTTTAAAAATACTCTTTCAGAGGTCATTAATGTCCCCTCTGGCGTCCCACAGGGCAGTCATCTCGGTCCAATTCTGTTCTTGCTATTTATTAATGATATTTGTACCATAATAAAATATTCCAAAATTTTAATGTATGCTGATGATGTAAAACTTTTTAGGTCTTATGAGTCTATTGAAGAACGTCCATTGCTTCAAGCGGATTTAAACTGCTTAGTTGCTTGGTGCAACGCGAATTCAATGCCGCTGAACATCAATAAATGTAAGTTCATGTGCTTCTCTCGGAGATCTTTGCCAGCAGCCTCTTACGTAATTGATAATTTTTGTCTTGCATCAGTAAATTATTTTGTTGACTTGGGAGTTACGATGGATGCTAAACTTAGTTTCAACCTTCATATTATGACTACTGCCAATAAGGCTAGAGGTGTTCTATCATTCGTGAAGAGATGGTCTAAAGAATTTAGTGACCCTTATGTAACCAAAGCCCTTTTTACCACATTGGTTAGGCCGATACTAGAATACGGATCAGTAGTCTGGAATCCGCGATATCAAGTTCATGCAGATAGGCTTGAGTCAATACAGAAGCAATTTTTACTTTTTTCTTTAAGGAATTTTCATTGGGACTCTGCATATAATCTTCCACCTTATACTAGTCGGTTAAGGCTTATCAATCTTCCAACTCTCGCTAGCCGTAGAGAAATGCTAGGAGTATTATTTATGGCTAAACTACTGAATGGACTAATTTCTAGCCCCTTTCTTTTGAACGAAGTAAACTTCAATATCCCATCACGAGCGTCAAGACATTACAAACCTCTTCTTTTGAGGCAGTGTAGAACTAACTTCGAATTAAATGAACCTTTCCGGTGTTTGTGTTATGATTTTAACTCTCACTCGAATTCATTTGATATAACGGATTCACTTTTTACTATAAGGAAAACTGTCCTATCCTATCTTAACTCGTAACAAAATAAAAATAAAAATAAAAAATAAAAATCTTTATATGCTAAATCCTTAACTTATTTAACAATTTACTATATGTATAATTTTCTACTGTTATGTATATAATACTCAGCTGATGATTTTTATTCTGTAGCTGAGCAGTTTTAGATCTCGACGCTTAACAAACCTCCGCCTATCAACAACTCGGCAAAAACAAAAACAAATCCGTGCGTCATGCGGATGCGCCCCTCGTGTCGGTTGGGCGGGCTTTGGAGGGTATTACTCCGTTGGGTTTATTATATCTATTCAGACTAACGTGGGCCAGAGTCCCCACTTGCTTATGATAGGGGTATGCGTCTATGCAAAAACACATACATGTATTCAAGTATTTTCAGCGCATCCCAAATTAGACGCTGCTGCTGTCTTCAATCCACCATATATGTTTGAGCTCTTGATGATCCATGCGAAGTGACAACAAATATGTTACTGCCGCATTTATTTATTACCAAGTCTAACAGCTAAATCACTGACTTGCAGAGCGACTTTACGTACGTTTCGATGTTTTGTCGCATCGGTCAGTGCTCAATTGCGGCAATAGCAGATGATTTGGTAACCATTTTTGGTCGATCACCTCGTAATGCTATTAACGTACGTGCAGACGAGTAACGCTTCTGCCTGAATTTGTGAGCTTGGCACACGCTTTGACTTTAGGTCAACAGCTGTGACATCGTCAAACAGCTGGCTCTATGTACCGTAATTGCATTTCATACCATTTACGTTCAATGACCGCCATTCACGGCCGAGCTCGTGGTGATTTGTGCAAATTTGATTTATGAAGTTTTGGTTGATATGGAAATTTTCTAACGATAAATGAAGATATCATTGTGGTGAGTTGTTGTGATGGGAAAATTTAGATGACATGAGATTTGATTAGATAACATGTGGGAAGGACAACCGGTCTTTGTGTTATGTGAGCTATATAGATACAATATTTAAACTATTATATGGGCAAAAAAATAACTTTTCAAATTATTTTTGAGAGAAATCAGATTCGCGCTCCGTACTTCAGTGAATGACAGTCCAACTTAAAACGGGTTAACATAGGTAACGAGCAAAGCTTAAGTACGAAGTGGGAAATTCGTTATTTGTGTAGGACCGGGCTTGCACAACATCTGTCTACGCCAAATGGGTTTCACTACTCGCACATTTCCTTGGGTGGCAATGTAAAAGAAGCTCAAGCACTTTCGTGCCGGAGTGGTTCCAGTTGTTTTACCGCACCATACCATATTGAATTCGACTCCTGCCGCACAAAACTGACATCCTTGGAGCAGCTCTTTCAAACTGGGCTGCCCCACGTCCTTTGAACTATATTGAGATCTGTTGCAGTGTCCGGAAAAAACACATATTGTAACGAATACTAGTAACACTAAGGGGTACTATCATCTCTAAGCCGATACTAAGCAGTGACTCGTATGCACATCAACAAATCAATCATTATGTCTACCCATATATCCATAGGAGCAGCGGAGAAGAGACGCACAAACACATGCATATATCTTATCTGAGATGCTCACAAAGAAGGCACTAATTTGTGCAAGTATTACTCACATATAGCTGGTTATAGCTGGTAATTTCATAGCTGATAACTAACTAGTAAATTCTAGAATAGAAAAGCCTAGAAATATGCAACGAGGAAACCAGACAGTATAAAAGGCAGCAACAGTAGAGGCACGACAATCAGCTTGATTTAAGCAAGCTATTAGTTGCGAAATATAAGTGTTATTTCCAAGTAGTCTAATAAAGGCCATTTTTGCATTATTCAATACTGGAGTTATTTATTCAACAGTTTAGTGATTCGAACATTAGTAGAAGGTTGCAAATAAGCGTAATTGCACTAAATTTGTTACAATATTTAAAACTGTTACACTTCGAAAGAATGATTACCGACGATGGGGTGTTCCGAGATGTACTCTTTTAAACTAGGATATATACGACTGCATAAAAATCTAGGCCAAGCCTAGGTTGACAACGGAGTCGACCTTCCATTTATCTGATGTCATAATGGGTAGTACAAACTGCTTTAACACACCACACCTCATCTCTGCAGAGATAATACCTAAGAAGGGTATCTTCCGGTCAAGTGATTTCAACTTCGATATTATAAACATATATAAGCCCCACATTGCCCCAGTAAGTTCCACCCGACCGAAGCGGGTTGCACAGAATAACTTCCAGTGACTTCAACGCATATTTTGAACTTTGGAACTTCGCTGACTAGCAAGCATATGACCACTACTAATATCATTGACCGTTCAGTTTACAACCTCAGATCACCGATTGTTAATTAGATTTAACCAATCTTACTGGGCCGCCTGAAAAGAGTTTACCGGGAATTTTCGTCACTGCCCTCCTTAATCTGGAAACTGTCCTGACATGTGGGCGTTAAGGTTGCGAGAACACCACTTTTTTACATTTTTTTTCACATTATTCGATTCGATTTCGCCCCGCTTTCATACAAGCTGAAATAATACCGAATTTCCCGGCCAAAGCCGCAGTTGTAGCGTCTACCCACGATAATTCAAATAAACGACCTCGATAAAAAAATTTAAGTACGGAGTTCGAACAGCGCCCGTGAATTGCAACCTATAAGCTGGTGCATGTAAGCTCTGCCCAGATATGACAAAATCTCTTCTGATCCGTAGAAATGAGCCAAACAATTTGCATAGCATTCTTTAGTAGGTATTGTCAGAGGACAAGACGCCATATAGGCGCACAATTACCATCACGGCTATAGAAGTTTCGTAAGCCATCCAGAAGACCGAATCCTCCGAAGCCGAAATCTTGATGACATATCAATGCCGCTATTTTAGTCCCGGAAATATGGAACAAGCAAAGCTAAAAGAACACTACGCAAAGTGCATACCACCTCCAAAACCGTGTCTAATGTCATATATGTACACCGAAACGAAGTTCGCACCCAACCAGGGAATGCTATACACACCTCAGTACCTACTCGTGCTTGTTGCCGAAAACTTTTACTAACTAACTTTAACATATAGATGGATCCCTTCTTCCTCCTAGCCTAAACAGCAAACAGAGGTCCATGTGATTCAAGAAGGAATAATCTTCTTATAATTGAACAAAGTATGTCATAGGGTGACGTAAATACCCTCTGTTGGCTATATCCTATATAACCTTAAACCCCTTCCCCGTAAAATGAAGACAACGCAATTTTCTGTAGTGCAATGGCAAAAAGTCCGGAGCCCTGATGTACTATATTACAAAATAAACAGTAATCTCCATGGTCTCACTCATTTTACTAGCTCGAACGCCTTGGCACCGACCGCCGACCAAGCTTGTGACGAAGTTATTCACGATATGGAATTTTCAGATGACACAACAATTGCACTTCCACCCCATAGCTTTAAGCTTGAGTGCGACATATTCTGCAATGCATGCACTTGCAATTGCCACTGAAGTACAAAGCCGCAAAAAAGCTCCTAAGTCTCACTAGAGATAAATATGAAAAAAAACCTTCAACAACATACAAGGCAATTAGTCAGCCGATCTTGAACGTCGCTCTTTCACTCGCCGTAGTATTACACATTAGATGAAACTACACGGCTACCAGAACATCGCACTCAGAACTGCCACTGAAAGTCTCTGGTGGGCGATGGAGCACCGTCATTATATGACCCAGTCATTTCATCATAAAGAATATTTAAAGGCCAGCGAATCTCCCGAACCGGCGTCGGTAAACTTCTTTGACAAATAAACCCCAGCTAGTAATGTCCAGGGAAGCCATTTTCTCATGCTTTCGGGTCTGTGAATACAACACTAGGTCCAGTTGGTCAGTCCAATTAATGGACCATCTGACGAGTCTACATAAAGTTTCTCAGGTTTTGGAGCCGTCGCTTTGAAAGTTACAGGTAAATAAGATAGTTAACACGAAGTGGATCGACCCCTATTTCCGTAGTAGCAATTGAGAATTGCGTCCCTGATACTCTCCCAGTATTTGGCATGGGGAGCTTCTAAAGTGCTTAGCGGGATGGATTTTATACGATTGCATTCTGAGTGGGGGTTTTAAAGGTGAGTTCAAGCGACCCGCCATTCAACCAACCATTAACTAGTTCAGACGGCCGCTAAATGACCTACACGAAGTGAAATCGTCTAACTGAAATGGTTAAAAGTCCGCACATTATTGGTTTGGACATTTCAGGTACAAGCCGTGGTAAAAGTTCATTTAAGCTTCAAAAGTCTGACATGATTTCCTACCATATACTTATCAGGAGCCAACTACATAAACAATTCATTAGAAATTATCTGCTGCCAATTCGAAATTCAATTAAGTAGAGAAGCTTAATTTTTGGATTAGAAATGGCGGCACTTATGGACTCACGGTAGCAGGTGTTCTGCGAAATTCATAAATTTGTAATCTTATGATAAACTGTGAATACTTTTCATAATTCTCATTTCATGCTTGCAATGACAACAAAATATTTGTTTGCATTGATGGTTGTCACATAAATCCCAGGAAAGCCCGCTTAGAGCTCACATTCCCACACGCGATCCACACGCAACCGCAAATCGTTGGCGCATAATCAACGTCGACTAACCAAAGTAATTGGACAAGTATTCATATGAAAATAATCATCATGCAATGAGAGTTAAACACCAATATTGAATCGCTTAACTGCTCGTTGTTGTTGTTGTAGTAGTGATTGTGTGATCCTTTTTAATTGACCATCACATTTACCATATAATGAATTATGAAGGCTATTAGCAATTCATTACGTTCGCCTACAAGCAATTCATAAATAGCCGCCAAAGAAAACGAAAAAGAGCAACAAGAAGAGAATCGTAAAATAAAAGTATGAAAACGGCATAAAAAGTACAATAACAATAAGAGAAATGGTGACAAAACCACATTTTCTATGAGTTAAACAAAGAGCGAATAAAACGGACAGTTGTACAAAACGTTTTACCACCAACGCCACAACAACAGCAACTCATAAATTTTGTTGGCTATTGTTGTTAGTGATATGTACTTATGGCTTACTCCTGGGACAATCATTTTGTTATTGTTTGATATTTGGTGCTTGTAGGCTTGTTCCCGTGGCATATCCCAATATGCACAAGTACAACTTTTTTCCAACCTTTGAGAAATATGTAGTTCTCAAAAGGAAATCCAACTTTTACAACAATTGGAGATCAAATAGTTATTCCAATGTTTGTTTTCAAATTGCTCTTGGAGGTCAATTTGAGGTAGGTACTACTTAACATTTTTCAGATGGTAATGCGTTTATTCATTTATGTGTGTGGCAATGCTGGCCAATCATCTGTCGAAAGATTGGATAGCAGTGAAACTGAAAGTAGTGAAAAAAGTAAATTAATTTATATATTTCGGGGAAGTACCCAATTTTAATATTGTAAGTATTTAATTAATTTAATATATATATGTGCAACTATTAAAATGCATAGAAGCAAGAAAATTAGAAGTGATGTAGGGAAGGTGGTGGCTTTGCAGTCGGAGCGCTCGCCAACAATTTAAAGTTTACCAATGGAGCCTTCCACGTCAACCGCTACATACAATCCTCCTTTGGAAAACTTTTCAAGTGAAGAAACTTCCTCGGAAAGCGATTCAGAAGAGATTGCTGATGATTTGCCCAACTTAAATTATGAGTTAGCTAAATGGGCAGTAGAATTCAATATTACAAATGCAGCTACCAATAGCCTTTTAAATATATTGGGTAAATATATAAACTATTTTATTTATACATATATTCTATTCTACTGTATACTTCGTACTCGCTTTTTTCTCTAGGTTGTTGAACTCCAAACTATAGTTTGTGGCAATTCCATACGCTTCATAAATATGGTGTGGTGAAAAGTGGTGAGCGATGAAGCTGCCAGGCACTTGGAAGGGTACGCCCAACAAGAAAGCTATTAGAGTGCTCAGTACAACGGAAGCCTGAAGAGTAACTATTACATGTCCATTATTATTTTAATTTATAATTGAAATCCTTTTTATTTCAGAGGCTTACAATCAAAAATTTGCCAACCCTTCCGATGAGGACTTTGAAAGGACTAATATGTCCTTTTTTCATCAAGCCAACAATCGCCTGGTGGAAAAAATGCAATACAGAAAGAAAGAGAATGCTACTGAAGTTAAATAAAAATAAGATATTGATTTATTGCATTAATTTCATGATTCTAAGATAATCATAAAAAATTTGAACTAATTGTAATTCATTAATTCGATTCTTACAAAATTTTAAATATTCTTTGCACCAAAGCTGAGATATTTCTGTTCGTGCTCAATGCACCGGAAAACAGAAAAATGTAAAAAAAGTGGGGGTCCACCGGAGAAATGCTGAGATAATTGAAGTTATGTACGCGAAAAACGGCGTTTTCCCCTACTTTTGAGGCCTTTTACAGGATATACAATTTTTTGGCGATTTCTTTCTCCAATCAAATTATTTAATACTACTCTTACCCTTCAATTTAAGATATTACGATCTTAATTACGAATCTTTTCGTAAAGTTATGTCTATTTTAAGTTATGTTCTTTGACGAAGTTGTGTAAACAGTATATTTGACACTTGAAAAGTGCATTGAAATTTGAAAAAAACAAAAATATCTCAGCTATGGTGCAAAGAATTTTTAAAATTTTGTAAGGATCTAATTAATGAACTACAATTACTTTAAATTTTTAAATACTTTTAATTTACTTTTAAATATGTGAAATGAATTACTATTTATTTTAATTTATGTTTATTCTATTAAACTGAAACCAAATTTATATACAACGCTGTTATTTTTATTCAATTGGGATGGGAAATTTAATTCTTGAAGTTTTCTTTTTCATTTGAATCCAATTGGAGATTGATGTTGGAGTTCAAATTTATATCAAAGAATTTCTCAAGTGGAGAACTAAGACTATTTACGTATAAAAAATGTGCCGTTTTGTTTGAGAATGAGTTGGATCTCCAATGGAGGTACATGGATATACAACATTGGAATTTGGAAAACGAGTTGGATTTCCATTTGACCTCAAACCAATTTCCAACAAAAATGTTTATTGGGATGATACTAATAATTCTATTGTTGTTGTTGTTGATATAGCAACGGTGCATAGATGAAACATTCAGTTATGTATTCATGTTTGTCACTGGAATGCTTGTTGTTGTCGTTGTTAAAGACACTCCCTGAAGGTTTTTGGAACAAGTTATCAATGTTGATGTTCCTTTGCCAGATATCGTTACGGCACCTTATGGAAATAAGAACCATTAAGGTATAAGTTCGACCATCTCGAGAACGAGTTAATATTACCACATTAAACCTTCTAGGTCATCCCGCCGCCATCTCTGGCTACACGAGGAGGAACTTGGGCTCGCCAAAGCCGCGACTGCTAAAGAAACAGGTTTCGCCACGGGTGGGTGAGGTTGAGAATTGGGTTGGAGAATTTATAAAGCAGCAGATCTAAATCTCGACGCCCCAACGGATTAAGCGGATATTTCCGATTTCAGTTATTTACAAAGATTCTACGCCTAAATCAAATGACGTAGAGAGCTATCATCAGCTCTGTACAGATTGAAAGGACCTCCCTTCTTAAGCCCTTCGAAACCAATCAAGGTTGAACCTAGGCGGGTTTCTATGGATCAATTCTGTAACCATATTATAGAGAAGAAACCTCAGCGGGTTAAGTGGCTAATAATATTCCCGCGGTAGGTATGCCTGTTATAAGGGGCGACTAAAATCCACACGCCCAAAGCTTCGAGGAGAGAAAAAGCGTTCGCTAGACAGTTGAGCTTGTGCCAGAATATTCTACTAGTGACGTGTTTTCAGGCGAAAGTAGTAGCCATGACCCAAGCAGTAGAAACATTGAATGAAAATAGCTTAAACTGCAGCCGCGTTAATTAACAATGATAGCCAAACAGGAATTAAGGAAATAATATCGCATAGCAGAGCATATTAAAGTCTATTAGAGTGTAAGCAATCCTTGGTACGAATCTGGATAGGGAGAAGTATATAGTATATTGGGTCATAGGAATTATAGGAATAGATGTGAATGAAAGAGCGGATAAGCATGATAAAAACGGCGTATCCCTCCTAGCTTTTACCACAGACGTCCCAATCATATAGGGCGGGATTAAGAGAAGGCGAGATCGATCAAGCTGGAAAGGCGTGGAAACAAAGTGGGACAGCAGTTTATCGAAGATGATTAACAAAGTTACGCTTATCATTGAAAAGGGAAATCTGCACGCCTATGATGGTTATTCATACTGGACACTGCCTTCTGGCATCAAATTCTTTTAAATTAGGCACTTTCACTGGAGGACGGTGGGTTCGCAGATGAAACGATCGCGAATATTTTGTGCTCGGGCCCTGCGCTCGCCAGGCTAAGTTAAGCTTAAGCTATTAGGTGTGGCACAGCTACCAGTTTTAGAAGGAGCAAGTAGTATAGGTCCTAGAAAAGCTTCTAGTATTTACTAAGAGGTCATAACATAGGTCCTGTCCTCTGATAGGCCTTTTCAGTTTAGTCGGTAACATTATGTTCAGTTCATGAGAGATCCTCACGGGCTGGTCAGTTCATGTATCCTACAAAGTATTAGGTGTTCTAGTGAAACTCGTTAAATGCCCACTGTAACAACAACTCGCAAGTCAATAATATGACTCGTCCTTTCACAATGGCGAATCTCGCCTTTGCCTACTACTTCTTTCCTAATACGAACTTTATGATGCATTCCTTCACTCTTCACTTATTATTCCCATTATTTGCACAGCGCACGAGTGTGATAAGCGACATGTCTGTCGTGTTCCTTAGAAAATAGATTAGCCGCTATGGCCCTTTGACTTGACAATCCTTATTGGCATTCCGATGTGCGGCTGCAATGTGACCACTTTGTACTTATAAAATAATGTTTAACATATAAAAAAAAATCTATAACAAAAATAACACTTATCAGAAATATTGTTGAAGTGCTTTCAATCAACCGCGACGTTTATCAATCATCGTACCAAGGTGGCATTAACAATATAAAGTCGCAGTCTTGCGACAGATCAACAAGGCGCACCAGTAATCAGCAAATAGAGGAGCGAAAAAACAGAAGCTCAGCCGCTGACATCCTTTGTAATCAACAATGAAAACAACGGCAAACGATATTGAAGCTAAAGCAACAACACTTTGCAGTAAAAGCAACACAACACCCGATGAGGCAGCAACATTTCGACGCGTTGTTAATCATATGCAAAAATGTTAGCTAAGCTCAACCGAGCTTCAAATTCAAACGTACACCAAATACAAGAGCTCTAGTGAAATCTTTTGCTTTTAAGATCGCCTTCTAGCTGCAAACCATTATCTAGTATAACAACGGCGAGCAGCGAAGTGGTTCGATGAATAGCGGAGGAGCTGTCGAATGGCTAGCAAAGCAAATAGCGAGACAGACAAACTGTCAAGGGAGCAAAGAGACGGACATTGAAGCTTCGTAAAGGCTATAAAACTACAACGGTGTTTTCGTTGGGCAACAAAGCATTAATGTGGCGTAGGGGGCTGGTTAACTGCCACAGGTAATGAAATGACACTATGTGACGAGCGTGTGATGACAATTCGCATGCAAAGTGCAATTATTACACGTTACAACGAGTCTGCATAGGCATTCACTCATAGGCTCACACACAATCATGCACACTCAATTAAAGATACGCTCGTAAAACCTAGATTTACGAAAAAAAAAATTTTTTGACAGCAATTGTAGAAAGCAAGTAATATGGCGACAACGTGGTCGGCTCCGTCGAGTTTCATACACACAACATCACTATCTACGTATCGGATTCACCCAGAGGGACTATCAGTCACCCCGCCTAGTTTGGAGAGTCTTTGCCTTGCCAGAGCGATGCACTCGCAAAGAATTTTAAACGGCGTTTGATCCTTCAGCTAACAAAAGCGACAGATTTGGGTATCTGATAGCTTTAACTTACTTAGATGTTATCGTAGACGACAGTGTCTAGTATAGTGACCAATGAGTGTGCGAAGGTTCTCTCTGCTTAGATTAATGAGTTTGGCTGATACCCTCTGTTGAGAGTATAATCAATTTTGGGCAGTCTTTGCCTTCGGTAGTCAATCCAGTGTTGTCTGAACTTCTTACTTTCCCTTTTAGTTATGGTTTTCCTAATGTGTGCCTTTGTGTGTCCACCGAAGGGCTCTGGACCATAGAATGCTGCTATAGCCGTCTGATTCGCTAAGCAATGTACCTGTTCATTACCTTCGTGTCCCTGATACCCTGGAACCCATTAATAATAATATAAATAAGCCTTCTTTTTGGCTCTGAGATCGTTTAGGCCTCCTGCGTTTCGCAAAGATTTCTGGCTACAATGAACATCTCAAGACTCCGACAGATTTAGAGCTTAGGTAATGAAGTTGCTATATGGGTTTTTCTTATTACCTTCATAATTGCTGTCATGTTTCCAATCTTCAGCTCAGAAATATTTCGAAGCCTTAGTGCAGTTTCTTTCTCTGTAAGAAAATGGAAGGGAGGTATTCTATAAGGTTGTATTTCAGAGCTAGACCTAAGTTTTTCCTAATTTAACTGATGCTTAACCGTACATTCAGGGGCCCTCCCTAACTTCTGATCCGGGGCACTTCGTTACATTCGCATAACATGGCCTAACCAGCGAATCGGTATGGTTTAGTTTTTCCAACATTTAGCGCAAAGTGAAAGTCTGGCCGATGCTTCATTTATCATCTCTGCAGCCGCACTGATAAAGTGCAATTACCACAATTTGCTTAACACGACCTTACATGCGAAACAAAGTAGGCTGGTTGTGCGACAGCTGGCGTAGAACCTTAAACCTGTAGTGCGAAATTCTCGCGTTGTGTGTGTATGTCGCCCATTATCGCTCTGTCATGTACTTTTTCGTGATTGTCGGTAACCAAATTCTTCCTCCCACTGCTCCTGCATTCTGTGCTCTCAGAAAGCAGATGGGAAAGCTAAGTTACGAAGGCTACGACTACAGCCTTTTGAGACCCACTCTCCTTGGTTTTTTTTTTTTTTTTAAATAGAGACCGCATTTAGGAACATCTAAAACTCTTGAAGCATGCCACCCTCATTTCGTAACATCTTCGATTTGGTACTCGGTATGACAACGCAATGGGAACTGTCGGAGTCGATCAGCTTTAATACACTACGTGAGGTTTTTTAGTGGTGGCTAAACTCTCCGACAATGGACCAAATGCACCGTCTTTGACCATTCTGGGATTAAATTCTCCAAGTACGACATTATTATCACGGCGGGGGCGGCACCGTATGTACATTCCAGTCGCTTGTAGACTACGTCTCGCCATAATCATAAATCCTATCCTTACAAATACTTTTTCCCTTATTGTAAGCCTTTTCATTGAATAAAATAAGACCCATATAAGTTGCAACCTTTTGGCGAGGGCTTGCATGTTATTGTGAAATGAAAGCGACCGTTCGCAGTTGAGTTACGAGCTAAATACGAATGCGCAGTTATGATTATTGAATTTGCTGTAATGTTGTGTGGGGAGAATCAGAATGAAGTGGCCAGATGAAAATTGCATAGCTATTGACCCCAAATGAAAACATCGGGAAGTGTCCTGGAATGCAAACAAACGTTGAAGAGACTTCACTCAGGCCGGACCATAGATCTATACCGAGTTCCCGATTAAAATGGGATAAAAGATAACGAAATAAATCTTAATTTTTTGTTGTTGTTTTAGCGATAAGGACAATATCCGAAGTTTGTGGGGAGTGTTATCGATGTTGATGGTCCTTTGTTGGATATAGATCAGGTACGTTCCAGTAACAAGCACCATTAAAATACTATGCCGACCATCTCGGAAACGATTTAGTATGACCACGTGAAATCTTCTAGACCAAACCGCCCTCCCACCACCAATCCATGATTAACTTGGGGCCGCCAGAATCAATTTTTTAGTTTAGTCGCCTCTTACGACAGGCATACCTGCCGCGAGTATATTCTAAGCCCCTAAACCGTTGGGAAAATCTTAAATATTACCAGTTAGACGGTAGAGGTTTCAAACATTTTGGGAGAAATCAAAAGGATTATCCATCAGACATAAAATGCGTGGACAAAAGTAGACGGCTCCTAAAATTCTCTTAATTTCTAAGATCATGCGCAAATTTTACGATATTAGACTTACAGGATAGAAAATTTAAAACTCATGGTGGGCATGCTAACTGGACACTGCCTTTCGGCGTTACATGCTTACAATTTAGACCTGTAAAGTAATAGCAGATAGAGGATGCGCGAGCGGCAAAGAATAAAGTGCGGAGCACTTTCTTTGTTTGTGTCCTGCACTCACGACGTCAAGGCTCCAACCACTGGAGCGGCAGGGCTTGCAGACTTAAGAAAGCAATGAATCTAGGTCCTAAAAAACTTCTAGTATTGGCTAGCAGCATTCAAAATAGGATGATCTCCTACAAAGCTTGCGATATATAACGGTTAAATTTCGTATTTAAGACCACCACAGATTAACGCATTATGCTCTCGCTTGGATTGCTCGAAAGAAAAGTACTGGAGAAGATTTGTAATCCTGTACGTCATGCCATGCCGAAGGCTGTATGAGGTGTTTATGTTTTAAGCAGTTATAAAGATAGTACGAGATGCTCCGGCTAAGTAAGTATATCAATCGTCACCGTAAGTTTTAAGCAGTGGAAAGGAGAGACCTCCACTGAGTTGGGAGAGGCAGGTGAAATAAGAGTTGATCTGCCTTGCTGCTACCAGTTATCGGGAAACAGGGATAGCTGGTGTGACTTGTCATAAAGCGACCAAAATCGCTTGGGCGGCTAAGCGCCAATTAAATATGATGATGATGTTTGCGACAACCTCAAGAAGACTTGATCCGCCTTAGATCTCCCGGTTCCGCGCAGATAACGCCAAACAAAGACGCTGTCAATGCTTTTTTATCTGTTAAGTTACGGGTGTTGTTGTTATTGTAACGATAAAGACACTCCGCGAAGGTTTTGGGAAGTATTATCGATGTTAGTCTTCCTTTGCCGGATATCCCTAGATCCGATGCGTAACAGTAACAAGCTTCATAAGGGTATTGAATTCGTCTTCTTGCTTTTAAAAAAGTTATGCCCAGCCAAATATTGCATGATGGTCACCTTAAAATAGCGAAAATTTCAAGTGTCGCTAAACAAATATTCCCTCGCCATCAAAAAAAAAACTTGAATAACACGTAAAAACATAATAAACAAGTAAGAAAGTGTAAGTTCGGGTGAAACCGAAACCTATATACTCAGCTGTGCACTTGGAACGCTGTTGTTGTTTGCTTTGTGTTCAAAAGAAAGGAAAAGGATACAGAGACTACCACTATCGAGCTTGAGCGGGTAAAAATGCAGTTTAAAAGTTGTGGATATGAAAAAAAACTGTACGCCAAATTTCGTACGGATTTTAAAATTTTTGTTCCACTTGTGACATTAAAAGTATTTTGGAAAGAGTAACAAAAAAAGGGACGCCCATTATCAAAATTTGTTTAAGTTTTGTTCTTAGCTCAACCATACCACTACTGAGATGGAATATCAGTCAAACGTAGTTAAATACCATAGAGTTATTTGTTAAGGCTAGACCTTGAGGATAAGTGGGCGTAGTCTTTAACCGATTTTGATTATATTCACTAAGTCTATATAATTTGACAAATTTCAATGTAATGTTTTAACGGCTTTGGATTTATATATACATATATACGAGCCGGACCCGTGCGCATCTTGCGCAACAAATATAAAAGTCTCATATCAAATATCAACAGAAATCAGCTGTTCTATCAATCACACATCTATAAACTTACATGCGCTTGCACTGCCATATGGCTAATGTTAGCAACTGCTGGTAATGCAGTGTTAGTTCTAATCAAATATTCACAATAGTGCCATAGTACATAAAATTAAAGCAAAACAACTTTTCCAAAAATAAGCTTTTATTATTGGTTTGATGGTATAATTGAGAACATTTAGGGCCTCCTTTTCTTGCTATCATAATGTAACACGTTTTTATTAGAACAATTAGGACTGTGATATAAACTGTAAGATTTAATAATTTAGGTGTAAAATCTCAGACGAAAAAGCCTAACTATCGTTAAAGGTTACAATGAACTTATAAAGTGTTATATTTCTTTACAGTCAATTTCTTTTTTAGTTAATTTTATTAACCAATAATAAAAGCTTATTTTTAAAAAAGTTTTTTTTTCTTTAATTATATTTTTTACTTTTTAGTTCGTTTTATTAACAAGTAATAGAAGCGGCCACCGTGGTGTGATGCTATCGTGCTCCGACTACCACACTACATGCCCTGGGTTCACACCCCGGGCAAAGCAACATCAAAATTTTAGAAATAAGGTTTTTCAATTAGAAGAAAATTTTTCTAAGCGGAGTCGCCCCTCGGCAGTGTTTGGCAAGCGCTCCGGGTGTATTTCTGCCATGAAAAGCTCTCAGTGAAAACTCATCTGCCTTGCAGACGCCGTTCGGAGTCGGCATAAAACATGTAGGTCCCGTCCGGCCGATTTGTAGGGAAATCAAGAGGAGTACGACGCAAATTGGAAGAGAAGCTCGGCCTTAGATCTCTTCGGAGGTTATCGAGCCTTACATTTTTTTTTTTTAATAGAAGCTTGTTCTTAGAAAAGCTTTTTTCTTAAATTTAATTTAAATATGAATTTTTTAAATTTTTAGTACGGTAAAATATTGCTTAAATTAGTTATGTAATCTTTACTTAATTATTTGGAACGTTTCTCATGCTATCCATTTCTTTAATGCATCAACATTACAAGGTTTCTTTGAAGTCAACTTTGAACAATCAAGTTCTTCTATTCGAGTGTTAACTAACTTAAAATCATATTTTATTGTGACTTTGCCTATGTCGCGTTCAGTTTACAACTACTTCTTGCAGATCTCTGCTCTGTTCCATCGCCAAAAATGTGTAAAACAAAATCAAGTGCGCAGAAAAGTATGCAACAAAAAGTATGCAACATTTAGCGATAACAGCCTAAAGGGTCCATTACTGATGATACTTAGCATAGACTTGACTTGGCGTAAACTTGGCAACATAATCACGATTATACTCCACTTAGCGCATACAATCTGGCATCATAATCAGTTTTGAAATTTATTTTTAAATAAATGTCAATTTGTATGACAAAATGTCAAAATGAAATGGAAACAAACAAATGGCATCTCTAAATGTAAACGTCACTTAGAATTTACATAGAAAATCAAAATTCAACAGAGTTCTAAGTCAAGTTAAGTGTTGCCAAGTTTTGAGTAATCAGTAAGATGCCATATTCATTTAACAGAACTGTAAGTGACAGTTCTCAAGTCAAGTCAAGTCGATGCTAAGTATGAGTAATGGGCCCTTAACTTCTATGTTTGTTGCATACACAAACAAAGCGAAGTTACCTGCGTTCTTGAGGACGTAGGGTTTTATTCCCTTGTGAATACAAATCTTTACCGATAACTCTGTTATCGATTAATTTATCGAATTCTCGCAAAGTAATATTGCATTGTCATCGGAGTTATACATGTGTGCAAAATTTCAACCCAATCGGACACCGGGAAATATATCAAATTTAACTTGCAAGATTTGATTACAGACAACAGCCAAGTGAAAGTAAATAAAAGCTTATAAAAAATAGATTTCTTTGTGTGCTCACAATCGTTTATTTTTAAGTAAATTATTTAAATTTTTCCTACAAATTGATGGCACGGGACCTACTTGTTTTATGCCGACTCCGAAAAGCATCTGCATGGCAGATGAGTTTTCACTGAGAGATTTCCATGGCAGAAATGCATTCAGAGTGCTTGCCAAACACTACCAAAGCGCGACCCTGTTTAGAAAAGGTTTCTCCTAATTGAAAAAACTTGTTTCTAAAACTTTGATGTTGCTTTGCCTCGGGCGTGACTCCAGGATCTTCCATCACATCACGGCGGATTTTGATTTACAGTTTGTTAAACTTCCTAATTTTTTCTTATAAATGTGAGTGGTGCCACGCCCATACTCCAACGTTTTTTTGGAATTTATGTTTTGCGTCATAAACCCAATCCACCTACCAAATTTCATTAGCTTAGCGGTATTCTTTTTTGAATTAACTATCTCATTTTTCCATTTTTCTAAACTTCCCATAATGAAAATGTGGGCGTGGTTATCGTCCGATTTCGCTCATTTTCAATACGAATCTATTCTGGGTCCAGATAAGCCCGTATACCGATATCCCAATATGTGGTCAAGTTATCGTATTAGCGGAAGGACCGACGGACGGAAGGACGGAGGACATGGCTTAATCTAATTTTTTTTCGATATTGATGATTTTGATATATGGAAGTCTACATATATCTATGTCGATTCCTCAAAGTTTCAATACCCTGTGCACAAGTACAGTTGAGTATAAAAATAGCATCAGCAGCAGCCATAGTAGCAACAGCAACACTAAATACACGAGGAAAAATATGTAACCGCCTAATTTGCATGAAGAAACGTTTGCTCTTTTGCTTGGTGTTATAAATGTGTGCGTTTGTAATATTTTCTGTTGTTGTTTTCGTTTTGCTGTATTTTTTACAACCATCACTATCTGTACGAAAGCACCAAAGCAAACTATATTTCATGTTTCGATATTTTTGTTGTTGTTATTGCTGTTTTATTGTCAACACTGTCAACTATGTTGCTACCACCACGAAAGCTACAACAACTCAAAGTATTTGGCTAGCAAACTCTTCTGCTATTCCTGCATGTTGCTGGGGTTTGAAGCCAACTTAAGAAGCTTTGCACTATCTCTCATAATGATTGACAGCTGAATTGAAAAGTTTGGCGACATTTTTCCTTATTTGATTTGCTGTTGTGGTGCTACAAGAGAGGGGAAAAGAAACGCTTTAGAAATATTATAGATCATACAACACTGTAGAGGATATACGACTGTTTCTGGCAACATGCTGCAGGCGGAAGGAGCATCAGTTATTTTAAATCATTTGTGTGGACTAGAAGAAGTACTGTTAAACGACAACAAAACTAGAACAATAATAAATAAGCGAAAAAGATAGATCACCGAGAAACTTCAGGCAGGCACCCACTTTCCATCGTATTTGAAATGAAAAAAAAGTAGCTACAAGAATCAACAATGCCATCAACATTTCAGCGAGCTTCTTCTTGTTAATTAATGTTAACACATATTCTGTCAGATGGCATTATATGTACAGCTATTCAACAAAGGGTTGCCTTCTTATCCGCGGCCTTGTTTGTGTTTTCACTGGCGAGTGGTTTATGTGACGCCTCCCCGGCCCGGCGCACAATCTGATCTGCGAGGATGAAAGTACTACTTAATAAATAAATAAATGTAAGGCGCGATAACCTCCGAAGAGATCTAAGACCGAGCTTCTCTTCCAATTTGCGTCGTGCTCCTCTTGATTTTCCCTACAAATTGGCCGGACGGGACCTACATGTCTTATGCCGACTCCGAACGGCATCTGCGAGGCAGATGAGTTTTCACTCAGAGATTTCCATGGCAGAAATACACTCGGAGCGCTTGCCAAACACTGCCGAGGGGCGACCCTGCTTAGAAAAATTTTCTTCTAATTGAAAAATCTTATTTTTAAAATTTTGATGTTGCTTTGCCCGGGGTGCGAACCCAGGGCATACGGTGTGGCAGGCGGAGCACGCTACCATCACACCACGGCGGCCGCCAAAGTACTACTTGCACCTTTATAAAGCGAGCCGCTTCATCCAGAATAGATACCCGTTTGCAGACGCACTTTGTGGTGGTCAGACGCTGCCGATGATATCCTCCACCGACTATGTCAGCACGGCCTAGCCTGTTACTTTGAACTAGGTAGGCAATTGGAAAATAAAGTCCTCGCGGCAAACTAAAAGTATGCTCTACAAGTCTTATATCCTACCCGTCCTGCTATATGGTGCAGAAGCATGGACCATGACAACCTCAAGCTAAATGAGTCATATGAGTCATGCACTGTCTGACTTCAAGTACTTCAACATTTCTACAAACTGCGACATCATCCGAGGCAGGGTAAACTACAACTGCTTGCTTTCTAGTTTCCTAGAGCCATTTCCGCGAGAGAAGATTTGGAGGAGGGTTTCCTTCTTGTACAGTGGAAGTCCTCCCTGCGGGCTAAGAGACAAGAATTTACCAGCGGTAGGTATACCGCTCGTAAAAGGCAATCATAATAACATGGCTAACCAATCCATGAGTGATGTTTACTCGAAAGGGAGCAGAGTGGACGCAGTGAACCGCCTGTGCGACCCTATCACGGTCGTTATAAAAACTGTGCCGCGGGGAGTATGACAGCCCAGTTGTGATCTGATACAATATATCGCATGATGCTTGTATTCAGGTCTCGACTACTGCCTTGAAGATTCGGATGAATCGCGAGGACTGTGGTTTCAAAAATCGTATTTTGCTTCCCTAATTCACGGCAAACATACGTCTTGCCGATCATCAGCATGGTTTTCGAAAATTACAAAGCACCACCACCGCGCTAAATGCCATTAGCACTCAGAGAAAATGCGGATTTAATCAAAAGCCCCACAAGAGAACAATACTCGTTGCGCTAGACCTATCGAAAGCTTTTGATACAATTAACCACGGCACGTTATTGCAAGACTTTGAAGGTTTCCCCCTGCCTCCAAGACTTTAAAGATGGGCCCCAAATTATCTGTATGGTCGGCAACCATCGGTGCACTTCAGGAGTGTAACATCTAAATCCAGAAGAATTTAACAAGGGGTACCACATGGTGGTGTTCTATTCCCGCTTTTGTTTAACTGCTACATATCGAAGCTACCTTCGGCACCATAAGGAGTCACCATTGTATCCTAAGCTGATGAGTGCACAGTAATGGTCACAGGTGAATACCGATGAGTTGTATAATGAAATAATAATAATTTCTCCAGTTTTTTCGCCGCACGAAACCAAACATTGTCACGGCCTAAATCATCGGCGATCTTATTTACAACATGGCCAGGACAAATGTAGACCACATTGGACATCTACGTCGATGACATTACGCTACCGACTGTCTTACACACAAAAATGCTGGATGTGACGTTCGACCAGGATCTACATTTTGCCGAGCATGCAACCGCTATTGTACCAAAATTCCAGAGCCGTAATAAAAACCTCAAATCTCACGCCGGCAGCAGTCGCGGTGAATACAAAGAAATGCTCATTACCACTTATAAAGCAATTAGCCGGCCGCTTGCATGATACGCTTCCCCGACATGGTCACCAAGCCTAGGGGTTACTCACTGGAAGAAAATAGAGACCCGCCAAAACATTGCTCTCAGAATCGCTACGAGCTGTCTTCTTATGTTATTAGAACGCCACCTGCACAATGAGGCGAGAGTACTACCCATTAGAGAGAGAAATGAAATGCTGAACAAGCGGTTTCCTTTGAATACCCAGAATTTTAGGGAATCCCAACAGACATCTCATTGAATAGGCCACACCTCCCAGGAGCCTGAGAACACAGACGTACGAAGTAAAAAAACACAAACAGGTCCTCAGCGATATCCAGAAAGAGTCGTGGGGCCTTTATGCCAGGAATTTACCGGCGAACCCAGTTCTTTAAGAAAAATACATAAAACTAGCA
Organism: Eurosta solidaginis; assembly: GCF_040869045.1. Lineage (NCBI taxonomy): Eukaryota > Metazoa > Arthropoda > Insecta > Diptera > Tephritidae > Eurosta > Eurosta solidaginis. The sequence goes on from NC_090319.1 coordinate 75,365,644, forward strand.
GAAGAAGAACGCACTCTCCCCAGGGAGACGCGCGTCACTCTAGCTTAACTTCGATCGGGGTACTGTAACCTATCCAGAATCAGCCCCGACATACATAATTTATATCCTGCTTACATGGTGTCCCCACATGACAACAACTATCTTTTCAATTGGTAATGTGGAACAAACGCTTCTAACACCACTCTCACTCTGGTCTACTACAGTTGAAACTGCAAGTTTCCTTGGACTTCCGTCAGAGGATATTGATGACAATTTGTGATCGGACGCGCCTATTGGATGGGGTGAAGCACTTCCACAACAATAACAACAACAACATCAAAGAAAGTAAATTTGTAGACATTTTTCATTGCCAAAACCAACAGCGTAGAGATTTACACAGAGGCGATGGCCGGAAATTAAGCGTAAAGCACAGCAATTTTATTGATGAAGAAGAACATCAACCCAAAATATGAGAAAGAAGAGCCGCTAATAGTCGATGTGATATGTATTCAGACAGGCAGAGCTCATAAAATCTACAGACATTGCTAACTCTGTTGTTAAATGATCATAAAAATAATTCTGCATGCAACACTAATGAATAATTCAAGCATTTCATATGTGAAATACAACAATTGCTTGCGCTGCAATGTAAGGGGAAAGGAAAGTAAATATGCACAATTTGTGGTATATTAAAATAAGTAGTAAATTTTTGAGCCGATAAATAGGTACAAGTAGTGAAGATCAGTTTCAAGACTAACCATCAATGAGCTACCTGTGTTGTTATGCTTTACTGGGGTTAGGAGTTCTTATCTTATCTGAACGTGATATGAAACAAGCCACCGACCTATGTATATGTCTACCTGTAAGCGATGACCTACGGCTTACGCTGATGATGTTGCAATTTTCATAAGTGGAAATTGCCTTCCAACGATTAGCTATTTGATAGACCGGGCGCTTCGGGATATTCATACCTGGGTATCAAATGTCGGTTTGAAAGTCAACGCGGATAAGACGGATATGGTTTTGTTTACAAAGAGGTACAAGGTCCCAAATTGGATCAGGTCTAAGTTAGGAGGGGTGACCCTACAGGAGAAACCTTGCACAAAGTATCTAGGAATCATCCTAGACAGTAAGCTGTCATGGAAGCTCAACGTGGAGGAGAAGGTGAGGAAGGCTTCAACGGCACTTTATGCATGTAAAAGAATGCTGGGGTATACGTGGGGCTTATCGCCCTCTCTTTCTCATTGGGTTTTTACAGCGACTTTAAGCCCTATCTTATACTATGGAGTCCTTGTTTAGTGGAAAGCCACACAAAAAGCAACCTACCTCAAACAGTTAGAGGGGGTATGCAGACTATCAATGCTTAGCATTACGGGAGCTCTGAAAACAACCCCGACAGCTGCACTGTATGCCATTCTGCACATTTCACCTGTAGACCTGGTAGCAAAGAACATAGCGTTAACAACTGCAACCAGGCTCGGTGCCTCGGTGCAGCTTGAGCGCCGACCATACGGCCATAATAGTATAGCGTCATCAATAACAAGACGAACAGACTACCTAATTCCCTATTTGCGCTTCGAGGGCGATCTTAAGGCCACAATAAAGGTGGACGGTTAGCGCAAGCGTGCTCAAAGGACGGACGAGGCGATACATGTATACACAGATGGTTCCAAAGTAATGGAAGGAGTAGGGTCTGCGGTATACTATGCTGATCCGAAAATAAACAGATCCTACAGGCTGTCGGATTACTGTAACGTTTTCCAAGCGGAAATAGTAGCCGTAACAAAAGCAGTAGAAACCCTGGAAGAAAATAGCCCAAGCTGCAATCGTGTTAACTTTTATATTGACAGTCAAGCAGCAATTAAGGCAATAATCTCGCATACCACAGCATCTAAATGCGTGTTAGAGTGTAAGCTGTCTCTGGAGAGAATCGGTACAGGGAGAAGCATACATCTATATTGAGTTCCAGGGCATATGGGAATAGATGGGAATGAAAAAGCGGATGAGCTAGCTAAAAATGGCGCATCTGTTGAAGCTTGCTCCGTAGACGTACCAATTAAACTGGGCGAAATTAAGTGAAGGCGAGAGGTGCACATGATCGACCAAGCAGGAATGGCGTGGGTTCAAGCGCGGGGCTGTAAAGTGTCGAAGATTATGTGCAGGTCTTACAACCTTAGACTTACAAAGTTGCTTCTATCATTAAAAAGAGAGGACTGTAGACTCATGACGGGTATTCTGACTGGACACTGCCTTCTGGCGTCACATGTCTTTAAATTTGGCTTGGTCAGTGATAGCAGATGTAGGAAGTGCGGGCTGGAGGAGGAAACGATCGAGCACGTTCTTTGCTCTTGCCCTGCGCTTGGCAGGCTAAGACTCCAGCTATTAGGAGTGATACAGCTGTCAGATTTAGAAGCAGCAAGTGGCTTAAATCCTAGGAAGCTTCTAGTATTTGCCAAAAGGACGGAGTTATTTTATAACATAGGTCCTGGTTTTTAATAGAGTTGTTCAGTTTGGTCGTTAAAACAAAATTCTGGTAACACTACGGACTTGTTCAGTCTATGTGAGGTCTTCATGGACCGACCAGTTCAACCTAACCTAACCTAAGCGATAACCTAGTCGAAAATATGTAGTCCTGATACTCACATCTCATCCATGTTCATCGATTGTTCCATATCCATCTTCTTCTTCCTTCCTTCACCCATTTCTTGTTATTCTCCCTCTTCCTTTTCTCTTCTTCCTCATCTGCCCTTTAATTTTCCTCTTCTCCTTCTGTTTTCTTTACTAGATGCATCAATTCTAAAGTTCCAATTCCCGTTCTTACTCCTCTCCGTCTCTATCCCTTTCTCCTATTCTACTCCATCATAAAGAGCTAGTGCAGTTAATTGAAATGGCGGCCACCGTGGTGTGGTAGCGTGCTCCGCCTACCACACCGTATGCCCTGGGTTCACATCCCGGGCAAAACAACATCAAAATTTTAGAAATAAGGTTTTTCAATTAGCAGAAAATTTTTCTAAGCGGGTTCGCCCCTCGGCAGTGTTTGGCAAGTGCTCCGGGTGTATTTGTGCCATGAAAAGCTCTCAGTGAAAACTCATCTGCCTTGCAGATGCCGTTCGGAGTCGGCATGATACATGTAATTGCGTACGGTGACGTAAGGTCAACTGCCAAAAGGACAAATGACGTTACGACTACTTCAAATGGCCATAAGACCAAAAGGTCAAATAACCACTTCAAATAGCCATACAGTCGATTGACTCTGTGACTTTTCTTAATTTATGGCCATTTAGACAATTTTCGTATATCTTTATGACCATTTCTGGAAAAAGACCATAACCATATATAGCAATTTATGATCTTCACAAAAACAAAAAACTTCCACAGGATTTTTTGCACTTAGAGTTGAATAAAAAATAAATAAATGCAAGGCGCGACAACCTCCGGAGAGATTTTAGGCTCACTTGGACAGCGAGAAGGCCACCACGTAAAATAACGGTGACGTACCTATATCTCAGACGGCCGCCGTGGTGTGGTGGCAGCGTGCTCCGCCTCCTCCGAAGATCCTGGGTTCACGCCCCTGGCAAACCAACATCAAAATTTGCCATGGAAAGTTTATCTCTGAATTGCAGATGCCGTTCGGGACTCCGAACCAATATATAGGAAAAATTAAAGAGAACACGACGCAAATTGGAGGAGAAGCTCGGTCTAAAATCTATTCGGAGGTTATCGCGCCATACATTTATATTAGCTGTAGCTAGATCCAAGTGAGTCGTGACCGAAATACTTTCGCTTAGTTCTGGCAAAATCTGGGCACTCAAGCATAAAGTGACACGATGATTCCAATTCATTAACCTCCATACAGCTGCAGTAGGATGGGGTTTCCAGTATACTGTGACGTACCGCATGGATTCCCACTGGACAGTGAACTGTCAAACCTCCAATTTCCATTGATAGATGAACCCAATTATTTCGGCGTACCTCCTGCCATCCACTTCCGGTCAGAAGTATTTTGCTATCCTACAAAAGGAGATGTCCGCCTAGCGCTTGCTGAGCTGACTCGAGGCCCATCTATGCAGGAGCAGACCACAGGTGGCCAGCGCAAATTCGAATTCCCCTCGTAAAATGGATCTGATAAGGCTAGTTTTAGATTTGGTGTGCCCATAATAGCTAACACTAGCTGGATAGCTTTCAGCTCTCATTCACAAGTTTCAAAGATTTTTAGAATAAAAATTTGTAAAAAAATCATATTTTAAGGCAAGAATGTAAATGTGCATTTTTTTTGATTACTTTTACAAATAATTTTCGCACCTGTCGTAATGCAATAAAAATGTAGTTATAGATATTTTTTTTGTGTAATGCCTTATTGGAAACTCCGTGGTTGGTGTAAATGAACGGAGCAAAAGGAATTGAAGCGAGTAGTTGAATGGAAATGGCACAAAGAGATTGGTAAAGATAAGACTACAAAGATATGGAGAGAGAGGACACCTTTTCGGACAACATTTTAATTTGTTTGAAAGATGACGAGAAAGTGCAATAAACATTAAAAAAAATTAACAACAACAACGGGCAGTTACAAGTATTTCTATTCGTATGTAAGTCGTCTAAGCTCTGTTAGGCAACAACTCTTAACTAAAAACATGCAAACGATGAATTCAACCAAACAGCGCAATAGAGATGGAAAGCCATTGATGCACTATCGATAACATTGAAAGCTTCGCTTGGATGACAACGTCGATACTGTGCATAATTGCTTGAACATATTTGACCGTCCAAAAATGTGCATCAATATACTCTTTGCTTTTCTATCTGGCGGAAATGGGAAACAGAGTGAAGACCCCCTCAGCCTCTGCTTCCATAACTGGATAAAGCTAAAAAACCAGTCTAAGCCGAATCTGCTTCGAATTGTAGCCGATCTCTAGTGGTACCGGCGGTACTAGTATCGAAGCGTACCGAATTCGTATCCGTAAATGGACTTCCGGACAACCAGAACTCCACAAAATCTCCGGGAGTGTTCCCGATATTAAATAAATGAACAAATTCATCGATAAATCGTTTTCGGTAACCGCTAAAAACGCATATAATGAAGAGAAATTAATGGAGCCTGCCTTACAATTGGTAAGTGACAAGAATGAAGTAAAATATTGACAAAATTTCATCGCCACCTTAAATGCTGGCTGAGTTTTCGAAATTCCGCGGCAAACTGCTGTAACTAAGGAGTAACCTTGAAACCGATATCCACAGAGTACTTAGATTATGGAGAGAACACTTATCTGCTCTCCTAGAGGAAGACAGTGACGTACCGCACAGAGATAAAGAACTTGATTCGGCAGTCGATTATGATGGAATTAATGTCGCCCCACGCGATTATGATGAATTCAGAATCGCAATAACCAGATTAAAAAACACAATTAAATTACGGCGGCGAAGTGTTGAAAAGGCGCATGCATCAGCTTCTTTGCAAAATATTGTCAGACGAGTGCATGCCCGACGATTGAAATCTGAATGTTCTTTGCTAGTCCATACGAAAGAGGATCCTGCACAGTGCGCCAACTATAGCGGAATCAGTCTTTTTAATACCACATATAAGGTCCTGTAGAGTGTATTGTGCGAAAGATTGAAGGCGAGGTGGGCTGATTGGACCTCTTCAGTGCGGATTCAGACTTTGTACATCAACCATCTTGGAAAAAACCTGCGAAAAAAAATTGACACACATCACCTCTTCGTCGATTTTAAAGCCGTCTTCGACAGCACGAAAAGGAGCTCCTATATGCTGCTTTGTCTGAATTTCTGGTTACCTCGCAAAAAATTTACGGATGTGCAAAATGAAGTTGAGCAACACCATCAGCTCAGAAGGACCTCTCCGATCCGTTCGAAACTAAACGAGATTTCAGACAGAGTGACCCCTAACGTGCGATTTCTTTAATTTCATGCTGGAAAAACTTATGCAAGCAGAAAAATTTAACAGCTCTGGAACAATGTTCTATAAACGTCGTACGTTCTGATTACTCCGAACTGGAAAATGAATCGGAGAAGATGGGTTTGGTGGTAAATGAGAATAAAACGAAGTACCTGCTGTCATCAAGCAAAGAGTTGGCGCATTTACGCGTTAGCAACCACGCCGCTGTTGGCAACCATAATTTTGAAATAGTAAAAGACCGCATTTTTTTGGAACCAGCACTAACACAAACAACAATATCCACTCCTAAAATCCGGGGAAGGCAATTGAAAAGTGAAATCCTCACTCGGCATTCGGCACTCGCATGGGCATGGGCCATGACAACATTAGATGAAGCGGCTCTGGGAGTGTACGAAAGAAAGTTCTTCGAAAGATTTGTGGAGCTTAACGTATTGGCGATGGCGAGTACCTTAGTAGATTTAATGATACGCTGTACAAGCTTTACGCAGACGTCAACATATTCCAGCCATGTTATTCGAATGAAACATAACGCTCCGGCAAAGAAAGTATTTTTATCTAAACCCGCCTATGGAAACAGAGATCTAGGAAGGCTCCCACTCCACTGGAAGTACCAGATGGAAAACGATTTACACTCTCTTAGTGTGACTAATGGCGTCAGTTGGCAGAGCGCAGATGCGCGCCTTGATGGAGGGCCATAATCGTTAAACGGTTAAGCGCCAGTTAAGTAACTAAGTAAGATCCTTTCGTTTGGTATTTATTTTCTTAGATTGCTTTGTAACTGGTTCCGTGATTGAAATGGTCTCAGTCACTTTTTTTACATATCAAACAAAATAATCGATATCGATTTCATTTTGTGTCTTTACGGTAACAACGGAGATCGATTTTCAATAGGTAGTTGCACCCATCTCTACAACGCACAATCGACATTCAAACAAGATATCAATTAGAGGCCAAGCCAAAAGGAAATAATTTAAAGTGAATAATTTTGTGTCTGAAAAATGGGGAAAACAGTTTTAAGCAAAAAAATAAATTTAACGAGATAAGTCAAAAAAGGCAAAGCTTAAGCGAAAAAAAAAAATATTATAAAATGTGCGTGAATGTGCGAAATTAATGATAGGCAAATGCAAAGGAAAGCTGCAAGTGGCAAGATATTGCATTGATGTTGCATGCAACATGCACCTTGCCTCACCTTGTAGATATTTTTTTTTTAACTGTGGTTACTTAGATGTGCTTACTCGACTCACTGATGTAATGCGCTGATAATTAAAATCAGTGAGCGGTTGTCGGCTCGTCTAATCCGGCCTAACTCCTCAGTCTACGCGTTCGGGTTGGGTGTGCGTTGCAACTGACATGGAAATAAACTGCCCACTTGTGCGAATGCGCAACAGCAGCAATTTCAACAACTTTTCTTACAACATATGGAAATATTGTTTATGTTATGTGCCATCAAACTTGAGCGCAACGCATTACAACTCGTTTACTCAGTTTGGGTTTTCATGATTTTCCACTAATCCACAAAAGCCGTCCTTGCGGAGTTTGATGTGTTGGAAATCATGGATTTTTCTAGCAACCGAGAGAAAGCATTTAGCATATAATATAAGTTATATAGTACCTTTTTTTTGCACGCCTTTCTTACTTACTTAATTAGCGCTTAACCGTTTAAAGCCGTTCACTCGAACACTCCGAGATCAACCATAACTAATTTACTTGAGTTCACAACTCATATTTCGAACGGGTTCAGAGAAAATCTTCACACCGATGTTATATACACCGATTTTAGTAAAGCATTCGATAAAGTATGCCACTCTTTACTTGTATATAAACTCGACATGCTTGGGTTTCAACCTAATCTCACTCGTTGGATTTCCTCCTATCTCTGTGGCAGAATACAAAGAGTAATCTTTAAAAATATGTTTTCGAGTATCATTAAAAAATCTTGATGTATGCTGATGATGTAAAACTTTTTAAGACTTACGCGCCGATTGAAGAACGTTCTTTACTTCAGACGGATGTGAATTGCTTAGCTGCTTTGTGCAATGTGAACCAAATGCCGCTTAATCTTGAGAAATGTATATTTATGTTTTTTCGCGTAGGAGTTTACAACAGCTAAGTGTCACTGTCAATAGAGCTAAAGGTGTCTTCGCATTTGTGAAAAGGTGGTCAAAAAAGTTTATCGACCCCTACGTTACGAAAACCCTCTTCACAACATTGGTTAGACCGATATTAGGATATGGTTTAAAAGTCTGGAATCCGCGTTGTCAAGTCCATACTGACAGGCTCAAATCAATACAAAAACAGTTTTTACTATTTGCCTTAAGGAATTTTCAATGCGACTCTTCAATTAATCTTCCACCTTATACTAATCGATTAAAACGTATCAATCTTCCAACTCTTGCTAGTCGCAGAGAAGTGCTTGGCGTAATATTTATGACAAAACTACTGAATGGATCGATTTCAAGCCCATTTCTTCTGAACGAAGTGAACTTTAGTGTTCCCTGTCGCACTGCGCGAAACTACAAACCTCTTCTTTTAAAACAATGTAGAACGAATTTCGAACTTAATGGACCTTTCTGGTGTTTGTGCCAAGATTATACCTCTCACTCAAATACATTTGATATGCCGGACTCCCTTTTTTCTATAAAAAAAGACTGTCCTTATCTCTCTTAATTGTTCATGTTGTATATGCTTGTTTTTATATTCTATTAATTTAAGTTTTACCCTCAGCTAATGATATTTCTTCTGGAGCTGAGCAGTTTTAGATCTCGACGCTTGACAAACCACTGCCCATCAATGACTGAGCCAAAAAAAAAATTTGAATCTTCTATCTATCTATATCAATGTCTTCTATAAATCTTATAAAATAAAGTCGCTAAATGCAATGTACGCACATAACTTCATACAGAATGCTCCGATTTTAAAACGGTTTTCTGCATTTGAAAGCTTAGCTACGTGAAATGGTACAGTTAATATAATTTGAAGGTATATATTATAGGGGTGTGGCAAATTGCCAAAATGTAGTAAAAAATCATAACATTTTTGTTTACACAGCTATAACTCATAAACGGATGGATGTATTTAAAAAATTCTACTTTTCAGTAAAGCTTTGAAATATTTAGCTTTGTTCTGCATAAAAAAAATACTTGATTCCTTTCTTATACCAGGCAAATTGTTTAAACAAAAGTAACATTTTTACCAAAAAATGCGTGTGTGTGGTTCTTCGGTGTCAACTGTGCGCGATTTTCTTTTGAGTGAAGCAGGCGACACATATGTAGCATTCGCTGCGTTATTTAACTTCGGGAGTACATTTGTATGTATGGATGTATGTATGTATTTTCATATCATATGAGCTTGACATATGTATGTACATTAGACTGGGTCGATTTATTATCCGATATCGCGCCATCGATTTTTCGATAGGATTTGAGCTCAAGAAAAAAAGTTTCACTACGCATACCCAAAAAAGTGATTTTCGAGCCTGCAAAAAAAATGGCGAAATGGTCAATTTTGCGACCAAAACACTCCCCGAAACCCAATAAATATTTTTTTTGTTCAAAAAACTGTTGTAAGATTGTTGGCGATAACAGTTTTTTGAAAACAAAAATTTATTTTTTGGGTGGTGTTGTGTGGCGAGTGGGGAGTGTTTTGTTCGAAAAATTGAAACTTCCCCCATTTTTTTTTTGCACGCTCGAAAATTATTTTTTTGGGTATGCGTAGTGGAACTTTTTTTTCGCGAGCCCAAATCCTATCGAAAAATCAATGGCGCGATATCGGTTAACTTTCGTCCATACAAATGGACCCAGGTTAATTTACATACATATTTATTTGTTGTTGCCAATTTAATGTAACATAAATGGTTAAGAATGCAAACATCTCTCGAAAAATACTCTTTCGTTAAAAATATTGAACATTTCCTTAAAACTGTTAAACAAAAGTTTTACTTTTTGGTATTTTTGAATGTATATGCTAATATATGTGCACTAAGGAAATTTAATTCTTCAAAATATTTTTTATGCTAAGGTAATCCTGAGATGTGTGTGTACAATATGGCTATCAAATGGAAGCTGTTTATGAGTACTTTAATACGGGGAATTTTCATACCTTTTTGTGACTAGGGTCTTGAGATATAGGCCAAAACGTGTTTAACAACATGGTTAGAATTGAAAGCTCTTGATGAGTGCTTTAGTAAAGGGTAGTTTTCAAAGCTATTGGTGCCTAGGGTATCGAGATATAGGCCAAAACTTGGACCCGGGTACCCCTAGAATGTGCTTATAAAATATGGATATCAAATGAAAGCTGTTGCTGAGAGCTTTAAAGTAATTTTCATTGTGATATTTGATTTAGTCGCATCAACCTGGCAATAGTGATAAATATGCATGCGAAGCCGAAATGAAGACGTGAATTAATAATACCCACATACCTATTTACATACGTACTATTCGATTTTCCTGAAATTTGGTATATAAATTTGTCTATATTAGTATTTACGATCCTTTTTCCCGGGAAGTAGACCAGAGACGGACTGGGACTGGGAGTAGAGCTAGGACTTGGACTGGGACTCGGAATGGGACTGGAACAAAATAGATACCACCCTCTGGGACTGGCAATACTTGACAGAAGAGAAAGGAGGGAAGGAGAAGGAGACTGAGAAAGAGATAGAATGAAACGAAGATAGAGATAGATGAAGCGAAAAAGACGGAGTGAGGAGTGAAAAAAGGATCAAGAAAAAGTGAATAGGTGGGAGGGTAGAGTTAGACGAAAAAAGCTTATTAAAATGTATGCATAGAGACCAAATTTAGGGCAGAACAATGTCTGCCGGGTCTGCTAGTATGTTATAAAATCAACAAATAAAAAAAAATATTGAACAGCTATTATTATTATTATTATTATTTTTATCTTATGTTGTCATGGTCCATGTTTCTGCACCATATAGCAGGACGGGTACGATAAGTACAGAATGCCGAGTAAGGACTTTACTTTTCAATTGCCTACCTAGTCCAAAGTAGCATTTATTGACAAGAGCGATTTCTCGCTGGATTTCAGTACTGATATTGTTGTGTTAATGCTGGTTCCCAAATAAACGAAGTCTTTCACTATTGCGAAATTATGGCTGCCAACAGTAGCGTAATTGCCATGGTACTTCATTTTGTCCTCATTCACCATCAAACCCATCTTTACCGCTTCTTTTTCAAGTTTTGAGTAAGCAGAACTTATGGCGCGTGGGCTCAGCCCGATGATTAGGATGTCGTCAGCATACGCCAGTAATTTCACGCTTTTATAGAATATTGTTCCAGAGCGGTTAAGTTCTGCAGCTAGTATAATTTTCGCCAGCATCAAATTAAAGAAATCGCATGATAGTGGGTCATCCTGTCTGACACCTCGTTTAGTTTCGTACGGCTCGGAGAGGTCCCTGCCAATTATGACTGAGATGATGGTATTGCTCAACGTCTTTTTGCTCAGCCGTCTAAGTTTATCGGGGAAACCAAATCCAGACAATAGGCAGCTCATTTTCGTGTTATCGAATGCCGCTTTAAAATCGATGAAGAGGTGATTTTTGTCAATTATTTTTCGCGGTTTTTTCCATGACTTGGTGCACTATGAAAATCTAGTCGATGGTAGATTTACCAGGTCTGAAGCCGCAGTGATAAGGTCCAATCAGCCGATTTGGAACAATACACTTGACAGGACATTATATGCTATATTAAGAAGGCTGATTCCGCGATAGTTGACGCAGTTTGCAGGATCCCTTTTCTTGTGGACGGGGCAGAGAATACTTAGATTTCAATAGTCGGCTATGCACTCGTCCGACCATATTTTGCAAAGAAACTGATGCATGCGCTTTACCAACTTTCCTTCTGTAAGCCTTGCGTGAAGATTTTGCCAGAGATAGGAGAGGTCGATTAGGAATAATATTCAGATAACATTTTCCTTTTAGTTCCCCATATACGTCATTTTTATTACGAAAAAAATACATTTCAAATTGTTCGAGAATACATTTTTGGCGAGTATTGCCTTTTTGTGTGTAGGAAGTTCGCTACTCGTAAGTATTATCATAATCAAAATAGGTCCCAAACAAAGCTCTAACTATAGAGCCGAATTAGCAGTAAGCAGTAATGGAAGCTAATATTGAGGGCAGTGCTAGGCTTCGGCTGCCTTATGCCTAGGATACAACTATAGTCATTCATTCTAGGTACTAAAGTCATAACAAGCTTGCGATAACTAGGAGCTTAGAGAAGATAAAGCGACCCTGAACCTGTTTTTTCCCCACTCATGATACGTTTTTCTTTATTCTTTCGTCAAATGCGGGTATGGATGGGAATACTTTCTAGGACGGAGTGTCTTCATCCATTGGCACAATATAACCTAGCCAGCGAGGTCTTTCGTAAAGCTCATCATTTCGTTGGTATAACGGAAAGGACTACAAATCTCCTTGGGAATTATTATTTCCAATATTTTAAGAAGTATCCCATTGGATGGATCGAAGTTGGGCGGGAAGGTTAAAGGGGTCTTGTGTCAGAAGCTCGATGTAAGCCGCAAGTTTTAATTGCCCTATCCTTGTAGCGTCTTCCAGTAGAAAGTTGGCGCTATTAAGAAAGCTGTGGATGAGATGCCATCCACTCAACTGTGGCACGATCGAAGGTGATATGGGAGTACTTGACCTATCTTGCGGCTGCGTCAAACTAAGTAAAGATTAAGATTATATTGGTACCAGCTCATAGGAAGATCCCTGACAAATATCACGCGTATTTCCCGGCGTCGAGAAAACGCCGGTACCTGTGGTCTGCTCCCGTATAAATGAGTCTCGAATTCGCTAGACAAACACTCTGTGGACACTTCCTTTTGCAGGGTAGAATGATCCTGCTGACCGGAAGCGGATAATAGGCGGTCTGCTCAGCCTATTGGTTTCACCAAGGCCGTTCTATTAATGGTGGTCTTAGTTTTGACGGGTAACTGCGCAGTATGACTCCATGCGGAAGGTCTCAACATACTGGAAAACTTCTCTTGCTGGAGCTGCATGGAAGACGGTGAGGTGGCACTTCATGCTTGACTGTCCAGCTTTTGCCAGGTCTTGGCTCACTGGCGTCTCCGAAGGACTTATTCTAACGGATCTTCATTTTAGCCAAGTTAGCTTCCTCTGCCAGGGCGGCTACCACTCAATCTAACCCAGCCAATTTATTTTTTATTTATTTTTTTTTTTTGATGGCAACAAGTGCTTTGTATTGGGCTTGCTCACCTTTCTCACCGCAAGAACCACTTGTATCGTCTCTTTATTCAGCCCGTCCAATTATATCAGTGTCATCGTGGTTAAGTTCTGACGAAGAAGTCCGCCACGCTCACGACAGAACTGATGATGTTATTTGGGGACGCCGTATTAGCTTTGCAGAGAACTTAAGTCGCAAAAGATGATGTGCGTCAGTCAGGTCGTTGACTTTGAAATTCAGTTTGAGAGCACGGTTTCGATAAGGTAGGTTTGTATCTCACTTCCTGTGTATACAGAACACTTAATCCTTAATCCTACTCAAATACTCTGTTTCTGTTGTTGGCTTCGGTTACCAACTGTTTTGGTGCGTGAATGAACTTCGAACGGTTACATCCAAAGTTCTTGTCACCAAGACACTATCACTTCTTAGATTTTTAGTTTCAGGCATCCACCGGTTATTTTGGCATAATCTCACCATACGAGGCGGATTCTCTTTTTATCTTCAACCATCTAGCACTCAACACCAACCATACACCGCACAACAAGCAAGAGCAATGAGTGAGGATTTCTGTAAAAACTTAGAACTCTGTCACTGCGCTAACTGTCTACATCAGAGTTTCTGTAATTGGTTATCACTATAAACCGCGCTTCCTACTAAAGCAACAAAATTTTTCTTCTTCGTCTTTTACATACGCAGTACCTTTTTATTAACACCAGCATCCTATTGAGCTCATCTGCTGCTGTTATTATTGATGTTGCTGTTATTTTTTCCGCCTTTCTCATTGAATGAGCATGCGGCAGTTTTTATTGCTGTTGCGTCTGCGTGCAGCATCTGCGCCATTGCTTCTGGCCGTCAATGCTGATTGCGCTTGGTCAGATGTGGATTTTTTTTGACGTTTGTTGTTTTACCATGTTTGGCTCCTTGTTCATTACTTAGCCTCCCTTCCTTTCACTCTAACGCATTTGGCTTTACATTCTCCTTTAGTGATATTTTTCGAAATTTTTATCAGTAAACTTTTCATGCCTTTTTTGTGTATTTTTAACTGCTAAAATCATAAAGTTGCACTTTAAAGCCTTTTTAATGTCAATTTTGTTGTTTGTTGTTTGAAATCAAATATTGCGCAGTGTTGTTGTTGCTATTACATACTGTCAATTTACATATTTCGACACATACGTATGTCAGCAACAGTTGGTTGTCCAGAAGTCGCAAGTTGCATTTGGTAATTGCCTGTTCTGTTGTTGGTCACTCAGCAATTGCCGTTTGTAGTTGCTTTTCATTTTTATGGCAATTACTTATTGCCGCATGATGCTTTTTGTTGTTGCTGGGAAAGTATGCAACCGATCCATAATAACGTTCCGGTTTTGTTTGCGGCTAAAGTTAAACCACAGCAGAGGTAACTTTATCAGGATCAAATAATTTCGGGCTTTTTGAAAGGAGCTTCGTCGGCTTCATATTGGTAACAACCGTTTACCGACAAGTTGTTTTTTAAGTATCGGATCGAATTATTATCGACGAGATATCGACTTGAAATCGCCCAGCAACAGCTTCTACTGATTTCTAATTGGCTTGTTATCGACGGGGTACAGATGTCTCACCGTTTTTATATAGAAGTTTTGCCGGTATCGGCTTCATAACAAACCGACGAGCCATCGATATTACGCCTATAATAATAATAAATTGTTAGCACACCGATAGGAATTCGATAACTCTTTGGTAACAAATCGATAACTTTTTTATACCAAATCGTTAACAATCGATAACACAATGGCAGCAAGTTGATAACATGCCGTTAACAAATCGTTATCTTTTCGATAACGTATCTATAAATTTTCGATAACATCTCAAGCATGTAAATAGATAACTTTTCGATTAATAATATATAACTTTTCGATAACAACTCGTAACTCGTTGATGACCTTTAGTATCGATAGCAAAACCATAATTCGTCTATACCTCATCGATAACACACATACAACAAACTAATAACTAGTCGATAAGAAATGTAAAACACGCCCATTGCCCGTCCGTGTGAAGAGGCGGCCACGTCAAGCAATAGTATGTCGGCATATGCCGGTTTGTAACAATCGGACAAAAAATCGTTTCTCTTAGTGCTGCCAGCAAGCAACTTGAGGACTTCACTTAGTACCTAGGAGATAGTTGTGGATGCATGCATGTTAACGGAGCACTGTGATCGAACGTTACACACAATGATTGTATCATATTGGTGTTGTTGTTGTAGCGATAATGTTGCTCCCCGAAGGCTTTGGGGAGTGTTATCGATGTCATGGTCCTTTGCCGGATACAGATCCGGCACGCTCCGGTACCACAGCACCATTAAGGTGCTAGCCCGACCATCTCGGGAACGATTTATGTGGCCAAATTAAACCTTCAGGCCATTCCCTCCCTCCCCACCCCCAAGTTCCATGAGGAGCTTGAGGTCGCCAGAGCCTCGTCTGTTAGTGAAACAGGATTCGCCGCGGATAGGTGAGGTTGACAATTGGGTTTGGATAAGCAATATGCGCTGGAAACCTGAAGGGTTGCGCTACACAGCCCCTTGAATCTGGTATTTTAGTGACCCCTTACGACAGGCATACACCGCGGGTATATTCTGACCCCCTAATGACCCTCCATGTCGTGAACAATGCTATCATAGATTTAGTCGGTGATAGCGTAAGATTACACCAGGTGATAAGTCTCTAGAGAAAAAGTACGGGTCCATAGTGCAGTCATCTGCATCAGACACTTTTGTAACTGAAGGGAGTTTAAGAAATTAAACAGAAATGGGTATAGGACAGCACAATGAGGCATCTGCTGACCGTTAAACGGGGTGTTGGTGCTATTTAATTTACGTAAGCCATGCAAATGATTAGCCGGCTGTAGGTTATCGGTATAGTAAAAGACAACTGTGTCAAGTGTCTTCGCTGGTTTCCACGTTTTTATAGCGGTACCACTCTTGCCTGGTGATTACTGCAACGGGTTTCCGTCATCCCTTACCAAATTGCCATCTTCATTTTTCATTCTTATTTGCTTCCGTTTTTCGCAAATGAGAATGGTAGAAAGAGGCAGGTTGAAGGCACACGTTGAAAATACCCGTTCCTAACCGCCTAGGTATTTTAACATCGACATTAATCTCCGTGGTGATGAGGGTACGTGACGTTGTTTTGATGTTTGTAAGCTCGTCTTCTGTGTAGCCAGCTAACCTTGTAAACTGAAGGATACATTAAAAACTTGCCAGCAAAAATCTGCTCTCATCCCCTCTGAGCAGTTTGTGTGATGGGCTAGGCCCCTGAAACGTAAAATTACATTCCAATTAAAACAAAGCTCGGATAATGGAGCAAAATTGAACAATAGAACACAAGGAAATCCAATTATTTCGCAACTCACATCAACTCTCTAAGAGCACAAGTCAAGACGACGGGATATAGGAGCAGAGGGAACATATCTTTACCATTCCGCCGCTGATGGAGACATTTGTTACCAGCCACCATGGAACAATAACCGGTACGATGAAGAGTGCAGCATTGTGTTAATGAGGAAAGCTGCTAGCCACGAGAAATAACGCCCTCAAATTTTACCCAAAAATTCGGCGACAAACAACAAGCCTGGTTGCTTTAAGAACGAAAACGACAGCTTGGTAACCGAATGCAGAGAGTACTTAGATTAGGAAGAGAATAATTCTCAACTCTTTTAAACAGAGACAGACTTGTACCGCTCAGTGTAGATAATGCAACCGAGCCCGCAATCGTGGATGATGGTATTCATCTTCCCTGAAGGAATGTCAGTAACTAGTAAACAAAAGCTGTAGTTCAGAATTATACCTAAAGTACCAAATAAGTCCTAGTTCTATTGGGATTAATTTTTCTCTAGTTCAAAAATCGACAGATTGACTTTTTCTATTTCATATTTAATATGTACATATCTTACTAGCTTTAAGGAGATTCGATTATGAGTATGTCTTCTTTCCCTTCCCTTACAACCATTCGCACTGACTTTTCCACTGGCTCGGAACCATCGAAAATTGGCATAAAATCGTACTAGAAGCAATATGTAGCATTTCGATGCGGCTCGGAAACAATGCAATAGAAGAAACATAAGAACTAGATCTTCACTCTCAATTTGTACACTAATTGGAAACCATCAAAATAACGCCAATAAACTAACTAGTTTTAAAGTGGATTCCCATTTTTGACTATGTATCTGTTTCGGAACTACAGGAAAGGTGAGAATTTCCACCGCCTAGGACATCGCCATATTGAATTCACTAGTTAAAAGTAGAGGGCGAACTAGTAGTGGCTCTGCAGGGTGGTTACAACAACAGGAAGAAAAATTAAAAAAAAACAAGTAAGGACGGGACTGTCTTCGGCTGTACCGAAGACTTCATACCTTTCATCCTGTTCGTAATCTCCAAATAATCGGATGTATAAGATAAGAAATATATAGTGAATAATTGTACATACCTAAACGATTTTTAAGATAAATATAAAATAAACAAGTAAGAACGGGGCTGTCTTCGGCTGTGCCGAAGACTTCATACCTTTCATGAATGGGGCTGAAAAATAATCTTATCCCGTTCGTAATCTCCGAATAATCAGATGTATAAGATAAGAAATATATAGTGAACAGATCTACATACCTTAACGATTTTTAAGATAAATATAAAATAAAAAACAGGTAGGTACTTTGTGTGAGGATGCAAAGTTTCAGGTTTTTTGTGGTCTGCGTGTAAAAACTATGACTACAAATCACGTATTTCAACAATATATGACGTAAACGTAACTATTTGATGAAATTTGATGAATTTTGAAGCTTCTAGCCATAAAAAAGGGGTCAAAATGACAGTTTATATGAAGTATATAATAAATATACCACCGATCTCAATGATTTTTTCAGACAACAATATATGCTATACACGTAAGCAGTTGGTGAAATTTGAACATATCTAAACGATTTTTAAGATAAATATAAAATAAACAAGTAAGGAAGGTTAAGTTCGGGTGTAACCGAACATTACATACTCAGTTGAGAGCTATGGTGACAACATAAGGGAAAATAACCATGTAGGAAAATGAACCGAGGGAAACCCTGGAATGTGTTTGTATGACATGCGTATCAAATGAAAGGCATTAAAGAGTATTTTATGAGGGAGTGGGCCATAGTTCTATAGGTGGATGCCATTTAGGGATATAGCCATAAAGGTGGATCAGGTTGACTCTAGAATGCGTTTGTACGATATGGGTATCAAATGAAAGGTGTTAATGAGTATTTTAAAAGGGAGTAATCCTTAGTTCCATAGGTGGATGCCGTTTCGAGATACCGCCATAAAGGTGGACCAGGGGTGACCCTAGAATTTGTTTGTACAATATGGGTATCAAAAGAAAGGTGTTAACGAGTATTTTAAAAGGGAGTAATCCTTAGTTCCATAGGTGGACGCCGTTTCGAGATATCGCCATAAAGGTGGACCAGGGGTGACCCTAGAATTTGTTTGTACAATATGGGTATCAAAAGAAAGGTGTTAATGAGTATTTTAAAAGGGAGTGGGCCTTAGTTCTATAGGTGGACGCCGTTTCGGGATATCGCCATAAAGGTGCACCAGGGGTGACCCTAGAATTTGTTTGTACAATATGGGTATCAAAAGAAAGGAGTTCATGAGTATTTTAAAAGGGAGTAATCCTTAGTTCCATAGGTGGACGCCGTTTCGAGATATCGCCACAAAGGTGGACCAGGGGTGACCCTAGAATTTGTTTGTACAATATGGGCATAAAACTAATGGTGTTAATGAGTATTTTAAAAGGGAGTGGGCCTTAGTTCTATAGGTGGACGCCGTTTCGAAATATCGCCATAAAGGTGGACCAGGGGTGACTCTAGAATGCGTTTGTACGATATGGGTATCAAATGAAAGGTGTTAATGAGTATTTTAAAAGGGAGTAATCCTTAGTTCCATAGGTGGACGCCGTTTCGAGATACCGCCATAAAGGTGGACCAGGGGTGACCCTAGAATTTGTTTGCACAATATGGGTATCAAAAGAAAGGTGCTAATGAGTATTTTAAAAGGGTGTGGGCCTTAGTTCTATAGGTAGACGCCGTTTCGAAATATCGCCATAAAGGTGGACCAGGGGTGACTCTAGAATGCGTTTGTACGATATGGGTATCAAATGAAAGGTGTTAATGAGTATTTTAAAAGGGAGTAATCCTTAGTTCCATAGGTGGACGCCGTTTCGAAATATCGCCATAAAGGTGGACCAGGGGTGACCCTAGAATTTGTTTGTACAATATGGGTATCAAAAGAAAGGTGTTAATGAGTATTTTAAAAGGGTGTGGGCCTTAGTTCTATAGGTAGACGCCGTTTCGAAATATCGCCATAAAGGTGGACCAGGCTGACTCTAGAATGTGTTTGTACTATATGGGTATCAAACTAAAGGTATTAATGAGAGTTTTAAAAGGGAGTGGTGGTAGTTGTATATGTGAAGGCGTTTTCCAGATCGCGACCAAAATGTGGACCAGGGTGACACAGAACATCATCTGTTGGATACCGCTAATTTATTTATATATGTAATACCTGCCAAGATTTTAAGGGTTTTTTATTTCGCCCTGCAGAACTTTTTCATTTTCTTCTACTTAATATCGTAGGTGTCACAACCATTTTATAAAGTTTTTTCTAAAGTTATATTTCGTGTCAATAAACCAATCCAATTACCTCACCATGTTTCATCCCTTTTTTCGTATTTGGTACAGAATTATGGCATTTTTTTCATTTTTTTAATTTTCGATATCGAAAAAGTGGGCGTGGTCATACTCAGATTTCGTTCATTTTTCAAACCAAGATAAAGTGAGTTCAGATAAGTACGTGAACTGAGTTTAGTAAAAATATATCGATTTTTGCTCAAGTTATCCTGTTAACGGCCATGCGGAAGGACAGACGAACGACTGTGTATAAAAACTGGGCGTGGCATAAACCGATTTCGCCCGTTTTCACAGAAAACACTTATCATCATAAAATCTATGCCTCTACCAAATTTCAAAAGGATTGGTTAATTTTTGTTCGACTTATGGCGTTAAAAGTATCCTAGACAAATTAAATGAAAAAGGGCGGAGCCATGCCCATTTTGAAATTTTCATTTATTTTTGTATTTTGTTGCACCATGTCATTACTGGAATTGAATGTTGACATAATTTACTTATATACTGTAAAGATATTAAATTTTTTGTTAAAATTTTACTTAAAAAAAAAATTTTTTTTAAAAGTTGGCGTGGTCCTTCTCCGATTTTGCTAATTTTTATTAGGCGTACATATAGTAATAGGAGTAATGTCCCTGCCAAATTTCATCATGATATCTTCAACGACTGACAAATTACAGCTTGAAAAAATTATAAATTACCTTCTTTTAAAAGTGGGCGGTGCCACGCCCATTGTCCAAAATTTTACTAATTTTCTATTCTGCGTCATAAATTCAACTCATCTACCAAGTTTCGTCGCTTTATCTGTCTTTGGTAATGAATTATCGCACTTTTTCGGTTTTACGAAATTTTCGATATCGAAAAAGTGGGCGCGGTTATAGTCCGATATCATTCATTTTAAATAGCGATCTGAGATGAGTGCTCAGGAACCTACGTACCAAATTTCATCAAGTTACCTCAAAATTTACTCAAGTTATCGTGTTAACGGACGGACGGACGGACGGACGGACATGGCTCATTCAAATTTTTTTTCGATCCTGATTATTTTGATATATGGAAGTCTATATCTATCTCGATTCCTTTATATATGTACAACCAACCGTTATCCAATCAAACTTAATATACTCTGTGAGCTCTGCTCAACTGAGTATAAAAACAGGTAGGTAATCTGTGTGAGGATGCAAAGCTTCACGTTTTTTGTGGTCTGCATGTAAAAACTTTGACTACGAATCACGTATTTCAAAAATATATGACGTAAACCTAACTATCTGATGAAATTTGATGAATTTTGAAGCTTCTAGCCGTAAAAAAGGGGTCAAAATGACAGTTTATATGAAGTATATAATATATATACCACCGATCTCTATGATTTTTTCAGACATCAATATATGCTATACACGTAAGCAGTTGGTGAAATTTGAAGCTTCTAACTGTTAAAACGGGGCAGAAATTGTGCAAAGTTTCTTATCTGAACAATCGGTTGAATGAGATATATACTATGTATATCACCGATCTCAATGATTTTTTCAGACATCAATATATGCTATACACGTAAGCAGTTGGTGAAATTTGAAGCTTCTAGCTGTTAAAATTGGGCCGAAATCGTAAAAAAAATATATATATACTATATATATACTATATATACCATCATATATATATTATATATATCACCGATCTCTATGATTTTTTGACACAACAACACATACTATATACGTAAGCAATCGGTGAAATTTGAAGCTTATAACTGTTAAAATGGGGTAGAAATTGCGAAAAGTTTCTTATCTGAACAATCGGTTGTATGAGATATATACTATATATACAACCGATCTCTATGATTTTTTCAGACAACAATACATGCTATATACGTAAGCAATCGGTGAAATTTGAAGCTTATAGCTGTTAAAATGGGGTAGAAATTGCGAAAAGTTTCTTATCTGAACAATCGGTTGTATGAGATATATACTATATATACCACCGATCTTTATGATTTTTTCAGACAACAATATATGCTATATACGTAAGCATTCGTTGAAATTTGAAGTCTCTAGCTCTTAAAATAGGGCAGTAATTACGAAAAGTTCCTTATCTGAACAATCGGTTGTGGGGCATATACACTATATATACGACCGATCTCATAAATTTTTTCAGGCAACAATATGTGCAATATACGAATGTATATGGTGAAGTTTGAAGCTTCAATCTGTTAAATTGGGTAAGATATTACAAAAATCCTCTTTTTCTGAAAAATCGGTTGTATGGAGGATATATGATATAGTGGTCCGATCCGGTCGGTTCCGACAAATGTCTAATCGGACACCCAAATACACCCGCTCACCAAATTTTATCAAGATATCTCAAAAATTGAGGGACTAGTTTGCATACAAACAGACAGACGGACAGACGGACATGGCTAAATCAACTCAGCTCTGCAACCTGATTATTTCGGTATACTTAATGGTGGGTCTATCTATTTTCCTTTAAGGACTTACAATTTTCGGTTTCGTGACGAAATTAATATACCATTTCATTTTCATGAAAGTTATAAAAATGGCAAAAACCCCCTTATCTGAAAGATCGGTTGTATGGGATATATACTATATATAGCTCCGATCAAAGTGATTTTCTCAGAAACTCTTCTATGATATATTAGAATATATATCAACGAGTTTCACGTTTTTGCGCAGGCGTAAATTGCGCAGGCATGACCAAAATCGTCTTATCTGAACGATCGGTTGTATGGGAGATATATGTTATAGTTGTCCGATCCTACCGTATCTGACAAATGTCTAATATAATACAAAAATACATTTTTGTGCCAAATTTCATTGAGATATCTAAAAATTTGAGAGACTAGTTTGCGTTCAAACAGACAGACGGACATGGCTATATCAACTCAGTTCGTCGCCCTGATCAATTCGGTATACTTAATGGTGAGTTTATCTTCTATATTTCTCAACGTTACAAACATCGGACCAAGGTTAATATACCATTTCATGTTCATGAAAGGTATAAAAAAAAACGTTCGGCTAATGTCCGATTTTCAGTAGTTGGTTAAGCTCAGCTTAAACTAAGCTTGGTTAAACTCCAATTAAACTAAAGAGCTGTTTTTCAGTCACATTTTAAGGCCGCCTTTGTTTGAGCTGTAAGATTTTGTACGCAACATTGGTTTTTTATTATCTATATAATTTTTAAATACGACAACAGCTGGATTTTGTTTATTCAACAAACATGAAAAAAATATTTCTCAATTGCTTGTTGTGTATATTCGACACCATTTCAAACGAAACCAAATAACTGATAGGTAAACTATAGTTTAACCCTGCCATATCGTCGTTTACGCTCAGTTTAAACTTCAGTTAAGGAAGACTGAAAGACTGGAAAATAAGTTTAAGCGCAATTTGACTGACAAGCTGAGTTCAATTTGAAGTGAAAAACCGGGCCTTAAAATAATAAACCAACTAATAAACTCTCTGGTGAAGTATTTAAACCTTTAAAATTAAAAGTTAAATTTAAAAGTAAGGGTGTCTAAGTTCTGTTGTAACCGAATATTATATACTCAGCGTGAGCTGTAACAGTTCATTTCAGATAAATTATTTTTCTGCATAACACGTGGCACCACCAATTACAAAAAAAATTTCTCCCAATTTCATTTTAGAAATACAAGACTATTTTTCGCTAAGATAAAGCTTATTATTCTAGTCTAAGACACATTTAGACATCTTTTATATAAAAGTGGCCGTGGTCTTTAACCGATCCCGTCCATTTTTACTAGAAATATTTCCTCCTATATTTAAAATATGTGTACCCAATCTTATTACGATCCGGTCATTTTTCATCGAGTTATGGCTCCCAAAACATAGAAATTGCTTAGTCATAAAAGGGGCGATGCCACTCCCATTTTCAAAAATTTGAATGCTTACCTATTTCTTGTTATTATTCCGCTTGATAAATTGATATTAAAGTCTTTTTTTCAAAGATATAGCTTATTTTATTCGTCCACGACCCCTTTAAATATCTTTTATATAAAAGTGGGCGTGGTACTTAACCGATTTCGTAAATTTTTTTCGAAGCAATCCTTATAGTAAAGGCAAGCTCTCTGCGGAATTTTGTTATAATTGGTTTGACGGTTTTTGATTTACGATTAATAATATTTGCAAAGTTGATTTTATCACAAGTGGGCTGTGCCATGCCCGTTTTCAAAATGTTTATCAAAATTTTATCAACAGTCTTAATATCAGTCCACACATAAAATTCTAACTTTCTATGTGTATTATTTACTAAATGATCAGGTTTTTAGTATTTTCCAAAATGTTATATATATAAAAAGTGGGCGTGATTATCATCCGATTCCATTTTCAATACCAATCTATTCTGGGTCCAGATAAGCCCGTTTACCGAATTTGGTGCAGATATCTCAATATTTGTTCCAGTGTTAAGGGACGGACGGACATGGCTAAATGAAATTTTTTTTCGATACTGATTATTTTGATATAAGGAAGTCTATATTGTAACGAATTTTGGGAAATCCTGGTTATTTCTTGCACCTTCTGCTAACGTTCGAATCGCTGAACTGTCGAATAAATATCTCCAATATTCTGTATTGCAAAATGGTCTTTATTAGACTACTTTGGGAGTAGTACGATTATATTTCACAATTATACTGCACTTCGCAACTAATAGCGTGTTTAAATCAAACTGATTAGTTATTACTCAGCTTGCGCTGCTTTTATACTCTCTGTTGCCTCGTCCGCATATTTCTACTAAGGTCAAGACGTTTCGCCTTCTAGAACTCTTGTATCTATGCTTGGTAATTGAGCTATATGCGCGTGTATGTGTGAGTAACAACTTCGGCTGATGACTACATGCGCGTGAGTGAGTTATCTCTTCATCGCCTTCTATGTATGTGTATAAATGATGATTGATGTGTTCATGTACACAAGTGTAATTTGCTTTAATGTTTTTGTTGTTGAGCATTTATTTACTAACAGCTTAGTGATGCTAAATTCTCCACAACATCTATGTCATTTGTACTTGTACAACCAACTGTTATGTTACCAAAGTTAATAACTCTGTGTGTAAAGCACGTGAGTATTAAAACCAAAATTGACCGAGACACTGTGTTTATTGACACATTTTTTGCTGATTTTATCCCCCTTAAGCTTAAGGAATTTGTATTTGATGGTCATACTACATCAACCAAGAGGAATCTAGTGGTTGTTGTTGTTGTTGTTCCATATACACGGACGGCTCCATGCTAAGCGGTAGAGTTGGAGGTGGAGTATACCCAAGGGACCACGACCTCCAGCTCTCGTTCAGACTACCCGACCACTGCAGTGTATTTCAGGCAGAAATTGCAGCCATAATGGAAGCCGCAGCTAGGGTAGGGACACACACTGTCGGCAAAGAAATTTTTATTTTCAGCGACAGCCAAGCTGCCATAAAATCTCTTGGCTCCTACTCGTTCAATTCTGAACTAGCACTAAACTGTCGCCGATCTCTCCAATAGATGGCTCAACAGAACCATGTACACCTCACATGGGTCCCTGGACATAGGGACATCGAGGGAAACTGCTTTGCAGATGAACTCGCTAGGCAGGGTACAACCAGCACTAAGCGAGCACGGCAGCGCTTTCTGGGCGCTCCATTCCTTGATAATCTGAGCCAGGTTGTGGAGCATGTCGTCAAGGACCTGGTAGCTTACATCAGGTCCGCAAAATGGTTCGAAGAGGAAAGGTAACGGTGTAGTTTCGTGGTATCACAACGGGCCTAATACTATTGGCCTAAGTGTGCCCTCGGGTAGCCACCTCAACCTAACCTAACATATTGTTGTTGTAGCGATAAGGACACTCGCCAAGGCTTTAGGGAGTATATCGATGTCGATAGTCCTTTGCCGGATGCAGAAAAGGTACGTTCCGGTAGCAAGCACCATAAAAGTAATAGCTCGACCATCTCGGAAACGATTTTGAATGACCACATGAAACCTTCTACCGCCCACTTCCTAGATCCATCAGGAGTTCGGGGTCGCCACAGCTTCGGCTGTTAATGAAACAGGATTCGCCACGGGTAGATGAGGTTGACAACTGGGTTGGAGAATCAATATATTGCGCTGGCAACCTCTTGAATCAATTTCGTATTTTTGTCGCCTCTTACGACAGGCATACTTATCGCAGGTATATTGTAAGCCCCCTATCCCGCAGGGGTAGAAATCTAGTGGTCACAAAGCGATATATCGATACTTATGGAGTGGATGTTAACTATTCAGCGTTTAGAAAAGACTATAATATTTTGAATGCTGGCTTTCAGACTATATAGGAGTTGCTAAACAGGAGCAATGAGCAATTTAAATTAGATGTTACAGCATACAGGCAGCACTTTTACGCGTTCGTCTCAAGGTTCCGGTTTTGGTTTGCCTCCTTGATTGTTCAATCGTAAAATTCGTATGTTTGTTTGTAATATTGACAGCTAGTTATGCAAATATGCGTTAACTAATTAAAAATGCGTTTTTTGCAGCAAATTGCAAATTTCATTTTTATGCGTTAAAAATTTGTTTGACTCACAGATCAGTTTGTTGCAAGAATATTTTGTTGTTGGTTTTGAGTGGCTATTGCCACTTTATAACAGTTGTTTGGTTGACTCCCAATCGAGTCGTAGTATGCAATTTGCATCTCACCATAGCGATTTATGCGAAATGAGATGGAAACAAAAAAACAAACAATAAAATCTAAGAAAAAAAGTCGAACGTGCGAATTGTTGTAAAAATGCAAAATTTGCTGTTAACACCAAAAGTGGATATCAAATTTATGATCGGCATTTGGCAACGTGCCTCATAACAGTTTGTAAAAGTTGCAATTTATCAAGATTTTCATTTGCGCGATAAGGCGGTGCCGCTAATTAAGTTTAGAGCGGAGATCGTTGCTGGAAAATTATTTGGCATTTTTGGTCAGGAAAATAAATAAAACAGAATGGCAAGTCAATAGCTGAAACTTCTGGAGTTTTCATTTGGAATTTTGATAAGAATAATTTTTTTTTCAACCCTGAAATATGAGAGTTCCCTGGGAGAAGGAGCTTGAAGTTATGTCAAATGCTGTATTAATTTTGCTTTGTTTTTCAGATAAGGTCAAAAGGCATGAACTCGTAGTAAAAATGTACTCATTTTATCCCAATTTGGAGCGCCAAGGAAGATCAAGTCTTGTTCCAACTGCCTGTCTCAACTCCTTGGAAATCCCTCTTCCTCAGCTTTTAAGCTGCGGTGTCGACTGAAATACTTTCTTAGACGGACCGTCTTCGTCAATTCGAAGGGAAACTCATTATTATACCTCTTGCGATAGTCGCCGTCGGCATCGCGTGTAGGACTATAAATCTTTCGGAGAGCTTTCTTTCTCGAATACTTCGGACATCGTCCATGTTTGCGATCCATACTTGATACAGGCAAGATAAGCACCTTTTAGAGCGTGATTTTTGTTCATAGATGGAAGACTTTACTTATCAATTGCCTATCCAGTCAAAAAAGCACCTTTTGGCAAGAGTCATTCTTAGTCTTAGCTTACATTATTTGGGCTGCTAATCCTAGTTTCCAGATAGACGAAGTCCTTCACACCGTTTCTTTCTGGACTGAAAGAACTTCGTCTCGTAACCCACATTTTTGCCTCTCCACCTAACACAGAGAAGGCAAAGTATTTGTTAAAGCCAATGATATCAATATTATAGGCATAAGCTAACACATCCGCTTCCACTTTTCTTGCACTCCGACTCCTACCCCTACTCCCACGCCCATTCCCTCTCCCACTCAACCTCCCAGTTGGAAACCAACTTCCACTAAACTTCCCACAGTTGCAGGCACTCACATGGGTTCTTGCAATCCAAGTCCAACTCCTGATACCATCTCCCCTCCCACCGAATATTGAATAGCTTAATCAGCTAATTGTGGTTTTCAATTTAACCTTTTAATTTAGAAGGGGCGTGGCGCTGCCTACTTTTTCAAAATTCTTTATATGTCATTAGTATGATTTCCTATTATATAGCTATTGGATATATACATAAACACACTGTGAAGATTGCACTTTGGACGCCCATAAAACACTCACACGCGTTCTTTTTTATTCATCAGTCGAGGATACTGAAATATCGGGAACACAATACTTCCCAGTCGGGGTGACAGCTTTAGCAAGTACGAGTCCGATGACTCACAGTATATGGACCTTAATATGACAAATAGGAGGCTGGTAGAAGAACACAAAGTTTTTCGCATTTGGCGATTGACTAGTATGAGAGCGCTTGAGCTACAGTCTTTTCAACGGAAATTTTATTCCGGATGCCAAGTTGGACAAAGCCTATCCTCAAAACTAGGGTCAGTATTAAAATTGGAAAAACAATGATGCTGGCCCTTAATTATCCACCAAAGCATTTAAGAAAGCTTTTAAGAAGGCCACAGTCTTCAGTCAATCATGGTACTTATGCTGAATTATCTTGCACCATGGTATCTGATCTTTAAGCGAATATATTCAACTTGTCACTGTTTACCGATGGTTCATCCGAAATGTGGAAACGACCAGATACCAAGTAGGCCATGCCAATTCATGCCTTCCCATTCTTTACTATACTGCGAAAAGTCAACATCTCGAATCCCTCTCATGTTGAAGAGGAAGAAACGACTGTTTCTTAACTTGTATAATCAAAACCTCCTTCTCCTTGCTTTGAAGAAATTGTAATGCAACTACTCTCCCAGGACAAATGCAATCTTACGGACGACTCTCAACCTAGTATTGCAAAGTACCAGATTCATATCGGTTTAAGGACTTTTACTCCGGTATCAGCGTTTCGTAATAAGCCCCTATATCTACTTCCTTCACTAGTTGGAAAGTTAGATGCTTTGCAAGCCCGATCTATCATGCCAACACTCTCCAGCATCTATAAGGCTAAATGGGTGCCGAGTTCAAACACCGAGCCGAAACCAAAATCTTGTGACTACGAAGGAACGCATCGTCTTTGTTTGGCTAAGAGGGTGTGCGCGGCATCGCAAGATCGCAAGTATAGAATCTCAACAAAGAGTGGGGCAGAACGATTTTTCACCAATTATTCTCACAAATTTATTCCTTTAACGGTTTAATGTCAGTCCCACCGTATTAAATTAATGGAGGTCAGCGTAGTTATTTTGAAAATTTGCGGCTTAAAGGGGTTACATTTTGTATTCAATTCTACCCTAATATTATGTGCATATTTATAGATAATTTGTTACAAATGACGTGCAAACTTGTGCTATTATTGCATTTAGCTATTTAAGCAGCTTAGCAGCATAGCTGGTGACGTCGTCAAACTCATCGACATCATGAAGCTTTTGACATCTAAGGTCAGTCATTAAGTGTTAATCTCTAATTTTTCTTCGCCCGCTCGCTTGCTTGTCCTGATGTATCACCACCTTCAATTTTCTGTTTGGTGTGAATTTTATGTACTTCTCTAACGTCTCATCCTATAGCTGCCGCTATTCATCATTGTTTGTAATGGGAGATAAATGTGTTGTTGTATTTTTATAAATAGTTGCGCTTAGTGCACAATAGTTACGATCCAAAAACGCGTGAACCAGATACGATAGAAATTTAACATGCTAATGCCAAAGAGGATAAATAAATAAGAGTCACCATTCTGCTACGAGTGGCGAGTAACTCGCTGGAAATCAAAAAAATTTATGTCTAATGTTTTCTGTAGGGACATTTTTAATTGTCTTGCATTTATCCATGCCGTGTAGGTACCTTATGCAAATGTGATTTTTGGAAAGAGAATTAATTAATTAATTAAATACAGTCGGAAAAATAAACACAAATACCACACGAAATGTGAAGAAGACATTCATGCACATCCGGCCAAAAAAAACTGCGATTACCCTAACCAAAGAGGATAAATACAATAAGAGCCGTCAGTCGTTATTTTTTGGCATTTACTCGATGTATACTGAGAGGTAGTCGCTACTTTTTTTTGAGCCAAATATTTATAAATATCTTCTATACATTTTCGTGGGGTATTTGTGTTTAATTTTCGACTGTATTTAATTAATTTATTTAATTCTCTTTCCAAAAATCACAGTTGCACAAGGGGCCTACACGGCATGGATAAATGCGAGACAATTAAAAATGTCCCTCTAAGAAAACATTCGGCATTCATTTTTTCAATTTCCAGCGAGATACTCGCCACAAAATAACGAGTGACGGCTCTTATTGTATTTATCCTCTTTGCTAATGCAACAACAACGTTGTGATCCTGGTTCAATTTCTCATCCGTATAGCAGTTCCGTTCGTTTCGTTTTCTGTTGTAAAGTTTTTGACAGCTAACCACTTTTGAGTTAGTAGCACTCATGGCTCAATTATATGGTTCGCTCATCTCTACAGCAACAACATACCTTTGTTCAGATTGTCAAAATCAGCGTGTTGGTGTTAGACGAATGTAATGGAATAAAAACATAAAACTTAGCACCTTTTGGGTGTAGTAAGAAAATCTTCTCAATGCGTTGGTTTCATTTTGAGTTTGCCAGCTCCTTCTGACAATCCCTACCGCAGTGAAATGAAAAAAATAAAATCAGCTGATGACATGAGTTAACCATATAGTTGAACCGTGGTAACACTGAAATAAATATGTGTAAATATGTGTATACATAAAAGATTTCGCCATATTTAAAGGCAAAAACAAGGAAAGAGTAAACAACTTGAAGAAAATGTAAGGAAAATAAATTGTTTGTTTACGAGCGAAACTATTTAAATGTTAATACTTCTATCCATATATGTAATACTCCTATATTGCTGCAAAAGGCTAGGTACATTCCCAAACATTAGAGTACCGATATATTGCTGTTTAACTTTTTTGTTTTTGTATTCCAAAATCGAATGTATCTAAATAAATTTTTTTTTTTTTGTAGAGTCATCCCTGGTCCACCTTTATGGCGATATCTCGAAAAGGCGTCCACCTATAAAACTAAGGCCCACTGCCTTTTAAAATACTTATTAAAACCTTTCATTTGATACCCATATCGTACAAACAAATTCTAGAGTCACCCCTGGTCCACCTTTATATCGATATTTCGAAAAGGCGGCCACCCATAGAACTAAGGCCCTTTCCTTTTTAAAATACTCATTAACACCTTTCGTTTGATACCCGTATTGTATAAACGCATTCTAGAGTCATCCCTGGTCCACCTCTATGGCGATATCTCGAAAAGGCGTCCACCTATAAAACTAAGGCCCACTCCCTTTTAAAGTACTCATTAAAACATTTCATTTGATACCCATATCGTACAAACAAATTCTAGAGTCACCCCTGGTCCACCTTTATATCGATATTTCTAAAAGGCGGCCACCCATAGAACTAAGGCCCTTTCCTTTTTAAAATACTCATTAACACCTTTCGTTTGATACCCGTATTGTATAAACGCATTCTAGAGTCATCCCTGGTCCACCTCTATGGCGATATCTCGAAAAGGCGTCCACCTATAAAACTAAGGCCCACTGCCTTTTAAAATACTCATTAAAACCTTTCAATTGATACCCATATCGTACAAACAAATTCTAGTTTGACCCCTGGTCCACATTTATGCCGATATCTCGAAAAGGCGTCCACCTATAGAACTAAGGTCCATTCCCTTTTAAAATACTCATTAACACCTTTCATTTGATACCCATATCGTACAAACAAATTCTAGAGTCACCACTGGTCCACCTTTATGGCGATATCTCGAAAAGCCGTCCGCCAATAGAACTAAGGCCCACGCCCTTTTAAAATATTCATTAACACCTTTCATTTGATACCCATATCGTACAAACAACACATTCCAGGGTTACCCTAGGTTCATTTTCCTACATGGTGATTTTCCCTTATTTTGTCTACATAGCTGTCAACTGAGTATGCAATGTTCGGTTAAACCCCTAACTTAGCCTTCCTTACTTGTTGTTGTTAATTTTTTCCATTTTCTGTTATTGTGCCTTATTACTTTATTTCGTTTTGTTTCTAGCATCCAGAGTGTTGCATGAGGCAAAGAATTCCTGATTATCGATTGGCTGGCAGTTATACTGGTTTGTATTTGAAAAAAAAGGAGACAGTATGGATACTTAGCAACTATTGCCACAGACGTCATAAATATACATGAGACCCAGTTTATGCCAGGATCTCTTGAAGCATGTTGTGTTCTTTACCTGTAATAGTGGATATGTACTTAAATTAAACAACGAGCCTGTCGATAAACCGACGGATAATATTGTTGCTTTATATATTGTCCGATTTCGTCGGTCTTCTTAGGAATTTTTCCTTATATACGTAGACCACTAGGTTGTTTTTCGGTTTGTTATGAAACAGAGATCGAGAAAACTTCAATATAAAATTTCGAGAAGCCCGAAATTATTGTTTTTTGGGAAGTTGCTTCTGTTTTGCTTTAACTTCAAACACTGGTCGGCCCCTAGGTTACCTAAAAAAATTTATTTTCTAGACAAACACCTGTATGCCTACACATCGAACTTCACGAGTGCTTGGAAGAGAACACCCTAACCATGTTTTTTTTGTTTTTTTGTTGCCAATTTTTATCGTTATATTTTTCAGCTGCAGCTATTTCCAGGGTGAATTCTATCAATTTTTAGGAAGGGCAGTTATGGAAGGCAAGTTGACTGTTACCACAGAGAAGCATCGAAAATATTATGGATTAACACCCCAAAACCTTTGGTGAGTGTCTTTATCGCTACGCGAAGAAGAAGGCCAGTAATGGATATTGCTCATAAGATATTTTCATAGTACCAATGAGTTCATGAAAAGCAGTTTCCGCTGATTGGCCCTTCATATATACTTTTGCAGCTTCTGTTAACGTTGCAATCTCTAAACTGTGGAATAAATAAATCAAATATTCAGTATAGCAATATTTTCATTATTAAAACTACTTTAGGAGAAGTACAATTACAATACTGGTGTACTTCGTTAAGGCATGTTAAAATCAAACTAATTTATTCTCGCTTGTGCTGCTTTTATACTCTCAGTTAGCTTCGTTTACCTTTTCTCCTAAGGTCTAGATAATTCACGAACGTGCCTTCTAGAACAGTTGTTACTTGGTTATTTAGCTATATACATATATATCTGCAGTTTACGTTTTCTTTTAGCTATATGCGTGTGAATGTGTGAGTAACCACTTCTGCTCTCAGCTGATGATAACGTAATGTGTGACTGTTTTCTTTCTTCTTCGCTCTTGTCTGCTGAAATAATATCTTTCCTTCAAACTGCTGGTTATGTGTATGTGTGGCTGCTTGCTTTAATGTGTAAGTGTACGCAAGTGTGACTGCTTGCTTTGATGTGTTCATATACATAAGTATTGTTGCTTGCTTTATTGTTGTTGTGGATTGATTTAGTAACAGCATAGTGATGTATAGAACTGCTAATATTAGCCACAATACATACACATGTCCAGAGTCATATGCATTTGTAATTCAAACCCACAACTAGGTATAAAATGTTTCTTATAATTCAAACTTAGACTTTCTCACTTATTATAGTTGATTTAAATTTTTTACTTATGTTGATGACGTCATTGGTGGTTGTTAATCCCTCAATCATTCTAAAGAATTAAAAGACAATTGTGTTACATACATACATTACAAAAACATTATCACTGATTGCGTGAGAATTCCTCTGTGACTTTTAGCTAATTTCAAAATTAGTTTGTAGTTACCACAACAAAAGCTTTGTATCCGCCTTTGTTTTAATTATCTGTTGCATAGTTCCTAAGTTTATTTATGGAAAATGCTAAGTTTAGGAATTAAGTATGTGTTATTTTTAACACTTTTACAAATTTTAATAATACAACATTAGCACACAGCTTAGTAATGACGTCAATATTTGCTGCATATAACGACTTTTCCTCAATTAAAATACGTCAGAGGAAATGTTCGAGAATGGAGCAACATTGGATTAGGTCCATTTAAAACAAAATATATACACAATTAGGATATTTTTTAACGAAATAATTATAATTTACCGAAGCCTTACGAATAAACCTCCAACACAGCAAGTGGCTTTAAATGACCTCCTCCTTATCCTTGACGAGGGTTCACTTACTTGACACAAGTCTATGTCTCTCAGCAGGCGGAATGGTTATTGGGCCCAAAGTGCGTGGACTCGGTGTTTACTACTCAAAATGGGATGGCGGGTGAGAGCTGCAACTGTGTTAGAGAAACAACTAAACTAATAAGTGCTGAATAGTTACACTACTGAGGATATCACACTGGTAACCGTCGAGCCGAGGAACAAGCAGGCATTTGTCTTGGCATCCTGCTATATGGCCCATAATGCGAAGGCACCCCTAGGGTAGTGTGTGAGGTTAGTTGAAGCAGCTCGGTTCAGCTAGAGGAGAAATAGACCAGAGAGTAATAAAGAAAGAAGACGGGAAATGGTTTCGTAGTAACAAAGATTCCCTTGAGGCGCTTTACGGCACACATTTTCCATGGGGATATGATGCAAAAAAGCCAGGAGACTGCACTTACACTTCGATCACGGAGTGGGTAGTGCCGCGCTTTTTAACTGATATCAAGATCGAAAGGGCTTTTTCAAGTTTACATCGTTGGGTCCTGGTAATATATTTGCTTCTATGCTGAATTTAGAGTAGAGCGATCGTGGAATGGTTAAAATGATAGTTGGAGACAGTGCTGTAAATTTTCAGTACCACTATCATTAAGTTTTTAGTGGTGTCCAATTATATTTGGCAGATGTCGTTGCAGAGTTGGAATAAAACATGTATGTCCGCCACTAAATTTTTAGCGGTATGTAGGTGGAATTAAGAACTAAGTGCAGTGTATGCTTTAAAAAATATTTGACGGGTGCATACGACTGAGTGATGTACCCAATTTTTGGAGAAACGCTCGTGCCGTTTTCCTACTAAAGGCGGGGAAGATCAGCAATATGTACGTCCATTAGCTTAACATCATTTCTGCTCAAAACCTTTGAGAGGAGAGATATATGTGTTTATAAAGTTCAACATGGATGAAAACCTGCTCTCCAAAACATATGCCTACACTAAAAGCGAGTCTATGGACATGACACTACATAGCCCTTAGCGATTATCAAAGTTCCTGCCAGATTGAAAAATATAGGGGAAGAGCGAGCCCCTTAAGGTTACTTTAAGTTAAGAGGGCATGCATCCACAACTTTCCGTGATTAATCTGAATAGGAGCAAAAGATTCACTATCCGAACCTCTGCCAGGCAGTCGAAAAATCGTGCTCCGAAAAACCTGAGTTGTTTTGTATGCACCCGTAAGATATCTCTACTGCAGACTCGTTTAGCTTGAGAAAGCAGCTAGGTGCTTTTCTATTCAAACATGGCCATAAAGACCCTAAAACTTCGCTAAAAAATTTTTGTCTAAAATCACTAACTCCAACAAAATTATGAAAAGCTGCTCACTCCATAAAATTGCAATACATTTAACTTTAACTTGTCATTCAATAGAGCTTTTTCATTTTACTCTGACATTTTTGTGGATGGAGTTATCAGCTTTTACAGCAGCGTCGACGGAAACGGTCGAAAGTCTTGCTAGCCGTAAATCAAAGGTTAATATCACTTTGCGATTTGGCGGAAATATGATCCTTGATCTATATATATAAAAATGAAAGCCATTTTTCGTTGTGATTTTATAACTCAAGAACGGGCTCACTATCCAAACCAAATTTTGAGGCTTTGTTCTGACTATTCAGTAGATGGTTTGTGTTTTGAAATTTTAAGAAGCGGATACAAATGGGAGCTGTTGATGATTGCTATAGTATAGAATATTTTTCATGCCACTCCGTGACTATGGTCTCGAGATATAGACCAAATCGTGGACCCGGATAACCCTATGATGTGTTTGAACCAGATGAGTATCCATTGTAAGTTGTTGATAAATGCTAATGAAAAGAGGGCTTTTATTTTCGATGGGTAACTAAGGACTCGAGATATAGACCAATTGGGAACTCGCCTTCAGGTTAAGAGATTACATTCTTATGTACTACAACCAGTTAAAATGGTATATTCAATCACATATACAATTACATAACAATAATCTTTTTACCTGAAGGCGCTGAAAAGCGCTAATGTATGGTGGAATTATTTTGAAAAACACATCAAAAACCCATTTGTTTGGTCAGATTCATCCCACTTAGCCAGCAGATTATACGTTTTCATATTAACATACATACATCAATAATAGTTTAATCATTTACTAAACGATTTGTTACCAGTGTTGCCAGGTTAGCCTTTTCGAGGCTAGATTTAGCCTTTTTTTTTTTTTTTTGCCTTTAGCCTCGAAATTTTGGGTTTAGCTTCGTGACTTTTTTCTAGCCTTTTTTACTCCGAATGTATTTTTAATAATTTCTAAAATAAAATAATTTCAATAGTGCCTGTGAACACCTAATACCTAATAATATGAGTTCTCTACAAAAGATTAATGCTTTTTCTGCTGAAAATTCGTTGAAAGTTTCAAAGCCAGATGTATTTTCTTACTTTGAAAAAGAGAAGTATAGTTATTCTTCAAGTCAAATAGCATTAATAGAGCTGCAGTGGTGAAAACTTATAACTATACAATGGAAATATGTACACTCCACCATGGAATTTTGGTCGGAAGTCCGAGAACATAAAAATGCATTAAACGAACCTCCCTTTTTAGAACTTGTCGAATTCATATTTAGTTTTTTAGTATTACCACTCAGTAACGCGGAGGTTGAAAGAATTTTTAGTGGCATGAAAATTCTGAAAACTAAATTAAGTAACAAACTAAAAATTAAAATGCTTAATGCACTGCTTAATAGTAGATGCTCGTTAAAACGCTTATCTAAATGTTGTAATGATTTTGAAATTACCGATGATCTCATATCTATGGTAAATAGGAAAACTTTATACGCAGGCTTAAGCTCTTCTGATTCTTCAGACGGGGAATATTTTATATAAATAATTAGTTTGTAATATTTTTTTTTGTGTATATACACATATGCAATCATTTAAAGCAATTCCATGTGCTAGTCAAGGAAAATGTGCCTGATATGTTTTGAAACAAGAAGTTATGTTTATAAGTTTTTATTTACAAATGTGTAAACTAAAATATAAAAAAAAAATTTATGAATTAACCAAGAAAATGTCTGGCCTTTTTTTAGCTTCTTTTTTTTTCAAAATTTAGCTTTTTCTAACCAATCTAACTTCTTTTTTGTTCATCACCTGGCAACACTGTTTGTTACCTACTTAGCTACGCTCTTTCGCTCTCAAAATTTATGTACTTTCGTCTTAACTAGCTTACTTATTATTCCCACCTACAAAATTAATTGCATTATATTTATAGCAACATGTATGTATGTAGCAGGTAGATCGACAAACAAAGTAGGCTTTGAAAAGACATCGAACAATATTACGGTGCATTTTTTTTGCATAGAGAAATACATGAATATTTTGTATAGATAGGTATATAGAGCTTTGGCTCTTAGCATTAAGAAAATTCAAATTAGGAGAATAAATGACATTGGAGTGTAAACATCGCTGGAGCGTTTTCTTAGGTCTCAACAGCATTCGTTAGCAGAATAAACGAAGCAGCCCAATACGTTCAGTAGTGCCCGAAATTACCACGGTACATATTATTACATAAAAATGTAAATAGTATTTTTGTTTAATAATTATTGAAGTTTGTGTGAATTTGTGAAAAGAAGAAATATAGCGCAAAGCGAATGTCCGAGCGAAAAACGGTAAGTTTTGAACTGTTGAAGTGAGTTACATGAATGCATGTGTGTTTCCTTATTTGAAAAAACATGTGGTGTACCACTATTAATGTAGACATTTTTTTAAATTTAATTTATTCTTTTTTAATTGAAAGAAAAATGCCACGACCCACACGAGGAAATATAGGTCGCCGAACGCGTCATGCAAATGCTGCGGCATTACAAAGGCGATCACAGACTCCAGATGAACGAGCACAAGCTAATGCATTGCAGCGTGAACGTAATGCACGAAATAGATCTGTTGTACCTGAAATTATGCGTGCTGCTTTTAATTACAATAGTCAGATTGATTACAGTATGTACGGATATATTGGAATAATGGACGCAATATGTCCACATTGTGATGCGGTTAAATTTCCAGGTGAAACGCCCGGCATGTGTTGCGCTAATGGCAAAGTGAGATTGCAAGCATTAGAAACTCCACCCGAACCATTATCTTCATTAATTTTTGGGACTTATGAAAATTCGCAGCACTTTTTGAGTCATATTCAACAATAAAATTCGGCATTTCAAATAACTTCTTTTGGTATTAATAACATTATTAGAGATAACTTTATGCCGACGTTTAAGGTAAATACTTAAACAGGATTTTCCCAATCAATCTGAATCATAAAAGTATTCTATAGTTTTAAAAATTACTATCCAACATATACCTAAAATTGCATACATGTTGCAGATTCAGGGCCCAATTTATCATCAAGCTGATTCGTTATTGCCATACCCCGACGCTGATTATAAATGTTTGCAAATTTATTTTATTGGTGACGAAAATCGTGAATTGGATCAACGTTGTGCAATTGCTTTGAATACAAGACGAGAAATTATTTGTGAGCTACAAAGGTTTTTCCATCGGCATAACGCATTAGTTCAATTGTTCAAAATTGCTCTCGTTCGTATGCCATCTGATAATCACAAAATCGTAATAAGGGCTGATAGAACACCTTTTGCAGAGCATGAAAGGCGATTCAATGCACCGACAATTGATGAGGTTGCAATTGTAATTCTTGGTGATCAGTTACAATCCCGTTATATTATACTTCATTGCAGAAATGAGCAATTGGAACGTATTTCGGAACTTCATCGTAGTTACGACGCATTACAATACCCAATATTGCATTGGAAAGGTGACGATGGCTACCATATCAATATACCAATGATTGATCCACGAACAGGTAAATGATATTTTCAGTGTGTTGACATTTCATCATTTATATAAATTTTTTAAGTCACATTTTGCACTTATTTTCAGGTCTACATGTACAGAAAAAAGTTAGTGCCATGAATTTTTATTCGTATCGATTGATGGTTCGTCCACAAGAGCAAAATAATATCTTGAGATGTGGTAAACTATATCATCCGTACATCGTTGATATGTATGCCAAAATAGAAACAGAGCGTCTTAATTTTATTCGTTTCAACCAAGCAAAATTAAGATCTGAACAATATATTCATTTGCAAGATGCGATAGCGAATGATGTTAATATTAATGACATCGGACGTTTAACAATATTGCGATCTTCGTATATTGGTAGCCCACGGAATATGATCGAATATGCACAAGACGCAATGTGTTATGTACGAAAATACGGTCGACCGGATCTGTTCATTACATTTACATGTAATCCGCAGTGGGATGACATCAAAAACAATTTATTTGCAGGTCAGTCGACAACCGAACGTCATGACATTTCTGCGCGTGTTTTTCAGCAAAAATGTAAAGCACTTATGGATTTAATTGTGAATGTATATGTATTTGAGGAGGTGCGTTTCCATATGTACTCCATCGAATGGCAGAAAAGGGGATTGCCGCACGCACATATACTAATTTGGCTGGTACATAAAATAACTCCGGATCAAATC
Organism: Eurosta solidaginis; assembly: GCF_040869045.1. Taxonomy (NCBI): domain Eukaryota; kingdom Metazoa; phylum Arthropoda; class Insecta; order Diptera; family Tephritidae; genus Eurosta; species Eurosta solidaginis. The sequence goes on from NC_090319.1 coordinate 75,405,013, forward strand.
GATAACTTTATATCAGCTGAAATTCCTGATCACACTGCTAATGCTGAGTTGTTTCAAGTTGTCGTTAAAAACATGTAACATGGACCGTGCGGTGAACTAAATGTGAATTTACCATGTATGATTGATGAAAAGTGTTCGAAACGATACCCAAGGCAATTTACTTCAGACACAATAACGGGCAATGACGGATATCCGTTGTATCGACATAGATCACCTAACGATAATGGCAAAACGGCAACCATTAGAATGCATAACCAGGCAGTTCAAGTTGATAGTCGTTGGGTTGTTCCGTATTGTCCATTATTATCGAAAATATTCAATGCTCATATAAATGTGGAATATTGTAATTCTGTCAAATCCATTAAATGTATTTCCAAGTATGTAAATAAAGAGAGGGATATGGTAATTTTCGGTGTAAACAAGGAACAGCAGTTCATGGGCATCATGGAATTTTCAAAACAGATGCAAATGGGAGAATATATACAGTGCATCCAAACAATGTTGAGTGTTTTTATTTAAGATTGTTATTAGTTAGCGTGAATGGCCCAAAATCATTTCAAGAATTGAGAACAGTCAAACATACCGTGAAGCGTGCCATTGCATTTGTTGAAGGATGATGCACATTGGGATTCAACACTTCATGATGCATCCATTTCGGCACATCCTCAACAAATACGAATGCTATTTGCCATTATATTATCAACATGTATGCCATCAAATCCACTTGAAAAAAAATATAAACATTATATTGCAGAAGATATTTTAATTCGTATGCGTCATCATGCAAAAAATCCTGATTTGTTGATAACTTTGGAAATGTACAACGAAGCTTTGATAATAATTGAAGATACGTATCTAACGATTGCAAATAAAACATTAGTACAATTGGGTATGATCGCACCAAATCGTGAGATGCATGATCTGTTTGATCGTGAATTGCAACGTGATCAGGAATTCAATTCTAATGATTTGCGTTGATTTGTACAATCGAATATAACCAAAATGAATATTCAGCAAAAACATGTATATGACACAATCATGCAAGCCATTTCCAATAATGCAGGTGGATTATATTTCTTGGATGCACCTGGTGGTACAGGCAAAACGTTCGTTATATCACTGATTTTAGCGACTATTCGATCGGAACAGAAAATTGCATTGGCACTCGCATCTTCGGGAATTGCTGCTGCATTATTAGAAGGTGGTCGGACAGCACACTCTGCATTAAAATTGTCATTGAATTTACAGGTGATTGAATCTCTAACTTGGAATATTACAAGAAATTCTGGTATGGCAAAAGTTTTGCGATTAACGTCAATTATTTTATGGGATGAGTGTACAATGGCGAATAAAAAATTACTAGAAGCATTTAATCGAACAATGCAAGATTTACGTGGTAATCAACAGCTTTTTGGTGGTGCTTTGATATTACTGTCAGGAGATTTTCGACAAACATTGCTTGTCATTCCTTGATCAACTCCTGCTGATGAAATAAATGCCTATTTGAAGTCATCAGTTCTTTGGAGATATGTACAGAAATTGACACTGAACATTAATATGCGTATTCACCTACAAAATGATCCAACTGTCCATGAGTTTTCAAAACAATTGTTAGATGGTGATGGCAAAATACAAATCGACAGAACCAATGGATTGATCACTGTACCGAACAATTTTTGTACAATTACGAAAACGATAGATGAATTGATTGAATGTGTTTTTCCAAATATTCTCCAGAATTACAGAAATCATGATTGGTTGAGAGAACGCGCCATTTTAGCACCGAAGAACATTCATATCAATGCCATTAATTTTCCAATTCAAGCAAAACTCCCAGATGTAGACACGACATATAAATGAATTGACAGTGCTATGAATCAAAATGAGGCAATGAATTATCCAACTGAATTTTTAAATTCATTAGAACCGACTGGTATGCCACCGCATTGTTTGAATCTGAAAGTGGGTTCTTTGATTATATTATTGCGAAATATTAATCCACCAAAACTTTGTAATGGCACCAGATTGGCAGCGAAAAATTTGTTGCCAAATTTGATTGAAGCTACGATCTTAACTGGTAAATCAAAAGGAGAAGTTTGTTTAATACCGCGTATCCTATGATTCCAACTGATATGCCATTTGAATTCAAACGATTACAATATCCTGTGCGTTTATCATTTGCGATATCCATCAACAAAGCCCAAGGGCAAACACTTAACGTTTGTGGTCGGTACCGCCAGCCGTTTGTTTATTCATGGTCAAAATTGAAAAAAAAAATATTGTTTATCCAAATGTTTTGGATTAAGTTTTAAAATATCTAGCAAATAATAAAATATCTTTTTTTTGTAATAAATGAGTTTGATTTAATATTTCACTTTATACGTAGCGAAGCACGTACCGGGCCGCTAGTATTATATACATATAGATTCAATCAAAAGCAAATAAGAACCACACCTACTTTAAACAAGTAAGGAAGGCTAAGTTCGGGTGTAACCGAACATTACAAAATCCGCTGAGAGCTTTGGAGACAAAATAAGGGAAAATCACCATTTAGCAAAATGAACCTAGGCTAACCCTAGAATGTGTTTGTATGACATGGTTTTCAAATGGAAAGTACTAAAGAGTATTTTAAAAGGGAGTGGGCCATAGTTCTAAAGGTGGACCAGGGGTGACTAGAATGTGTGTTGTACGATGTGGGTATCAAATGAAAGGTGTTAATGAGTATTTTAAAATGGAGTGGGCCTTAGTTCTATTTCCATTTCGAAGGGTGCTAAGCCTTCATCATCAGCAGTGTTGCCAGAAAAAAAATTTCTTTGGGGCTAGAACCTAGAAAAAAGGGCTAGAAAGAGCTAAATTTCTTCAAGAAAATCCAAAACTCGTTGAAAAAAGAGCTAAAAGTATATTTATATTTTTCAATGTAAGTTTTCACATTTATTTCAAATCAAACTTAAACAAAGTTATAAAAGAGGTACAGTAAACTAAAAAAAAATAATAAGGCCCAAGTGATGTACATAAAGAATACTGTTTTTATAGTTCATTTTATATATTTTAATAACAAAAATACGTTTTTTTTAACTTTTGTTTTGCCATTTCGCGGTAAGGTATCGTTAAAAAGTAAGAAGTATTTTTCACACTACTACAATGACGGCACGGCTATAGGTTCGTCAAAAATACGACTTGCCAAAATGTTGGCCGATGAAAATTAATTAAAATTGTTTCCAATTTTCTTTATCAAATTTTCAACTTGTTTTTGTTATCAGTTGAGTACGGAGTTGCCATGTCATAATAACGAAACAAATAAAATAGAATTTCGACACACATAAAACACATTACAAATTTCACAATACATATTGCCGAAATAGATTTGGAGCCAAAAAGGGGCAAACATTTAAAAGAGGACCAAAAGGAGCTAGGGGTAAACCGGAATTTTTGGAGCTAAACGCAAAATAAAAGGCTAGATCTGTCTCCAAAAGTATCAAAATGGCAACACTGCTCCTACCACTCAACCTAATCTAAAAAATCAACGCATATACAAATGGTTTATAATAGAACGAGCCGAACTTCTTGCGGAAACAATATAAAAGTCTTATCCAATATGAACAGAAATCAGCTGTTCCATCAATCAATTAAAACTTACAGCTGGCTGCAGTGCAAATATTCACAATAGTGCCACAGTACAAATAGATTTCTTTGTGTGCTCACAATCGTTTATTTTTAACAAATTATTTTAAAAAATATAGCCAAATAAAAGCAGTAAAACCAAAATTGCCCAAAGCTCGCTAAAAGCTGGAATCTCCATCTTTACAACCAAACCTTTGTTTATAGATTTGGATTCCAAATAAGAGCGAAAAAAGGACCCGTACATAAAAAGAGCAATTAGAAATAATATATATTGTACCGAATTTAGGAATTTAGGGAAATTCCGCTTATTTGCAACCTTCTGCTAACGTTCGAATCACTAAACGGTTGAATAAATAACTCCAATATTCAATAATGCAAAATGGTCTTTATTAGACTACTTTCACAATAACACTTCTACTTCTCAACAGATAGCGTGCTTAAATCAAACTGATTCTGATTAATCAGCTTTAACTCCTTTTATACTCTCTGATGTCTCGTTCGCATACTTCTAGGCGTTTTTATATTCTAGAATTTACTGCCTGTTTACCAGCTATAAACTCATCAGCTAGAACTATAGATGCACCATTCTAGCTTCTGGCATAGCCATATGCGCGTGTATATGTGAGTGATACTTCCACCTATGATTGCCTACTTCTATCGACATAATTATCAATTTGTTTACGTACATACAAGTGTGGCAGCTTGCTTTATTGTTGTTGTGGCTTTATTTACTTAGTATCAGATTAGTGATGTGAGTATCACTTAGTGTCACTAATATTCGTCACACTGCCCTCCACCTAAGTCTGATCGTCCCGAGCAGACAAATCTCTCGATCTAACCACTGCTAGCCTCTCCAACTGAACCACCCTTCTATTTCGTGGTTTCCAAATTGTTGTATGCGGTAGATGACATCACTGATCCTCTTCACAACTCTGCACGGTCCTTCCCAACTGCACCAAAATTTGGATGGAACACCTTTCCGCCGGTGAGCGTTGTATAGCAGTACCAAATCTCCCTCCAAGAAACCTTCCGAATTATTGTTCTTGTCGTACCTGTGTTTCATTCTACTACTCATTACTCTGGATTGTTCCCTCACACTCTGTTGTTTGGCCAATGACCTACTTCGTAGAGTTTGCTCTTGACGGATTGGCTTCACATAATCAGTATCGTTCCGACGTTTCCCAACAGTAGTGCGCCCTGACTTGAACCCACCCTTGCATTCTTTCTGGGAAATTTTTTTGTTCTTTTTAGTGCGTCAATTAGGGGTTTTCAATGCCAGTATTTATCTCGCAGGTTCCTTCGGTTTTGATTTGTTTGGCCCATTCGTTCCATCAACCTTTGCCCGATCTACTTTCCTTGACTTTTGTGGTCTCTGTCGAATCTCCTCCACCAGCACTCGCTTACTGCTGAACCCTTTCTCCAAACTTAAGTTAAGTGGCATATCCTTGTTCTTATAGCGGATAATCTTTCTCCGCATATCGATCCCAATATGACTTCATCAACGATCTCCGCCACAACGAATTTGTGTAGGACCATGACATTCCCAATTAAGACTTCACAGATCACTTCTCCCTGGACTTGGTTATAATCGCCAGTGACCGTACGCAACCTTGCTCCAGGTAATGGCTTTACTCTCCTATTGACCAAATCAGATCGGATTAAGGAGTGAGATGCGCCCCATCTACAGTCAGTACACGCTCCTTGCCATCCACCTTTCCTTTGACGGCAAGACTGCTCGATTTTCTTCCAATTTGCGAGATAGATATCACAGGGCAATAGCTGGGGCAAGTTTTCGGTGTTTACATCTGACTCGCTCTTACTTATCTCCTCCAGCTTTGGGTTTACGGCCAGCCAAGTTGGAACTACTGGTACTGCAATGACGAGCAATGTGACCTGGGTTACCGCACTTGAAACACTTCATAACTGCGTCATTTTTCTGTTGTGATCCCTTAAGCGCCTCCAAAATTGTGTATACCCAATATGGCCTTTCCATTTCCACACGATGGGCTTTGTACGCTGGCGTGCTTAGAAGTGAGGCTGTTTCCTGAGTCAGTGCATAGGATACCGTTTCAGCAAATGTCAGCTTTGGGTTTGCGTATGTAGCTCGCTTCGTTTCCACGTCCCATATGCCATTTATAAAACTTTGTATTTTTACCCTCTCGGTGTATTCCACGGGTGCGTCCGCATTTGCAAATGAACCAATCTTTCAACATCCGAGGCAAACTCCTGCAAAGTCTCATTCGCTCTTTGGTGACGGTTTTGCAATTCTATTTGGTAGATCTGTTTCTTGTGTTTACGTGCGCGTCCTCGTTCTACAGCGGTCCTCAATGCTTCATAACTGTTAAGTTTGTACTCTGGGATGGTCTGTAATATCTCAGCAGCTGGCCCTTTTAAAGCCACGAACAATGCAGTAACTTTATCTTCGGCATTCCAGTTGTTCGCTGCTGACGTCTTCTCAAATTGGAGCTTAAATACCTGGAAAGGAATAGAACCATCAAACGTTGGGGATTTTACCTTCAGAGTAGACGTTGAATTGATTGGACGATTCAATTGTAACTCCTGAATCCGATCTTTCAAAGCATCCATCTCGGCCTCCATTTTACCTTGTCTTTCACTAAAAACCTCCAGCTGCGATGAGAATTTTGTTTCCTGTGCCTCCATCTGCGAGGATATGTGATCCTCTTGTGCTTTCAACTGCTCAGCCAACTGAGATGTCATATATGTCTTCTGTTCTTCCAATTGGGTGAACATATGCGACGAAACTCGTGCCTCCTGTGCTTCCATCTTGGATGTTGTTATGGAAACGCATCTACAGTGGATCAGCAGGGAAGGGAGTCGGCATGATATTGTGGTGCACAGTGGCTAGTCATGTCGGCTGGGCTGGGTTCTTCCCAACCTTGCTGTCCTGCACCATAAACAGAAAAAAGGTCATATCATGCCTTAAAAAAAAACTGTCAAAAAGCGCAGAACTAATTCAAAACGCTCAAATGGACTGAAACAACATCCGGCCGAACCGGATGTCACGGACAGACCGTTAAAATTTTCAAAATTTGAAATTCAAAAAAAAAATCTAACCGCAAAAAAACGAGCTTAATCGAACCGAAGTTGACCGGTTACGCAAACGTTCAAAATCCAAAAAAAAAGCTAAAAAGGGGGAAAAGGAATAAAGGGCCGAATATATATAGGGGGCGCCGCGGGTGTTGTTGCGACGCCCGGTGCTGATCCCACCCTGAAAACCATGGCCACCGACGTACCTATATTTCGGTGGCCCCTTACCTGTATACCCTATGTGCCTTCTAAATGAGAAGAAACATCAGAATTCCCATTTATAATACAGATTTATTTATAATTCATTATAATTGAAAACTTATTCCGTACTTATAGCCAATACATGTTATACGACTAACCCTATACTAAGACTTATTCAAACTAATATAAGGGAAACCCTAAGCAAAAAAAAAACTCAAGGTTAGGCTAACATATTATTTTCAAAAAAGAGATTTTAGTTGCAAAGTTAGCGGAAGGCTATAGATATAATTAAGTAGGGGGCGGAAAAGTATATAAAAAAATACTGCTGTATTTTAACTTATTTTGTTTTATTTTATTTTATTATAGTTTATTTTATTGTAGTTTACTTTATTTTATTTTTGTTTTTCTTATTTTAGTTTATTTCATTTTATTTTATTTTAGTTCATATGGTATTTGAACATTTAGTTAATTTTATTGTAGTTTATGTTAGTTTATCAGAATAGTGCTATCACTTCATTATCTTACTATATTTTTTTTTATTTTACTATGCTTTAGAAGTTCAAAAAAAAGTCTTCATGAAAGTTTATTAACAACTTCCCTGTCCAATGAGTCATATGTGACTTACAATAGCGTATTGGAATAAGTTCATGAGTGCCATGTGACTCATTTCCTTATACAACTTAAAGACGCTTTCTTGGTATGAACGTGTCGTTATATATTTGTGAATTCTATGTGAGCGTATATCAAAAGACCTGAACTTTAGGAAAATGAAAGAAAATTTCGAAAATTTTTTTTTCTAATACCTTTTTCTCATTTTCTTCAATTTTGGTTTATACTTCTAATTACAATTAAACAAAAAAAGCGCACTTATACACGCTTTTGACATTTATATATCAATTTACCGTTATTTTAATTCGTAAACTTAAATTATTTCTTATGGTCCTATATGTTCACCTGTGACTCATTGAACGTGGTAACCAAAATTGTTTTTGCTACGTTTCGGAGTCACATTTGAATCACAAAATAGAATAGCCAAAATAAGGTAAATATATGTCAAATTATTTACGAAAATAATATTCTATAATATATACTCATATTATTCAATTAAGCAATACAAAAAATAATGGGCGTGGGGCATTCTCAAAGCGCTTTGTATGGGGACAGGGAAGTTGCCAAATTCTCATAGTTTCAGTATTGACGAGAATCTAGAACGCAACCCGGCGGAGAATTCTCATATAAGTTCGAATATTAGTTGACTTCGTCAGCTACTCAAACAAGTTGAGGTAATTATAAAATTCCACAACTAGCATACTCGGAGAATTTGTTAAGCCACCTGAACCATGACAGTATACGTATGAATCAAAACCGGATATTAGAATACAGGAAAAAAATAAAATTTTTTTTTTCTTCCCCTCAAACGCAACTAATAGAATTTGTAATATTAATAATATATGCAGATTACTAATATAAATACATATATCTTATGGGCATGTGATTTAGATGTTTAAATTTAAATAAAAATAAAAAATGATACTCAAATAGATCTTGGATACGGTGGATGCCATTAAACTGATGCTGCAGTTAGTATGCAGCGCGCCATCAAATGCGCTTCAAGCTAGGTTGCGAATCCTATGTTAGTGCTGTTTTATTAAATTTCAATTACAAACGAGTCAAAACTAGTTAATCTCTTTAACTTCTTTATTAAGCGAAAAAAATGGCTTCCAGATTTTAAAGGCTTTGTTACTGCATACTAGCTAATATTTATTAAGTAAATTTTTTTGAATTATTATTCTCATTTTCATTTTCTTTTTTGTTTTTTTTTTAATGTACATATAATGATGCCAATACTAAAGCAGCGCATTCATAATGTTAGTGAAATGAATTTAATGTATTTTTAAATGTTTATCCTTATGGGCGTATGCAAATGTAAATGTATGTGTGTAATTTGCTTTAATCTAGTTAGTATACTATTTTCTATATCTATAAATATTAAATTTTCTTTTGTGATTTTTGAATTCTCTTACGAAAAATTTGATTTTGGAATCTCTCAATCTAGTAAATTATAGTGGTCCGCATTACGGAACGAACTCACCCATTGGTTCAACCGTCGTCGTTGTTGAAGCTGGTGCTGTTGCAGCAGGCCTATGTTCGGCCGCCCTGCTGTTGGTGTGGTTAAAGATGGTGGTGTTGCAGCAGGCCTATATTCGGCGGCCCTGCTGTTGGTGTGGTTAAAGCTGGTGGTGTTGCAGCAGGCCTATATTCGGCGGCCCTGCTGTTGGTGTGATTAAAGATGGTGGTGTTGCAGCAGGCCTATATTCGGCGGCCCTGCTGTTGGTGTGGTTAAAGCTGGTGGTGTTGCAGCAGGCCTATATTCGGCGGCCCTGCTGTTGGTGTGGTTAAAGCTGGTGGTGTTGCAGCAGGCCTATATTCGGCGGCCCTGCTGTTGGTGTGGTAAAGCTGGTGGTGTTGCAGCAGGCCTATGCTCGGCGGTCCTGCTGTTGGTGTGGTTAAAGCTGGTGGTGTTGCAGCAAAGTTAATTTTCACGTTATAGTTGTGTAGGCGTCGCCCCAAAATGCATTACAATCTGGTTTTTCGTGAGTTTCAAAGCACAACTTAGGAACAAACTCACAAAATAATGCTAGGGGTTTTGTTTTCACTTATTTTAGAAGTTTGAAAGTAACTTCACCAACTTTTTCTCAAATTAAATATTTCCGTATGAAAATTCACCGTCCGTTCCAACTTTTCCAACCTTTCACGTGTCCAATCCAGCCGAAAAGAAAAAAGAAACCAGCCCGCTTCCGTATCTGCTTGCGCTATCTAGATCTCACCCATCAATCGATACTTCGATGTTTTATCGGTTCGTTCAACTCACACGTTGGCTCATGTCCCTGTCACACCTACCAGGTGCAGATTTCAAAGTCGTTGTGTTGATGATAGGCGTATGGGATTTAGAGAAAGCAACTTTTGTATCGTGAGAGAATAGTAACAACCAAGATGTTGATTATGTTTTACTTCTGCCATCTCTTTGTGACAATCTTTATGCCGGTGAAATAAAAAAACAAAATCAGTTGATGAGATACAATTTTTTGCGATGCCACTCGCACGGAATTAACCAGAAAAGTGTTTAACCACCCCAGGCAACCATGAGTGGTGGTGAATCCTAACCTTTTCCCTATCACTATCAATATCATGTTCAAGTCTGTGCTGGTAACTGCCTGCGATGTTTCGTTTTTCCCTTCAATTTTTGTGTTTTTCTCGTCCCCATCAGGATGAAAGACATCATCGTCCACATTAATTCCTTCCGTCTCCATAGAGTCTCGTAGCCGGGCCTGAAGTTCGAGTTTATTGCCGGTTGTATTCAATCCACGGCTCTCCAACTCCTTCTTCAGTTGCTGGATCCTCAATTCACTCAACTTTGCCATGTCTAAGTTGTATTCGCAATCTTCGGAATTTATTCAACAATTCCTCTTCTGACACCAATTGTAACGAATTTAGGGAAATTCCGCTTATTTGCAACCTTCTGCTAACGTTCGAATCACTAAACTGTTTAATAAATAACTCCAATATTGAATAATGCAAAATGGTCTTTATTAGACTACTTTCACAATAAAACTTCTATTTCTCAACAGATAGCGTGCTTAAATCAAACTGATTCTGATTACTCTCGTCTCGTTCGCATACTTCTAGGCGTTTCTATATTCTAGAATTTACTACTTGTTTACCAGTTATAAACTCATCAGCTATAACTACAGATGCACCATTATAGCTTCTGGCATAGCCATATGCGCGTGTATATGTGAGTGATACTTCCACCGATGATTGCCTACTTTTGGGAGTATCTCAGATATATGCATGTGTTTGTGCGTTTCTCTCCGCCTATGGACATATGTGTAGACATAATGATTAATTTGTTTACGTACATACAAGTGTGGCAGCTTGCTTTATTGTTGTTGTGGCTTTATTTACTTAGTATCAGATTAGTGATGTGAGCATAACTTAATGTCACTAATATTCGTTTTTTTTTTATGATAAACACACCACACACACACACTTGTACCTCAAATGATATTGCATTTTACGACATCCGAGTGTCATTTTGCAGTTCTGCTGCTCTAAGCATTTTAAGAATTTTATGGTCATCACCTATGTAGACTATAACCACATATAACATATGGGTATATAAAATATTTAGTGACTAAATGTTGTAATGTTGCAGGTGAATGTTGTTGACGTTGGCATATGAAGCAGGTAAACACGCAGTGGCCATTAAGTGATTGGCATGCAAATCAATATTACATAATGGAAAACAAATTGAGTGCGCAATAACAATAACAACAACAACACCTAAATAACAGCAACAAGAACTTCATGGCGATATATGCAACAACAACAACTACAATACTAAACACTCTGTACGTAGGCAGTTTGTTTAAGTGTCTGCTGAGTTTGCTTTCAAAAAGTTTTGCAAAACCTTTAAGTTGATGATGTTACTAGTATTTTGTGGGTATTCATATCGTTTGAGTTTATTGAGCCTATTGACATCAGCACGATATTGATTTGTATCATACATACATACCTAATATACTTGATGATTATCATGTTTGAAATATTCATAATGAAATAAATAGATGAGGAGTTGAAGTTTATTGATAACGTTCAAGTACTGTCCAAACTAAGCCAAGAGCGAATGACATGTCTGATAGAATTTTGTGATGATATATGCAACATAAATTATGTTATGTAATGTGATTTTGCCTGTTTACTAAGTTGATGCTGTTAAGTCGCAAATGATGTCGCTGGACGCTCTCGTTTGTGATATTAGTAACGTTCAATTGAGTCATCGAGCTCTGAATCATGATCAAATCTCATTGGAACGATTAGGATCAGGGGCCCTATTCAGTAACTATGAGTTTTGAAATGTACATTTTTCTTTCATACAAATTATATGAAGAAAAAGTGTACATTTTAAAACTCACAGTTACTGAATAGGACCCCAGTACTATGAGAGTTGGCAGCATTCAACGAATATGCACACATAATAGGGGGCCTATTATTTTCAACTTTTTTTCCCCGAATCGCTCCATAAAATTTTACTTAAAAAGTTAAAACAAATTATCAAACTATTATTATTACTTCCTTGAACTATGCCACAAATGCTATATATTTTCCATATAAAATTGTATGGGATTTTGCACTTAAAAACAAGCTAGAGTACTAATGCTTATCTAATGGGTCGGCAGTTAAAACATGTCCAAAAATTCGGAAAAGGTACCAAAAGAAATGCTTTTAACTAAATAACTTGCGTCCCAAGCCTGATATTAAAAATTTTACTTATATCAGGAGCTTTGTGCAAAAATCATATGCACATAACATTGTGGTTTTTGTATTTTTCATATAAAAAATGTATAGTTTTTCTATCATGATTTAAAATTAATATAATGTAATTATTTTATGGCCTTTATAATTGATTTTCTAACTTTATGGCCTTAATAATTGATTTTCGGACTTAAAGTTTAAAGTTATGGGGTTTCGAGTGGAAAAAATGTGTTAAACATCGGATGCCCTAGTGCATATGACTGTAAGTGCTACCAAAAACAGAGGGTATGCTGTCAAAAATGTTCCACTAAAAACCAAATCAACAGTGCCACCCTATTGATCCGAAACTGATCCAGATAGATATCAGGATCACAGCGTTGTTGTTGCATTTGCATGTTAAATTTCTATCCGTATCTGGTTCACGCTTCATTGGAACGCAACTATTGATGATGATGACGTGGCTATCAAAGATATTTCTCACCACTAAAGCGGGAGTCATTGGTGCCGTATCTCGTATCGCTGTATTCGTTTCCCTAACGTAATCAGCTGTTTATCGTTACGACGGTAAACCAAAAACCAATTGGCTACGATACGGTTACGACCTTAGCGGCACCAATAATCGATTGCATTGATTCCCATAAGGTTGGTCGAATCAGCTGTTATAAGGTTACCGATACGGTTACCGATAAAGCACCAATGTCTGCAGCTTAATTTTGGTGATAAGGCAGCAAGGGTTTACAAATGTTTGCACTTATATGCCAACCTAATAAAACCGCACTGCGTTTTTTAGCGCACGCAAACAACCAGCGTTTTTTGCCCAAACCCAAATAAGCATGCGTTGCGACAATGTAAAGCATGTGTGCAAACGTCAAATCTAAATGTCACGCAGGACAAAAATTGGAAATCGAGTTAGGTTTTCACGCAGCAAATTCAATTTGGGTTGCTCTCATATATGTTGTATGTGCATGAGACATTTTTGACAGAAAATGACTTGCGTGCGTTTATATTAGGTTGGCATGTTAAGCACATAAAGGTGTTAAAAGGATCGCAAAGAAAGGAGTGAGTACCAAGTACACGTGAAGTTCAATGCGTAAACATGTAGCTACACGTCTTGAAGAAAAGGTTTATTAAGTTATTTAGCTCTCGTTCTGGGGTTGAAGTTAAGGGGGAAATTATATATAACGCAAAGAGTTTATTTTTCTCGTGTCAACCAAAATGCCTATCATTTACTTTAGTTAGTGACAGTAAACCTGAATTCCTTTATGAAATTTGTGCTATTACGGCGTCATACATAATCTGGCTCTAAGCCACAATAGAGGTAATTTTACCAGAAAAAATAATTTTTTTTTTTTTTTTTTTTTTTTGTAGAAAAGCCTCATCGCCTTTTTATGCCATTGGGACTGGGACTGGGACTTGAACTTGGGGTGGGACTGGGACTGGGAAAAAGGGATGGAGAAGAACTAGAGAGAAGAGAAAAGATGGAAGGAGGAAGAGATAGAGTTAGACGAATGGATAGATGAAGCGGAAAAGAGGTGAGGGAAAAGACGGGGAAGGTTAGGTTAGGTTGAACTGGCCGGTCCATGAGGACCTCACATAGACTGAATAAGTCCGTAGTGCTACCAGAAGCTACCATCACTGACCAAGCCTAATTTAAAGGCATGTGACGCCAGTAGGCAGTGTCCAGTCAGAACAGCCGTCATGAGTCTACAGGCCTCTCTTTTTAATGATAGAAGCAACTTTGTTAGTCTAAGGTTGTAAGACCTGCACATAATCTTCGACACTTTACAGCCCACGCTTGAACCCACGCCTTTTCCTGCTTGGTCGATCATGTGTACCTCTCGTCTTCGCTTAATTTCGCCCAATCTAATTGGGACGTCTACGGAGAAAGCTTCAACGGATGCGCCCTGTTTAGCTAGCTCATCCGCTTTTTCATTCCCATCTATTCCTATATGCCCTGGGACCCAATTTAGATGTTTACTTCTCCTTGTCCCGATTCTCTCCAGGGACTGCTTACACTCTAACGCGCATTTAGATGCTGTGCTATGCGATATTATTGCCTTAATTGCTGCCTGACTGTCAATATAAAAGTTAACACGATTACAGCTTGGGCTATTTTCTTCCAGGTTTCTACTGCTTTGGTTACGGCTACTATTTCCGCTTGGAAAACGCTACAGTAATCCGGGAGCCTGTAGGATCTGTTTATTTCTGGATCAGCACAGTATACCGGAGACCCTACTCCTTCCACTACTTTGGAACCATCTGTGTACACATGTATCCCCTCGTCCGCCATTTGAGCACCCTTGCACCAACTCCTTAGTTGTGATCAATTATTATTGCATCTACCGAAATAGAGGTCAGTTTTAATAATTTTTAGGACTCGGGATTTGTCGGTATAAACCAATTTGTTTACATTTGATATGTAAGTAAATATGAAAGGAGTACACAAAATATTCCCTCGTAAGGTTTTGCTAAAATAATCTGGTTTTCTATGTTAAATACATATATACAGCTGGAAGAATTAGGCTGGACGAAGAAGAAAGAGGTGGGGCCTGCTCCATTTTACCCCAATTATACTTTTGGATGATCTTGAGCAATAAAAAATAAGTAAAAGTAATTTTGAAATTTTAAGTGGGGTGTCAGATTACAAATTGGCAGATGATTTTACGTAATGATGTTAATGTTTACAAAAAACCTTAATCCCTTTTTGTAATTTTCATCACACTTAAATTTTATTCTCAAGTACATATGTACTAGAGGTTTACGCCGATTACTTTATCGGCGGCGGCGGCGTAGGCTCTATTATATACCGGCGGCGGCGGCGTAGGCGGCGCGCCGGCGTACGCCGGTGTTCTTATTTTAAAAGCTTCATTTTTCTATTTAAAAAAATAATATTTAGGAAAGGTTTTGTTTATATGTATTTAAGGAAATCAACGTGTTGGCCATTTCGGAAATATCCGGGGGTTTTGCATCAAAATCTCGCAGACCATTCAAACATTTTCAGGAGTAGCTCCTTGCGAAGGGATTGTCCCTCGTTCGCTTGCTCCAGAGAGGCTTCGAACCTAACCCCGGTCTTTGGAATTGGTACTGCTGCGTCTGCTGAAAAGAAATAGGGATACATAAAATAGTCACACTTTTGCCTGTATATCTCGTGCAAAGCGTAGTTTCACCTAGGGTTAACTCCTAATAATCGTCGCGAACACAATTTCTTTAAATCATTTGTCGCTCCTTGGCGGTCACGCATAAAGGCGACTAAGGGTTGCTATTAGTGGTCTATTAATACTCATGACTCTCGTGGCACAGGGGGCCTCCAGTTTTTTCGGCTGTTTTTTAGAGCTACAATTCCCGATGTGCGAACGGTAGGAATCCCTACCACCAGTCGCTACCACGCCTCCTGAGCCTCACACCATATGCCAGTACAGAAGCTATAGGACTGCGACTTCGAACTCATACCTTCGTCGACGTCACTTTCCTAGAAGCTCTAGGTGTAGCTCCGAAGACTTTCCAACGTATGCTTTTGTCGCGCTATGCTGCCGAGATACACCAGAGAAACACCTTGAAACTTTAGGGAGTGACTTTTCGGCCAAGAATGTCGCCCTCGAAATCATAAGCAGTCTAACTGGATGTCATTGCGTAACTCATGGGTAAAATCGTATAATCCTCGTCGCATCTACATAATTAAAATTTTACAAGGACCCTGGATAAAATTTTTAAAATGTAGACCAAAGATTGCAGACGTTTGTGTTTACAACATTGATTTCAATAGTCTTCGTTAAATTAAATCTAGAATGAAAATCGACGGATTTTAAGTTGAAAGTTGTTAACTACTGTTTTCCGGCCTTACGATATAGGAGCTCATTATGGATGACCACGTAGCTTCAGTTTTCAAACAAGTTCGACTGTCCACTACGTTAGGGTAGTATCACAAACGGTCATTAGTTCCACTGTCTTGGGAAAGCTTTTGCTTCACCACTTTGAGTGTTCTTGCGAAGGACAAAGCCTCACCTGGTAAATATATGTGC
The DNA here is from genome assembly GCF_040869045.1 of Eurosta solidaginis. NCBI lineage: Eukaryota > Metazoa > Arthropoda > Insecta > Diptera > Tephritidae > Eurosta > Eurosta solidaginis. The sequence goes on from NC_090319.1 coordinate 75,421,218, forward strand.
CTACGTATTCACATTGGTAAAAGGAGCCGTAACGTGTAGGTGATATTTAAACTTGGTTGATAGGCTATAATCAATGTGATTCACTCCAAGGGACTAGTTTTGGATAGGGCCGCCAACTTTAGGAAATGTCCAACCGGGAGACTTGGGTGTTGAAAGATGAAGGGTGAAAATCAAAATTAACATTTCAGACGCTATTGTATAGTTTTGCAAATAAACAACAGATGTTTGAATGCAAGACTTAGTGATTTTTCAAACCCTTCTCATAAGTACATATATCCTCAACTTAAGTATGAGGTAAGAATAATTTCAAAGGAGTGTTTATGCCCCTAGAACCTACCAAAGGATTTTGCATCACTGATTTCGCTTATTCTTGAGGACAATTTAAAAACGTGTTCGCCTTGGGTCATTTTATTTGAATTAATTGTTCATTATTAATTTTTTCAAAAATGCAAAGTGAGCATATAAATTTATTATATAACTCATCTTTTACTGTTCTGTTTTAATAACTTGCTGAATTGGGTGATGCAAAATCCGTGTTAAACTGACATCGAAAGCGCCTGTTATTTTAAATAACTTTTGAATAGTTATAAAGGGTTAAATTTGGAAATTAGTTTCTTATAACTGGCAGTGATACACATCCGTTGATACCACTTTCGACCATATCGGACCAATTTTCGACATGAACAATAAATGGCCTAAACAGTCTTAAACGAGTAAAAAATATAGTAACGCGCCGACGCCGCGCCGCCGCGCCGATATTTTTGACATTCGGCGGCCGCGTGCGAAAAACGACCAAAATCGGCGGCGGCGGCGGCGTTTATCGGCGGCGTATATCTCTAATATGTACCTTGTAATCGTACAAACTCGAATTAATCAATGCTCAACAACACAAACATTTCAGCTGTATGACGGTTTTCTTCTTTCTCATAGCCACAACGCAGCTGCATTTCAACTCCACTTTTAAGCAACTTTCATACATCAACTTAATTAAACTCTCTGCCTTAATCCTTTGCCTCAATGTAACTACGAATGGGCATTAACTTCAACACCATATTTTATTTAGCATTTACATAATTTCCACGAAATTTATTAAAATCTGCTTCATTCACATAAAAAGGGAAGCAGGAAACCGCAGAAAGGAGACCGGAGAAACCCAATGGAACCCCATATTTATTTAGAAATGAAAGTAAATTGAAATAGAGAGCTTTCCAAAAAACCGCAATTGGAAACTTTTGGGTGAGACAAGAAACAATTTTGCTAAGTAGGCAATAGCAGCTTGAATTCTACCGTGGTTGTTGTTGCTGTTGCCATAAAGACCCCTCAACGGGTTAGGGGGCCTATAATATTCCAGTAGCAGGAGGTATGCCAGTCGTAAAAGGCGACTAAAATACCCAAATGATTCAAGAGGTTGTGTAGCGCAATTTATAGCTTCTCCAACCCAGTTTTTAACCTCACCAACCCGTAGCGAATCCTGTTTCATTAGCAGCCGAGGCTCTGGCGACGCAAATTCCATGGAACAAGGGGTGGGCGACGGGGGGGGGGGGGGGCGGTCTGGCCTAGAAGGTTCAATGTGGTCGTATTAAATTATTCCCGAGATTATTGGGCTTGTACCTTAATGATGCTTTTTACCGGAACGTACCGGATCTTTATCCGGCAAAAGACCATTGACATCGACAATACTCCCCAGTGTGTTTATCGCTACAACAACAACAACACTAATTTTATCGCATTAATTATCCTTGTTGGCATTTGCAGGAGCATGAGTCACGTCAGAGGCGTATCTCAAGGTATTTTTGCAATGAAATTGACGGAGGATATTCTCGGCCCGCTTAAGCGAAGATACTCCTTCAACAATATCCATTTCAGTAGCAACGAAACCTCATCTAGTGAATAAGAAAACATAAAAACCCATCCGATGACGAGGTATGCACGATTTGCTTCTCAACAGGTTTACCTCTTACATATCCAAACTGAATCATTGCATAATATCAACTACTCTGTTTACATCTCCATAAACCAGGTATGTGGAAGCAGTACAGCTGCGTTTAGAAAAAGAAGAAGTCTAACAAGTGTGTATCTTAGAGCTTCTATGGAAGTCATCCCTCTTAAATAGAGCGAGGTTCGAAATTCTATCGAAGTGTAAGCACCTTGAAGCAGCTTTTGGCATTCAACGAATCTGGAGTAAATATGCCAGAAATAGAGCATGAAACTGTCCTGTATATCTCTAAATCACTTGTAGGCAATAGGAAGAGGCTAATATTACACACCATTTAGTACAGGCAAATGCTACACTGTTGTATATGTCCGTCATACGACACCTTAGAGTATTCTATCCAGCATTTGAAAGAATCTTTAAATATTCTCAACCGCGTTGCATTAGACATCTGCGGTGAACATCTGTCGGTGAACAATTAGATTCAATTAAGTAACAGCAGATGTAGGAAGTGCGAGCTGCAGGAAAAGACGGTTGAGCACGCTCTGTGTTCGTGTCCTGCGCTTGCAAGATCAAAGCTCCAGCTACTAAGGGCGGCAGAGTTACCTAACTTCGAGACTGCAATTAAACTAGGTCCTAGGAAACTTCAACTATATGAAAGAGGGCCTAATTGTGGGTATTTTCGTTTGGTCGTTAAACAAATTTTGGTATCACAATTTGGATACATTTAGTTTAAGTGAAGTCTTTATCGACCGGTTAGTTCTACCTAACCTAGGCCCAATAAATGAAGCAACGCCCTCTTTGACAAACAAGTATTTTGAACGAAATACAAAAGAATATTTACGACGGGTGGACTTATTTATTCGCGACCAAGTTCAGTGTGAAAATGCTAAATAATCGCGAATGGTGACACGTCCTTGTTCTCGATCCATTGTCCACAGCTCCAATAGATGTTAGTAGAATAGGGTCCATGCTAATTAGATCTGACAGTCTAGCAGCGGTGAAAGCCTATTAGGAGCGGAATATTTTATCGGAGGCAGCATTCGAACGTAGACAATCAGTAAACGAGCGGCCCCGCTATGCACCACAATAGCTGTGTGAGTCGCAGGTGATATACTCACCTACGAATGGCTTTTTCGCCGTTCTAACAATATAGGCTACTCATCGGTTCAACGGTCGAGAAAGAGCACCCTTCCTCTTAACACGTGAAATAAGGGCGTGGGTCAGACCTAACTGAAAACTTAAAAGTCAGTTAAAAGCAGAAACAAGTTCTTAATTTGTATGTATACATTCTCCTAAGGTTCACTGGTTGTGTTATGAATAGATCCTGGAGCGCATGGGAATCCCAATGAATGGCATAGTTTGGATTTGCAGTATATGGGATGTGAGATGAACTGTTAAGCTGATTTGCATCTCTTCTGCTCTGATCAAGACATGCATACAATGTCTACCATATGCACTTCATCGACTGCATTGCAAAACCAATCAGGCCGAAATCGACGAGGATCTGCTGTTGCATTTCCGGTGATGGTATGAATTTGGTTCTGAGCCAGTTTGACCTAGGGTCACCTAGCAAACTCCGTTGGTCATACATTCTTTCTTCACGATTGATTCATTCCTTCGTAGCAAAAGCCTGTCCATCTAATAAGATGGTCGCACCGCACGGACGGCTCTACAGAATTTTTCTGGGCACTAACAAGCTGTTCTTGGAAATAAGCAAGTCGATACAGCTGAGCAAGAGTTGGTCTGGCCTCTTGTGAAAAAGAAAAAAATCCTTCGATCGAACTAATGTGGTTAGCTAAGCTTAATGATCTAAATCAGCAGCAAATATTCGTGTATTCAAATCTAATCCCATGTCCTGAGGGCAGCTGCATTTCTATTCGATATAAGATTACCGTTGTATATTATACTCTTATATATAAATAAGAAACACACTGGCAGATACAACTTTCGGTTGATTTCATAAAATATATTGGAGCCGGTTTCTGGATTTCCAAGAGTTTCGGTTTTAAGCTCTTACTTTCAAGTTTTCAGTTAAATCGCTTCTGGATCCGTTTTCTGAGTTGGATTCTGGAGCAAATGAGAAAAACAAAAACTATATGTTCACTTTAGCGGCGGTTGGAAGCTCCTTTAAAAACAGTAAAATATTACCGTTACAGCCAGCAAAAATTAAAGAGAAACTCTAAAAAACAATATTACTCAATCTTGTGACCACTACTTAGTCAACACCTTTACTGATGAATTGACTGCATTTCACGCCAATGAAGTATTTCCCCCAACAGAGCAACTTCATGCACCCCAATTCATCATTGCATCCTTTTGGCCGGTTTCATAAGACTGTGCGCCACATTAAGCGATTTTTAATTGTATACTACCTCATGTTGTTATTGTTGGATTTTTACTTCTTAACTTTACCTTTTAAACTCATTTTGGTTATTCTTCATCCATCCTAAGTACTTATTCAAATGTGCGTACAGCTGTCTAAGGAGATTGTTGTTTTTGTTTCTTTTTATTTGTATTCTTCCAGAGACCCGCTTCTGTTTTTCTGTTTTTAAATTTTAATTTGAAGTGACGGCGCCGACACGCCAACAAGACGATACGCAACTATAACAACGATATGCTGGGTTTTGTTCCCACTGTTTTGATGATGATTTCTGTTGCCGCTGCCAAGATTGCGCTGTTGTTAACCGACTTATTTTCCTTTATCTGCTTTCCATACTTAGCGATTTCTTTGCAGCGCCGCTGTCATTGAAGCTGATCTCATGTGATGGCAGCAAAGGAAACGTAATGAATTGATGCGCTGAAATCACCTGAAGGTGTTTTACTTTTAATAAGAATTATTACCTTTTAATTAAGGGGTTTTAAGCGTTGAGAGAAATAATCAAAGCGAAGAAGGAAGCAAAGATGACGCAGCAGCCCCTACTATTATAACTTTAAGTCATATCTCATATTTAGACGGCCTCGTGAATATAGGACGAGCCTTTCTCATGCATCGGCATTCAGCATAAACAAATGTGTTAAATAAACACCTTGAGGGTCGTTTAAATAGAGAAAGTGCATTTTTATCGTTTATTAGTAGACCTGGCATACGTTGCTCTGTCCTAGCTTAGGTCTATCTGCTTACATTTTACCCATTTTTCTGGGTCTCTTTCTCCCTCTCCGTATTTTCCCTCACTTCTTTTCCGCTCCATCAATCCATCTAAACATATCTCTGCATCTGCGTCTAACTCTATCTCTTCCTCCTTCCATCTTTTCTCTTCTCTATAGTTCTTTTATTCCAGTCTCAGTCACACCCCAAGTCCCAGTCCCAGTCACATTCCCAGTGCCAGTCCCAGTCCCAGTCTCAAAATCCGCAGGCCTCAGGAGGTAATAAAGTGACGACTGAAAATAAGATGGCCAAATTAGGGAGATCGATCGATGAGTGGACTGAATTTTTTAAAGGGCGTAACAATATACACGCGGAAATTAAACGCTTGGGCTCCGTTATGGAGGCATCGTATATCGAATCGGCTTTGGAAGTGACAGTGTTAAAGAACAAAATAATTGCCAATGATAGGTGCAAGGATGGAAGCCTCTCACTCCCTAGAGCCCTAGGAAGAACTGGGTGAATGCAAACAACATAGTCAAACCAACTACTTCATCGAAGCACGTTATGCCAGAGGGCGAGAGAAGTCACAAGCATCGGCCGCAGAGGAAGAAGGAAAGCAAGGAAGCCACGAAATCTCAAAAAACGGGAGAGTGGCAGGTAGTCAAGCCCAAATACGGGAGTAAGAAAAAATTGATTAAGACCAGGCCTGATGCAATCATTATTTCCAATGCTCTGCTCCAAGCATTATGCAAGGACGACGTAGCAAGAATAAAGGAATGGTTGACGAGCATGGGGCTGGAAATGGCTAGCTATAAGACAGAAGTGGTTTTGGCGACCTCAATGCGGACCATTGGAGATTACCAAATAAAGTCAAAGCCTTTCTTGAAATATGTAGGAGTAAACATTGACTCAAATCTAACTTTTAAGGAGCACTTCAGGGCGGTGGGAGAGAAAGTCTCTAGAGTTGATGGAGAATAATGCCCAACATCGGCGAACCAGGCTATAGCCAGCTCTAAAATAATATATGCAGCACCAGTATGGCATGGATCTAAAATGACCCACCAAAAAGAGATACTAGCAGCCTACCGTATTACTGCTATACTAATAGCATGTGCTTATCGGACGGTGTCCGACGACGCGATCCTTATTTAATACCAGTAGATCTACTGTCTAGTGAAATGGCCTATCTGTATGACATTGGAATCGGCCGACCATCTGAAGATGCCTAGAAAAGAACAAGGTCACGAACAATAGTGAGGTGGCAAGGAGGGTGCGAAGAATCGAGGAAAGGGCGCTGGACCTTCATGTTAGTTGGGAATATACTAGAATGGTACGAACGGACCTTCTAGCTCCATGAGGATCTTGTGGTCGCCAGAGCCTTCTGAATATGTGTATGATACATGCATATTTGTAACAACATTCGCCTCGCTTAAGTGGGCTTGACAATTGGACTGCAAAAGTTAATCAAATTGAATGAATTGAGCTAATCAGCACCTCGAATCCTCTTCAGTACTCGTGATATGAGCACACCAAGCTAAGACTCTAGCTACTAAGAGTGACACAGCTATCATATCTAGAAGCAGCAAATAGCAGAGGTCCCAGAAAGCTTTCAATATTTGCCATGCGTACGGAGTTATTTTATAATATAGGTCCTAATATTTGATAGAGTTTCGCAGTTCAGTCGTGAGGTCCTCACGGACCGATCAATTCAAACTAACCTTAGACTATAATAGCTTTATAGTAGGATTTCTTTCGACATGCTTCTTCGGTAGTCTTTTCAGGCTTCCCCCTCCCAAGTATTTAATATCAAGCTCCAAAAATCTTTCAAGCACATACCCTACACTGACTTCCTTTCATTTTCAACTAAACGAATTGCCTATTTTCTGCGCTGTTACGTTGATTCTTAATAGCATTTTGGCATAGTTGTTTTATTTTCACTTTTATTGTGTCATCAAACTTTAATGCCTTCAATATTATGGTGGATCGATGAGCGCGGAAAATTAGTTCGTTGCCTGTGCCTCAATGCCGTATAAGAGTTCAAAGGAACGAAAACGTTAACAGCAAAAGCGTCAATATTAAACTTAAAGCAATGGCAAATCAGGCAAAATAATAACAATATACAGCACGGACCATGGTATGTATGTAGGTATGCATATGAATGTTAATATGCAAAAATAACTATTTAGAGCAAATACATATCTACTTCAACATTTTGTGATGAGGTGCATTGGCACGATAAGTGTGACGACAAGAAAGGAAAGCATGTCATGGCACCAATTCCAAGCGTCTTAAACGAAAACGGAAGTGCAACTTAATGTGACCTAACATACCCTTACAAAAGAACGTACCTACAAATCTATAAACATATTGCAGAATGTCTACCTACCGACCATTGTTTGTTGGCGCTGGGTGTGCCAAAGAAGATTTTTTAATAAGTGCATGTGTATATGTGCGAATTACACACACACTTTAAGTGCAAAGTTGAAAGTCTTGCCAAGTATTTTCACCCCATTCGATTGCACCTTAAGTGTTTATGAAATACTTATAGCAGACATAGTGAATGGCGCGGAAAAGCTGTTTACTAACCTACTAATCAGACCAATAGGTGCACTCATTGCGGACTAACGTTGAATTTGTTGTTTTTATACCCGCTGTACAGGATATTATAACTTTGATTGGATAACGGTTGGTTGTACAGGTATAAAGGAATCGGGATAGATATAGACTTCCATATATCAAAATCATTAGTCTCGAAAAAAATTTTATTGAGTCATGTCCGTCCGTCCGTATGTTCGTTTGTCCGTTAACACGATAACTTGAGTAAATATTGAGATATCGTAACAAAATTCGGCAGAGAGGTTACCTTTACTATAAGGAATGATTTGAAGAAAAATTAACGAAATGGATTTAGGACCACGCCCACTTTTATATAAAAGATTTTTAAGAGGGACGTGGACGAATAAAATAGGCTATATCTTACCAAAAAAGAGCTTGTATCAATAGAATTCGACTTTCTAAATTGAATTATAACATTAAATTGGAAAACACAAACATTTTTTTGAAATGGGTGTGGCACCGCCCCTTTTTTGTCAAAGCAATTTTCAATGTTTCTGAGGCCATAACTCGAAGAAAAATTTACATATCATAACAAAATTGGGTACACATATTTTCCTTATAGCAGAAAATATGTCTAGTAAAAATTGATAAGATTGATTAACGACCACGCCCACTTTTATTAAAATGACTTTAAAAAGGATCGTAGGGAAAAATAATAAGTTAAATCTTAGCGAAATATAGTTTTGTGCCAATCGTATTTTTATTGTTCTGTTATATCTTTATTTTAAAATAAACAGTAGGGAAATCCCCATATCTGAAGGAAAACTACATAATTATCCGCTCAAGGTCATTAGTGTTAGCCTCTGTATCATTTTTGCTTCTTTTAAACGAAAATTAGTTCAGGATAGAACCATATATATGTAGTATTCCGCAGCCTTGTAACACTATTAAGCACACAAAACGAACAACAGCATTTAAAGTGTACAGTTGGGTATGTAATGTTCGGTTTCACCCGAACCTGGACTTCCTTACTTGTTCACAAGCCCGCAGAGAGCCGAGCCGGGCCTCTGGGACAGTTCGTGTTTACGGGCCTCCCTAAAAAATAAACTCAATCCAATAAAAACAAGTAAGGACGGGACTGTCTTCGGCTATGCCGAAGACTTCATACCTTTCATGAATGGGGCTGAACAATAAACTTATCCCGTTCGTAATCTCCGAATAATCGGATGTATAAGATAAGAAATATCTAGTGAACAGATCTACATACCTAAACGATTTTTAAGATAAATATAAAATAAAAAATAGGTAGGTACTTTGTGTGAGGATGCAAAGTTTCAGGTTTTTTGTGGTCTGCGTGTAAATACTATGACTACGAATCACGTATTTCAACAATATATGACCTAAACGTAACTATTTGATGAAATGTTTTGAATTTTGAAGCTTCTAGCCGTAAAAGAGGGGCAAAAAAATACAGTTTATATGGGGTATATAATATATATACCACCGATCTCTATGATTTTTTCAGACAACAATATATGCTATATACGTAAGCAATCGGTGAAATTTGAAGCTTATAGCTGTTAAAATGGGGTAGAAATTGCGAAAAGTTTCTTATCTGAACAATCGGTTGTATGAGATATATACTATATATACAACCGATCTCTATGATTTTTTCAGACAACAATACATGCTATATACGTAAGCAATAGGTGAAATTTGAAGCTTATAGCTGTTAAAATGGGGTAGAAATTGCGAAAAGTTTCTTATCTGAACAATCGGTTGTATGAGATATATACTATATATACAACCGAACTCCATGATTTTTTCAGACAACAATATATGCTATATACGTAAGTATTCGGTGAAATTTGAAGCTTCTAGCTGTTAAAATGGGGCTAAAATTTGCGAAAATATATATATACTATATATACCACCATATATATACTATATATACCACCGATCTTTATGATTTTCTCAGACAACAATACATGCTATATACGTAAGCATTCGTTGAAATTTCAAGCCTCTAGCTCTTAAAATAGGGCAGTAATTACGAAAAGTTCCTTATCTGAACAATCGGTTGTGGGGGATATATACTATATATACGACTGATCTCATCAATTTTTTCAGGCAACAATATGTGCAATATACGAAAGTATATGGTGAAGTTTGAAGCTTCAATCTGTTAAATTGAGTAAGATATTACAAAAATCCTCTTTTTCTGAAAAATCGGTTGTATGGAGGATATATGCTATAGTGGTCCGATCCGGTCGGTTCCGACAAATGTCTAATCGGACACCCAAATACACCCGCTCACCAAATTTTATCAAGATATCTCAAAAATTGAGGGACTAGTTTGCATACAACCAGACAGACGGACAGACGGACATGGATAAATCAACTCAGCTCTTCAACCTGATTATTTCGGTATACTTAATGGTGGGTCTATCTATTTTCCTTTAAGGACTTACAATTTTCGGTTTCGTGACGAAATTAATATACCATTTCATTTTCATGAAAGGTATAAAAATAGCATAACATACATAAATTTTTCAATTCACATTGTCAGTTTTATTTCATATAAAATAAGGTTTATTGGAGCACTTACATAAATGAAATGTTAGATTTCATTTGATTACATTAACTTTTTCTAAATATGTACATTTTAAGAGCTTGAATCAACCAAGGAAAACCTTCCGTGCTTTTTGGTCTGCGAATATGGATCCTGATACTACCACAAAAAACTAAATTTAATCGCAATGTCATTTACGGCTTCGAAACGTCTTGTCATATTACCAACCAAGCAGTCCAAAAGAACGTAGAAAACTTGATGTTTGAATTGAGTTTCGGAATCACACTCAGGCATATATGTAATACTCCTATATTGCTACAAAAGGCTAGGTACATTGCCAAAAATCAGAGTGCCGATATATTGCTGTTTAAACGTTTTTGTTTTTGTATTCAATAATGGAATGTACCTAAATTTAAATTTTTTCTTGTTTTAGCGCTTTCTTATCTTCCTTCTTTTCTCTGCGAAGGTATTCAAAACTCCTATACTCCCTGCCAGAACCTTACATTCTTGAAGTATGATCGACCATTGATCCCTGAACTTCTTCAACTCGTCACTCAGGCTACGTATATTTTCTGTTTCCACGTCCAGTGTGGCATTTCTAGCTTGCAGTACCAGACTTCGATGATTGATTACCGTCAACACTTTGAGCCAAATGGAGGCTAAGAGGATACACTCAAATTTCCCCATATATGCTTCAATACCTTTCAAATCCGTTACTGTTTCTGAGCTCAGTTTCCAAAGCTTGATTTCATCAATAGCTTTCAATATTTGAGGAATGTGAGTTGCGAAAGGTTTCATACTATCCACACGAGCAGACCATCGTGTTTGTGACATGCTGTGCAAGGAGCAATTAGTTTTTTCCTTGAGTTTGCCATCTCTGAGGGCTTGCGCTAAAGATATTATACAATTTCTGGATAATACCGAAAAATGTGATGACTTCTGCACAACATTCAGCAGCTTGTACTCCACAAACACAAGGTGCAAATATTGCCAGGGAGTTATCTCTCAGGATATGACTCTGCGCTCCTTTGTAATGATCGCTCATATTACTGCTATTATCATACCCTTCCCCACGGCAGTCATCCAGTGAAATATTGTGCTTTTTTAGAGTGCTGCGAATCAGCTCAGCGATAGCTTCCCCTGTTTTTGCGTTACAATCGACAAACTCTAAGAAGCGTTCTTGGATTTTCCATTTTCCGGAGTCCCTAATAAAACATAACGCAATATAAAAACAGTCTGCTCAATATGCGCCGAATAAGGGGTTGCATCCACTATTACTGTGTAATACTTGACGGACTTGCTCTCGCCTTCTATCTTTCTAATTACTTGACTTGCACAGACTTCTATGAACTCATTTTGTATTCCATCAGAAAATGAATGTGCTTGAAGACGATTCTTTTTCGTTTGAGATTCCCTCACCTTTTCCAACTGTTCATGCAATAGTGGGTCATAATTGCTGATCAGTTCCAAAATACCAAGAAAGTTTCCATTTTTTGGATTTCCGATCAATGAATTATCCCCTCTAAATGCCAATCCTCAAGAATTTTGCGAAGTATCTCTCTCCAGCGAGCTGCTTCATTTTTAAAGGTTTCCGCTAAGAGAAAATCCACTGAACTTACATTTCGAATTCTCATTTCATATTGGCGCCACTCTATATTGCAAGTTTTATGATTTTGACTATTTTCATGTTCAGGAATTTTGTCGCGTAACCTCTTCCAACCTTTTTCTTTAGAATAACCTGAAGAGCAACAAAATATGTATGTATCTATAAAATCCTAGTTAGAGTACTGTCAATACTGCTTTGCCCTGCCGGGTCCACAAAAACCTTCCGGGCCCCAGGTCTACTGGGGCGGAGGAAGCGAAGGGCGTATTCATTTTGAGTGATAAGTCCTTCATAAGAGGATAACTTTGAAGCATATTAAAATTTGTTGATGCATCATTAAGACACCTGTAAAACTCTTCTTCAACCATTTTATCAAAGTTAGGTGATCGTAAGGGTGCTGGTTGATCATGGCCTATTTCTTCGAATAGCTCATCTATTTTAAAAAAGTGAGGGTTAATAAAGATATAATTTTCATAAATCCACACAAAGGTAAAGACCTGGAGTTTTTTTTTTATTGATCATAAGCTCATGGGAAAATGCGTATTTTGGGATGCACGCCTAAAAGACAAAAAAGGCAAAAACGTCGAATTTTTGAAGCACCTGCGTTTAAAACACCCGGTAAAGCATGCGGGGCTTAAGCACTCAAGCGTACAAAAATTTCATTAGGTGGGAAAAGGTTTGATGACAGAGTGATGAGCTTCACCACTCTGAACTGTGGAAAGTGCATCATTCCAACAAATGTTGAAAGGACCTTCGCCTTCGACTTAAAGGTGATGAGACGTCCAAAATTAATGACTAAATTAGAGAACGATTTACAAACATTTTTAGTCTCATAAAAGATCTCATATTTGTGAAAAATTCCGTTCGATCAGTAGTTGAGCTGATTGTTAAAAAACAGTAGTTAATCCGCTTCAAAACCGTTCAATACTTGTCAAATTACTTCGAAAGTACTCACAAGTACTTTACTTGTACTTCAACAATTCAAGTACAAGTACTTCGACGCTTATACTTGTACTCATTTTTCGAAGTACTGAGGTACTGATACTTGTACTTGTACTGGTACTTTTTTTACAGGTCTGGTTTGTATTTGGGGTTATGTAGCTAATAAGAGCACCTTTTCATGGGCGAAATGCACTCTAAACCTGTGGCGATTTCTAACACTCCCGCAACTAATAATAGAGCAATTTTTACCTAACAGTGTAACTCGCTAATTTGTGCAGCTTCAGCTGGCCCGGAAAAGCTACTGATATGAATAGGAATGGCGCAACGATTTGAAAAAAAGACAATGTATTGGGCGCCAATTTGAGTGATGAGAGAGGAAGTTACAGAAAATTATTGTGAGGCCGACAGGTGTCACTATTATGAAAGCATTGCAGACCAAGACTGTTGACCAATGTCCAAGACCTATTTGATTGTTGTAAGGAATCTTTGTCATTAATTGGCGCTTAACCGTCTAAGCTGATTTTAGCCGTTTCGTAATAAGTTACGCCATAACTGATGCCAATTGGGAGCACCAAGGGAAGTCAAGTCTTCTTTCAAATTGCGGGATCGACTGAAATACTTTCTTATCCAGAGCGCCGCATAACATGTCCAAGCCAGCGAAGCCTTTTGGTTTTATAAACGACACTATCGTCATATCTGCATAAAGCTCATGCAGCCCATCATTATACCACCTTCGGTGCTTGCTGTCGTCATCATGGACAGCACCATAAATCTTCCGAAGAACTTTTCACTCGAACACTCCAAAAACCATCTCATCTTCTCTCGATACCGTCCATGATTCCGAGGCATAAACCACAACAGGAATGATGAGTGACTTTTAGAGCGTGATTATTGTTCGTCAAAAGAAGAATTTGCTTTTCAATTGTCTACTCAGTGAAAGTAGCACTTGTTGGCAAAAGTTATTTTCTGATTTCGTAAGAAATACTTCTCTCAAATCGATAGTCATGGATCCCACCTTCCACCACTCCATGCCAAAGTGATAACTTGTTATTCTGTCCAAAAAATAATAAGATTCTGGAAATTACCCACCGAGCTGTTCACACGTTCATCCAAATAGCTATTTAAGAATAGCTTTGGAATGAAAAGGCCTAATAAATTGAATGGTGAACAATATGTGTTTTCTCGAATCTCGAAATACTCGTAAGGCTCACGATCTCCTCGACATTCATTTAAATCGATCACTGCATTGACAGTGTTACATAGAGCTTACGATTTCTTCTCGAACACAACCGAGAACTTTGAGAGGAAATCGTTGGTATTGAAATGTTATGGATTTAGCAGCTTTTCATAATTTTGTTGAAGTTAGTGATTCGACTTGAGTGATATATGGGGTTTTTACCACATCGCCCACGATCTTAGTTTTTGCTCACAGGGGCTGAAACTGTTATTCCATTTATAATTTTGGACTTTAAATATATTTGGATCAAGATAAAAATTATTTTCGGATTTTTATTTTTTGGGTCCGATAGAACTAGTTAAACTCGGGCTTTTAAAAATATAAGTCTGGAAATAAAAGTTAAATTCGGACTTCCGATGATGACAAAGAAACGGCTTATCTTAATTCGGATAAGCCCTTTCTTTGTTATCAAGCGGGACTTTTATTTTGGCCTTAAAAAAGAAAAGTCCGGATTTAACTTTTATTTCCGGTCTTTTATTTTTAAAAGTCCGAGTTTAACTAGTTCTATCGGACTCAAAAAATCAAAGTACAGATTTTACTTTTATATGTGAACTTTTATGGAAAAAGTTCGAAAATAAAAAGTATGCATGATTCGACATGATATTGCTATAGGGATACCTGGGAACTCAAACATTTTCACCTAGGACAATTTTTTGACCAGGACTTTTTCAACTCCGAAAAAAAAGAACGTGCGGCAATCGGGGACTGCCGCGGTAAAGCTATTGCATATTATCAACTTATGCAATTATAATATTTATGCAACATTTTGTTTTCTTTGATATTAATTCAAGTTAACCTTTTTAAGCGTGGTGACCGATAAGAAAACAAATTTTTTTTTATTGAATAAATGAGAAGTTAATATTTAACTTTCACTTTAACTTTAACCTTATTTTTAACTTTAACTTTAACTTTATTTTTAACTTTAACTTTAACATTGACTTTAACTTAAACTTTAACTTTAACTTTATTTTTAACATTAGCTTTAACTTTAACTTCAACTTCAACTTTAACTTTAACTTTAACGTTAACCTTAACTTTAACTTTAACTTTAAATTTAACTTTAACTTTATCTTTATCTTTAACTTTAACTTAACTTTAACTTTAACTGTAACTTTAACTTTAAATTTAACTTTAACTTTAACCTTAATTTTAACTTTAACTTTGACGTTAACTTTAACTTTAACTTTAACCTTAACTTTAACTTAAACTTTGACTTTAACTTTGAGTTTAACTTTAATTTTATTTTTAACTTTAACTTTAACTTTCTCTTTAACTTTAACATTCACTTTAACTTTAACTTTAACTTTATGATCCGGGGTGGGAGTGAGCTTAGCACCTGCTAACAAGCCAACCTAATATAAACGCACGCAAGTCATTTTCTGTCAAAAATGTCTCATGCACATAGAACTTGTATGAGAGCAACTCAAATTGAATTTGCTGCGCGAAAACCTAACTAGATTTCCAATTTTTGTTCTGCGTGACATTAAGATTTGACGTTTGCACACATGCTTAAAGGCTCCATTACTGATACTTAGCATAGACTTGACTTGACTTGAGAACTGTCACTTACAGTTCTGTTAAATGAACATTGCATGTTACTGATTACTCAAAACTTGGTAACACTTAACTTGACTTAGAAGTCTGTTGAATTTTGATTTTCTATGTAAGTTCTAAGTGACGTTTACATTTTGAGATGCCATTTTTTTGTTTCCATTTCATTTTGACATTTTGTCATACAAATTAACATTTATTTAAAAATAAATTTCAACGCTGATTATGATGCCAGATTGTATGCGCCAAGTGGAGTATAATCATGGCTAAGTTGCCAAGTTTACGCCAAGTCAAGTCAAGTCTATGCTAAGTATCAGTAATGGGGGCTTTACATTGTCGCAACGCATGCTTATTTGGGTTAGGGCAAAAAACGCTGGTTGTTTGCGTGCGCTAAAAAACGCAGTGCAGTTTTATTAGGTTGGCTTGTAAGCAGTGTTGCCAGGTTAGCCTTTTCGAGGCTAGATTTAGCCTTTTGTTTTTGCCTTTAGCCTCGAAATTTTGTGTTTAGCTTCGTGACTTTTTTCTAGCCGTTTTTAATCCGAATGTATTTTTAATAATTTCTAAAATAAACTAATTTCAATAGTGCCTGTGAACACCTAATACCTAATAATATGAGTTCTCTACAAAAGATTAATTCTTTTTCTGCTGAAAATTCGTTGAAAGTTTCAAAGCCAGATTTCTTACTTTGAAAAAGAGAAGTATAGTTATTCTTCAAGTCAAATAGCATTAATAGAGCTGCAGTGGCGAAAACTTATAACTATACAATGGAATTTTGGTCGGAAGTCCGAGAACATAAAAATGCATTAAACGAACCACCTTTTTTAGAACTTGTCGAATTCATATTTAGTTTTTTAGTATTACCACTCAGTAACGCGGAGGTTGAAAGAATTTTTAGTGGCATGAAAATTCTGAAAACTAAATTAAGGAACAAACTAAAAATTAAAATGCTTAATGCGCTGCTTAATATTAGATGCTCATTAAAACGCTTATCTAAATGTTGTAATGATTTTGAAATTACCGATGATTTCATATCTATGGTAAATAGCCAAACTTTATACGCAGACTTAAGCTCTTCTGATTCTTCAGACGGGGAATATTTTATATAAATAAATAGTTTGTAATATTTTTTTTTGTGTATATACACATATGCAATCATTTAAAGTAATTCCATGTGCTAGTCGAGGAAAATGTGCCTGATATGTTTTGAAACAAGAAGTTATGTTGTAAGTTATGTTTATAAGTTTTTATTTACAAATGTGTAAACTAAAATATAAAAAAAAATTTTATGAATTAACCAAAAAAATTTGTGGCCTTTCTTAGCTTCTTTTTTTCTAAATTTAGCTTTTTCTAACCTTTTTTTTTGCCAATCTAGCTTCTTTTTTTTTTTTCATCACCTGGCAACACTGCTTGTAAGCGACCATATATGTATACGATAAGCGATAGCACAATGGCTACTTCGTGAAAATCAACGGCAGCTCTTTTAGTTTGATTTCGATGGTCGTACGGTGAGAAAAGGTCGCACGCGCGCTTAAAACAGAGTACCAAAGAGTGCGTGTGACACGTGTTCACCGTTCAAGCATTGAAATCAAACTAAATAAATAATTGATTTTGCGTTCGTGCTCGCTACGCGTTCGTGTTTACTAACACATTCTCAATTTGGTAACCTGCCCACCACTGATTATGATAGAGATCCAATATTATGTATTTGGCCTGTTGCTAACACCGAACCTTTACGAACCTTTTCGAATATTTTCGAACCTTTTCGGATCTTTTTTGACAAATATCCGTTACGGTTTTTTTTTATTTAGTCGCCAAGCCCGCGATAAAATCTATGCAATAGCTTAAAAATAATTATTTTCCGTCCCTGTTTGCTCAAGCTGTTGTTAATTAACTAAACTTTATTGACCTTAACCATGTAGACCATCGGCACTTGGTAAAATATCGGAGAAAAGTATCGAAATAAAGTAGCGATACTTTACTCAGTCTTCAAGGCAAACAAAATTTGCGGCATTGTTTACTATATAGTTTGGCAGCTTAAGTAGAGGTTATGTTGCGAATAGAGTGGAAGGCAGTGGACTAGGCAGCCGAATGTCATATAATGAAGGAATGGTGCTCGGAGTTTTTTCAAAGTTAAAAAAAAAAAATGATAAAAGCTTTAATAAAAATAAAACTATTGTTTTAATAACAACAATAACGCCTTATATATTCTACGTACATAAATTGGTAAGGATTATCTCACTTTAAAATTTGAGTTAAATAATCTAAAGTTTTTGTTTGAAACTGAGTCGAGAACTATGCGTGTGAATGTGCGAATTTTCACCGATCAGCTGTTAGTTGCGCTACTTGGTAAAATTTACAATGATTTGCGGGATCAAATTTTCATTTGACCTTCATTTTTTAGGTTGTATCGAATTTTATTACGAATTCCTAAGTAAAACAGTAAATGCTTCTAGTAAACAAAATATAATGCGGGCGCGAGACGAGCTTTTGAACAAATTAGGCTGAAATTGGAATTAAAATACGAAGAAACTATGAAAGTGCCAACCTTTTTGGAAATAACAAATCTCAATTCCATTGCCATTTTAAATTTTCAAAGTTTTTACAATGTTCTGCCTATTTGCTTTTCTAAATTGAATTCAATAGAAAAGCTTTAATATTGTTTATGCATTCCATATACCTTTTTAACTGGAAAAGTAATGTTAAACAGCTTTGAACAAACACCAACTACTACTTTACAACAAAACTTACGGCCGCTGCACAATGCCATTTATAGATGCGTGTAACACAAGCTTATGCATCCCAATACCATTGCCACAATCAACCAAGATGTTGCGTTTGTAAATATGAAAGAATTTCAGACTTGGCAATTTAAGTTTATTTCGCCTTGCCCATACACATACAAAATTTCGCGAAGCACTGGTATAAACATTATCTCCTTACAACAAAGATACTTGCTAACATATTTTGTGTCGTCTTCATTTCTTATATTGCAGTTTTTACTTGCGAAAAATGTTATACAATTTACCAACGAGTGAGAAAAATAATTTCACTTGCAAAGGGTGCCAACACCCTTAGCCAAAGCAAATGTCAAATTCGTCTTCTTATCTTCTTATGCTTTGCTTGTAACAAAATTTGGGACTTGGCTACTTTTCAATATCAGATGGTGCCAGTGTCGCTCATTCTACCGTTCTCCATAAAAATACGTGCAATCTACTCATAATACATAAGCTTGTGTTAAACTCATCTATACGAAAAACTGCTTATGTGACGAAGCTATTAGAATTATGTATGAGGAGAGTAACTATAAAAATAGTAAAACTATGAAGAAACTGCTAAAGCAACCAAAAGTAAAAAATACAATAACAACCAATAAGGAAGGCTAAGTTCGGGTGTAACCGAACATTACATACTCAGCTGAGAGCTTTGGAGACAAAATTAGGGAAAATCACCATGTAGGAAAATGAATCTAGGGTAACCCTGGAATGTGTTTGTATGACATGGGTATCAAATGGAAGGTATTAAAGAGTATTTTAAAAGGGAGTGGGCCTTAGTTCCACAGGTGGATGCCCTTTCGAGATATCGCCATAAAGGTGGACCAGGGGTGACTCTAGAATGTGTTTGTACGATATGGGTATCAAATGAAAAGCGTTTTTGAGTATTTTCAAAGGGAGTGGGCCTTAGTTCAATAGGTGGACGCCTTTTCGAGATATCTCCATAACGGTGGACCAGGGGTGACTCTAGAATTTGTTTGTACGATATGGGTATCAAATGAAAGGTGTTAATGATTATTTAAAAGGGAGTGGGCCTTAGTTCTATAGGTGGACGCCTTTCGATATATGGCCATAAAGATGAACTAAGGGTGACTCTGCAATGTGTTTAACGATATGGGTATATGGGATATGGGTTTTAAAAGGGAGTGGCCCTTAGTTGTATATGTGAAGGCGTTTTCAAGATATCGACCAAAATGTGGACCAGGGTGACCCAGAACATCATCTGTCGGGTACCGCTAATTTATTTATATATGTAATACCACGAAAAGTATTCCTGCCAAGATTCCAAGGGCTTTTGACTTCTTCATTTTCTTCTACTTAATATTGTAGGTGTCACACCCATTTTACACAGTTTTTTCTAAAGTTATATTTTGCGTCAATAAACCAATCCAATTACCATGTTTCATTCATTTTTTCATATTTGGTAAAGAATTATGGCATTTTTTTAAGTTTTCGTAATTTTCGATATCGAAAAAGTGGGCGTGGTCATAGTCGAATTTCGGTCATTTTTTATACCATGATAAAGTGAGTTCAGATAAGTACTTGACTAAGTTTAGTAAAGATATATCGATTTGAGCAATAATTTATTTTAAGTTAAATAGAAATTAAGACGCACAGTAACTAGGTTTAACATCTGTGTGTATTTCTTTATAAATAAGAAATACTTACCATCATATACATATATACATGCATATACTTATGCAAAAACGTTTCACTTCAAGGGAAATACTTGGATTAAAAAAAAAAAAAATTGTTCATGTATTTCAATTAAATTGAAAAGCTTTATTTAAAACTTTAAATATGTTTGTTATAAAACGAAATTTAGTCTTCGCTCCTTAACACTCAATCTCTTAATCGTTTTTTGCTAAAATGACGTGCACTTTTGATTTAAAATATTTGAAAATTGTTGAAGTGATTATATCGTTGGTTCCATGGAAAACTATCTCAGTTCAAATTGTGTCGAAGACAATCTCAGTTCGTTTTTTTTAAACTAACACCTTTCGCTTTTTTGCTAATTTTGTATTATTTAGTTTAATTTTACTTATTTTTGTATTATTTTATATTGTTTATTTTTGTGTTAATTACTTAGGTTTTTATTTTTATTTTTTTAAGTTAATTTTATAAATAAAAATAAATAAACCAAGATAAACTAAACAAAAATAAAATAAAGTAAAATAATACAAAAATAAATAAAATTAAGCAAAAAAATACAATATTAGCAAACAAGCGAAAGGTGTCAGTTTTTCATCAATCAAAACGAACTGAGATAGTCTTCGACGCAAATAACGAACTGAGATAGTCTTCGTTGGGACCGACGATATGGAATTTCATGAGTACTGTATACTCCATGGCAAAATTAAACATTAATATTACCTTCCCACGTACGTACTTATACAGAGGTTTTGATTTTCTCTTGTATTTTCTTACTAAATCAGAAGGAAAATTGGTAATTTTAATATAAATTACGAAGTAAAATAAGAAGTTGAGCGACGAAGGGGGATCTATGTCCCCAATCCTTCCTCCCCTGGAACCGCCACTATGGTAAAGATATTACATTTTTTAATAAAATTTGACTTTTAAATCATTTTAAGTGGGCGTGTTCGTCAACCGAATTTGCTAATTATACTCAGCTGAGCAGAGCTCACAGAGTATATTAACTTTGTTCGCATAACGGTAATCCGTAACGGCATAAACTAATCGAGATAGATATAGACTTCTATATATCAAAATGATCTGGACGAAAAAAAAAAATTCATTTAGCCATGTCCGTCCGTCCGTCTGTCGGTCTGTCCGCAAACACGATAACTTGAGTAAATTTTGAGGTATCTTGATGAAATTTGGTATGTAGGTTCCTGGGCGCTCATCTCAGATCGCTACTTAAAATGAACGAAATCGGACTATAACACGCCCACGTTGTTGATATCGAAAATTTCGAAAAACCGAAAAAGTGCGATAATTCATTATCAAAGATAAGGAAAGAACCAGTCGTGGTTGACTGTGTCAAAACAGGCCCAGCTGCACTTTACGGAAGGCTGGATAATCGAAGAATTTCGTTTAAATGAGGGAATCAAAATGGCTCTAAACGTTTTCTTTACTGACTAAAGGGATAATATCGGTAGATACTGGTTGGGTTTCTGGTCTTTTGTAGTGGGTTTATCCTTACCATTCTCCGTTATTCTGGAATGCCAGAGGCTTTTAATGACAAGTAGAACAAGTAAGGAAAGTGAAATTCGGGTGTAACCGAACATTACATACTCAGTTGAGAGCTATGGTGACAACATAAGGGAAAATAACCATGTAGGAAAATGAACCGAGGGTAACCCTGGAATGTGTTTGTATGACATGTGTATCAAATGAAAGGCATTAAAGAGTATTTTATGAGGGAGTGGGCCATAGTTCTATAGGTGGACGCCATTTAGGGATATCGCCATAAAGGTGCACCAGGGGTGACTGTAGAATGTGTTTGTACGATACGGGTATCAAACGAAAGGTGTTAATGAGTATTTTAAAAGGGAGTGATCCTTAGTTCCATAGGTGGACGCCGTTTCGAGATATCGCCATAAAGGTGGACCAGGGGTGACCCTAGAATTTGTTTGTACGATATGGGTATTAAATGAAAGGTGTTAATGAGTATTTTAAAAGGGCGTGGGGCTTAGTTCTATAGGTGGACGCCTTTTCGAGATATCGCCATAAAGGTGGACCAGGGGTGACTCTAGAATGTGTTTGTACGATATGGGTATCAAATTAAAGGTATTAATGAGGGTTTTAAAAGGGAGTGGTGGTAGTTGTATATGTGAAGGCATTTTCCAGATATCGACCAAAATGTGGACCAGGGTGACCCAGAACATCATCTGTTGGATACCGCTAATTTATTAATAAATGTCATACCACGAACAGTATTCCTGCCAAGATTTCAAGGGTTTTTTATTTCGCCCTCCAAGCCTTTTTCATTTTCTTCTACTTAATATGGTAGGTGTCACACCCATTTTACAAAGTTTTTTTCGAAAGTTATATTTTGCGTCAATAAACCAATCCAATTACCTTGTTTCATCCCTTTTTTCTTATTTGGTATAGAATTATGGCATTTTTTTCATTTTTCGTAATTTTCGATATCGAAAAAGTATGCGTGGTCATAGTCGGATTTCGGCCATTTTATATACCAATTCAAAGTGAGTTCGGATAAGTACGTGAACTGAGTTTAGTAAAGATATATCGATTTTTGCTCAAGTTACTGTGTTAACGGCCGAGCGGAAGGACAAAGGGCGACTGTGTATAAAAACTGGGCGTGGCTTCAACCGATTTCGGTGTTTTTTACAGAAATAAGTTATCGTCCTAGAATCTAAGCCATTATGGCATTAAAAGTATCCCAGACAAATTAAATGAAAAAGGACGGAGCCACGCCCATCTTGAAATTTTCTTTTATTTTTGCATTTTGTTGCAACATATCATTACTGGAGTTGAATGTTGACATAATTTACTTATATACTGTAAAGATATTAAATTTTTTGTTAAAATTTTACTTAAAAAAAATTTTTTATTAAAGTGGGTGTGATCGTTCTCCGATTTTGCTCTTGATACTTGTCAAGCAATTTATTCAATTTATTAAATACACTTTTTTTCAGCATTATTTCCATACCAAGTTTTTCCCAAATTCCAATCAACTTATCTTGTACTTGAATAGTGAATGATTTATGGGAAAACTTTTTTGTTCTGTTTTAGCACGTTCGCTTAAGTAAAAATATTATCTCAAGATATCCAGATGGATTGGTAAATTAAGATCAGTTAAATCAGTAGACACACCAAAAACAGTAACATCACACAACTATGTTTACGACATGCAAATGCATCACAGTGATGCCTTGGTTTTAAAATGGTTGTAAAAACGCTAATTTCTAATAATTTTTTTTAATTTCTTTTCTATTACTAAGTTAAATCTTGGCCTGTATGTAACGGAATCTTTGAGCTTAATTTTCACCGGTTTCTAGAAGTCTGATTAATTTGAAACTTTGCATACGTATCAAGGACCGATGACAATGCATTAATGTGATGGTGTGGTGACATAAGGTCAACGGCCATAAGGTCAATTGGCCTTATTACCACTTTGAATGGCCATAAGTTAGATTGAAACTTTGCACATCTATCAAGGCTCGATGACAATGCATTAATGTGATGGTGTGGTGACATAAGGTCAACGGCCATAAGGTCAATTGGCCTTATTACCACATAGGCATTTAGCTGATTTTTTCATGTAAAGTGCAAAACCGGCGATTTTTTGAAATGTTTATTTGGTGAACCCCCAGGGGGTTCCAGGGGGTGTGCCACTGGCATCGGTGGGTCGGGCCTCCAAAGTTAGTGGGGGTCGGTCATACATTTGGACTCGATTGGAGCACTCTAAATGGGTCAAAGTGGGATTTTTCAAAATTTGCCCCTACCCAAAAGTTCGACCCAAATTGGGGGACATCAGAACTCGTTTTAGAGGTATGGTTCCTTCGGCAAAGTTTCTTATTTTGATCCCTAGAATATGATTTTCGCAGAGCAATGGGCGATTTTTTTGCCTCCCCACAAATCGACCCGGCCTACTGTCCATACAGCGATTAAGTAAGAATGTCGAAAAGCTGGCGAGTTTTACGAGTACTTCGAGACACGAGAATCTCGCAAGAAGTCGAGTTCTCGATTTCTCGGGTCTCGAAAAACTAGCTTGTGTTCGAGAAGAATTCGTAAGCTCTAATTTATACATTATTTGAAATTAAAAAAATTTCGTTTTGATTATAAACAAACAACACAGCAAACACTCGGAGTCAACAATTAGTCTGAAAGGAGTCCAAACTTTGGATCGTTTGCACTCTTTCTGAACTTACTTAGGAGCCTGAAGTGAATTCTATATGACTTCTAGCACGCTCATGTTGTGCATCTAACATAAGTCTTATACAGGTGTCCTTCCGTTATCATATATGGGCCATATTGGCCTCATATACGGCTAATTTTGAGTTCTTAATGACACTACTTCAGGACTTTTAGGAAGATTTTTTGACACATATTGGAAGCGGAAAACATAGGGGAGAAAATTGTTGTGATAAAACTCACATGAAGAAAAAATATAAATGAAATTAGTACTAACTGAATTAAATTTTTATTTAGAATAAATTGTAGCAGGGAAATTTCTGAGTTTTACGAAGAATCACAATGTTGTTAGTTTAGTGCTCAATGTTAAATTTTATTAATTATAAATCAATCATCAAAATACAAAGTATTATATTGTAACTCAGTATTAAAACCTGCAGATCCAGTCGGTTTGGTGGTTGAGATGAGAGAGAGAAAAAAAAACGAAAACAGTTGACAAGCAATCGAAAACAGCTGTTCACCGTAGATGTTTAAAGGCTTCCGTGTCATCATGAAAATATGTACTGGCCACACTTTTCACTGGCAATTATTCTTAACATTCCGCCCACCTCGTCATATTACTGACGAAATATAACGACCGCCCACCGTGTGTTTCTCATTGACCTTCAATTGAAAGTACCACTAGCTTCGATATGGCTCGCTTGAGGGTGGAGGTCGATGTGCGAACCGTAACCACTCGGACAATGCCATCAGCTCCTGGATGCGTTTCTAATACCCGACCTAACATCCACTGAATTGGTGGAGAGCGCTCATCGTATACTAAAACCAAATCGCCCGGCGAAAGATTTGAACTTGTTTGGCACCATTTACGTCGAGCTTGTAATTCACGTAGATATTCACAGCTCCATCGAGCCCAGAAGTGGTGGTACATTTGCTGCACCTGCTTCCATCTTTTAAGTCGGTTGGGAGTGATATCTAGTAAGGTTGGTTTTGGAGCCGCTGTGAGCGGACCGCCCACCAAAAAGTGCCCAGGGGTAAGCGCCGCAAAATCCTCTGGATCATCAGTCAATGCAGATATTGGTCTCGAATTAAGTACAGCTTCGACTTGCTTAAGCACGGTATAAAATTCCTCGAATGTCAGTTTCTCCGTCCCCATAACTCGTTTCAAATGATGCTTCGTGCTTTTGATGCCCGCCTCCCATATGCCGCCAAAATTCGGAGAACCCGGCGGGATGAAGTGCCACGACACCCCAAGTGTTGCCGCATAGCGTGCTGCTGCGTCAAATTGTTGTTTGAAAGCGTTCAGATCTGCTCGGAGCTCCGAATTTGCCCCAACAAAAGTTGTTGCACAGTCACTGTATATATCTGCACTATAGCCCCTCTGAGCGAAGAATCTTCGGAGTGCTGCGAGGAACGTAGCGGTGCTCAGATCGCTGACCAATTCCAGATGAATAGCCCGCGTGCTGAAAGATACGAATATGGCGATATATCCCTTGTAGCTCTTGTGGCCTCTTCCTTTTGTGGTGCGAATTTGATAAGGTCCGCCATAATCTATGCCACAGTGACTAAAAGCCCTTGAAACATTACAACGTTGAGAGGGAAGGCACCCCATGATTTGATTGGTTGGCAGGCCCTTGAAACGATAACATATTATGCAACGGTGTATGTAACTCTTAATAACTGAGCGAGCATCAATCATCCAGTAGCGTCTTCTTAAAAAATTGAGCGAGGCTTGAACGCCACCGTGCAGAGTGTGGTCATGCGCTTGTTTAATTAATAACGTACACAAAGGGTCCCTTTTTGGTAACAGGCATGGGTATCGTTCATGGAAGGGCATATCTGCATTCTTTAACCGCCCGTTTAAACATAAAATGCCGTTGTTGTCTAACATTTGGTTCAGTTTTAACAGTTTGCTTTTTAAGCTAATTTGTTTGTTGTTGCGAAGACAAGAAATATCATGGGCAAAATGTATATGTTGTACATATCTTATCCAAAAGTCCAATGCAACTGCTCTTTCTGCGGCTGTGCACCAAGGTGTTTTGGCGTGTGGCAGCTTCAGTTGCGCCGCAATGAATCGCTTACACCAGCTCGTTACTGCCAACAGCGTGTTTATATTGGAGTACCTTTTAAGTAAGGTTTCAGTGACTGTCGACGTTGGGATAGTGGGAACTGTCACCAGTGATACGAATTCCTCGTTTGGCAGATGGGACGAAATTTTGCTTTGGTCCGGCCACTCACAGTGCGGATTACTTAACCATGGGGGTCCATTCCACCATAATGACAAATTGGCGAGCTCAGAAGGGTCCACACCACGGGAGGCAATGTCCGCTGGATTAGCTGCAGTAGGTACATAATTCCAAGAGTTTATATGCGTGAGTTCTTGGATCTGGATTACACGATTGCTGACATAAAGTTTATGTTTGCCCGGACTTGACCGAATCCAGCTGAGTGTAGTTTTAGAGTCGGACCAGCAGTATGTCTGAATTGTTGGCATTGTAATTGTTGACAGAACTTTAGCAGATAATTTTGCCGCGAGAAGAGCACCATTCAACTCCAAACACGGGATGGTTATCCTTTTCAATGGTGCGATTTTAGTTTTGGCAGTTAGTATTGATACCTTTATGTTGTTGTCTGCGTCTTCTAGTCGAAGATACACTACTGCAGCATAGGCAACAGTTGACGCATTTGAGAATACATGTAGTTGGTAACTACGTATGCTAGGTGAGGCTCCGACCCATCTGGGCACTTTCAACTGCTCGATTTGGGGAACTTCTTCTCTAAAATGACGCCATTCTTGTTGGAGCGGATCGGTAATTGGGTCGTCCCAGTCACATCCCGTTAACCACAGTTGCTGGCAGATAGCCTTTCCTTTGACTACGACTGGTGCTAAAAGCCCAGGTGGATCGTAGATTTTAGCTACATCTGACAGTTGCTGCCTTTTCGTGATGCTTCCTGATACGGGCGGTAGGTTCGCTTTATAGCTGATACTGTCTGTGTCACATAACCAGTATATCCCTAGGGCTTTAGTTTCGCGATCAAGGTTTAAATCACAGCAAAGGTTTGAATCGTCCTCAAGAGAATAGAGTCGTCGCTAAAATCAGCTGAGTTTGAACACCATTTACGAAGATTGAAACCTCCACGCTGTAGTAACTTCTGTAGCTGTTGTTTTATTTCAATAGCGACATCCACCGTATCAGCGCCTTGAAGACAGTCATCCATGTACAACGACTCCTTTAGAACTCTTGATGCTGCCGGAAAGTCTGGCTCTTCATCAGCCGCCAGAGTGTGCAATACCTTGATGGTGAGATATGGGGAACAGTTTAACCCATAGGTGACCGTGAGCAACCGAAATATAGTGGGTTTCCCTTGATCGTCACGCCAGATGATTCGCTGCATATCAGCATCAGCTCTGCTCACTAAAATCTGTCGGTAACATTTTTCAATGTCGGCAATAAACGCGATTCGATGCATTCGCCATTTTAAAATGATAGAGTTCAAATCTGTTTGGAGCTTGGGCCCGACGTGAAGACAATCATTCAAAGAAAAGCCTGCATTGTATTTCCTTGAAGCGTTGAACACTGTGCGCAACTTAGTGGTGGAGCTGGATTCCTTATATACACCATGATGAGGTAGATAGCACACTGGCTGCGTATTGTTACTGGCTGGAACTGGTTCCATATGTCCAAGGTTCAGATACTCTGCCATGAATGCTGAGTACAGTTCATTCATTTTTGGGTCGGTTTTCAGCCGAGCCTGCTGGTATGCAAAAACTTAAAGGCGTCTGATTTAGAATCGGAGAGTATAGTTAGGTCACAAGATTCCTTGAAAGGATATTGAACTTGATACCTCCCAGAGGGTTTCCGATGCACGGTACGCTCAAACAACTTCTCGCAAAAAATCTCGTCTTGCGTCATATTACAGCTGTTTTCCACGCCGTCAATGTCATTGAACTTCCACAATTGCTGAACCAATTGCTTTAACTCGATCGAGGTGGTGGCACAAAACGTGGTATTTAGTTGTAAGGTAGAAGCATTGTCCAAGTCTCCGTAGATCACCCACCCTAAATGTGTGCTTTGTGCAGTAGAGAAGCTGTTGGCTGAACGCTTAATCTCGCCACGCAAGAGAAGACCGTAGAGATCCGCCCCGATGATTATATCAATGGAACCCGGCTCGTAGAACTTTGAATCTGCTAGTGGCAGATCAAGAAAATCAGATAATGGAGCCGGATCAACGCGTTTCAATGGCATCAGGTGACCCAATCGTGGAAGAACTAAAGCTGAGCAATGGAACTTGAAGTCAGGCTCAGTTTGTGAATGCACAGTGAAAGGGACTACGCCCTTAGATTTACCTACACTGCACCCGCCTATATCAGTTATGGGTACGTGGAGGCGAGTTCTGCTAAGATGCAGTTGCTGTGCAGCAAACTCGCTAATAAACGACGCTTGTGATCCATTGTCCAGAAGGGCACGCAGCAGGATGTCATGGCCTGAGGCAGAGTGCGCTCGAACGACGGCAGTGGCAAGCAGGCTTGACGTGAGGCCATCTTAGGTTTGAGCCGAACTCTCAGATCGCACGTGATGGGCTGTAATAGTGCTTGAGGGTTGCAATACACTATCATGCAAAAGGGTGTGGTGTTTTTGTGAACACTTCTGGCAAGTGTAACTTGATGTGCACTCATTTACTGTATGGCCAGATTTGAGACAATTTTTGCAGAGTTTTGCATTATATACTAACTCTAATTTCAACGACGATGACTTCTTGCGAAATTCCGGACAGTACATAATGGCATGGTTACCCACACAGCATGGGCATCGCCCAACATTAGTGTGATGACTTCGCACCGCTTGATGGTGCTGCGAATGGGTCTGTACCATTTCCCTCGACTTGGTTTTTCCCACAGATCCCATCGCTTCTAGCCCTTGAATGCGTTTTTCCAGAAAGGTTGTTAACGCACCATACTCTGGTATTTCGCTAGGAGGCCCTAAACTCATTTCCCAATCCTTTAAAGTCACCGGATTAAGTTTTTCAGTTACAAGAAATACTAGCCAATCATCCCATTGTATTGTTGGACGTCCGAGCTGTTCTAACGCGCGTACGGCTTCAGTGACCGTGTCCAACAGTTTTCGCATTGATGTGTCCGATTCGGATGACATGGCTGGCAGCTTGACAATGTTGCGTAAGTACGATTTAACTATTCGGCGTTTATTATCGTATCTGTAGGAGCAGATCCCATGCGATCTTAAAGTTAGAATCCATCACGTTGAGACTGCGGAGCATAGCGTCCGGCTCACCCTGCAGGCTGCTCTTTAGGTAATGCATACGCTGTACATTGGAAAGCGAAATATCGTTAATTATACATGTGATGAACAGATCTTTAAAGCTAAGCCACTTTTGAAATGAGCCATCGAATTTTGGTAGCTCGATTTTAGGAAGGGTGTTCGCGGCGAACTAGGGATGGTACGAATCAGTGTTGACTGACTTAAACTATCAGTTGTGGTTTCTGAAAGTTCATCAATGCCATCATTAAGTTCACCCATCGCATCGCAATATGCTGCTTCAACAGTAGCAAAATGTTCCTCTGACAGTGCGTCAGCCACCGCTTTCGAATTAGACTCAGTTACCTGCATTGTTCCAAGCTCATCGCGTATAGTCTGGTACCGTGTCCAGTATTCGGCCAGCAAACTCCGCCTTGCACTGAGATATCCTTTAGTTTTTTTAGTTTTCGCCACTTTATGTGTGTTTGCCCCAAAGTTTTGAATGAACTTTGATAGCGATTCCTCTTTTACAAGCGCCATAGTTATTCACGCTCACGCCTTGCTGAAGTGACCACGAGGAATGTTACGTACTTGCAATTGAGGTTAAACACGTAGGTGCAATTTGTGTATGCACTTTAAAGATTTTCCTAATATGCACGGAAGAGGTTCTCCGCAAGGGATGCCAAAATGTTACGAAGAACCACAATGTTGTTAGTTTAGTGCTCAATGTTAAATTTTATTAATTATAATTCAATCATCAAAATACAAAGTATTATATTGTAACTCAGTATTAAAACCTGCAGATCCAGTCGGTTTGGTGGTTGAGATGAGAGAGAGAAAAAAAAGGAAAACAGTTGACAAGCAATCGAAAACAGCTGTCCACCGTAGATGTTTAAAGGCTTCCGTGTCATCATGAAAATATGTACTGGCCACACTTTTCACTGGCAATTATTCTTAACACCGGAGCTGCCTAGTTTACTAATTTTAATATTTTTCGTTTGTTCATAATTTCAACAAATTGGAGTCATAAAAGACTCTTAGGTGATAACATTTTTGAAGCTGATATTTTTCACATATTTTGGACCCATATTGAATACCAGAACTGTAACCGCTTCGAGAATGTTTATAGGGTACACATATTTACCCAAACAAAGCGTTTTCCGCTCATGGACGCTTCTCGACATTTTTAATGTGACCGCAAAACTGCCACGCTCATTCCTGATGTATCGAAATATAAGTGCCGGCAATAAGCGCTGATGATGCCTAATAAATAGGCCAAATAGGTGTCACATAATCAGAGTTTATTAGTGTTAAAAATGACGCCGGGAAGAGTTCCAGTAGAGTATAATATGAGCTGTTTAAAAATCTTTTAAAACTCATGTCGGACTCTTAAATACACTGAAAGAAAAAGACTAGTAAAATCAACCGAAATACGGTTAAATTCAACCGAAATTTCTGTCAATTTTTATCCATCGCAACAAGATTCGGTGTGGTAGGCGGAGCACGCTACCATCACACCACGGTGGCACTTACTAACCGAACTTCAATTGGACGCACATCAAATATGCTGGCACACATTAAACATTATACACTTTATTATTTTGTTTTATTAAACACACTTCCACCAAATTTTATATTTTATAATTTATTTAATTTATAGTTTTGAACTTCACTTTGCAAATAGAAATGAAAATAGTAGTCACAAAACTGTTTCTCAATTCTTTCAGTTGCAGCTCAGCTCATTCTCAATTTCTTCTCTCGCATGTAGTCGCTAAACTTGATTCACCACTGGAGTAACTTTACATATAATTCGGCAAGTTTAATTTTCGTAACACTTTAAGTTGAAACGATTCCAAAACAACTCAAACTTTTATGTTGTAGGAAACATCAACATTAAAAAAGGATGTTTTTTATTATCTTATTAGATACGTTCGCGTGAGTGAAAATTCGTAAAAACTTGAACAAAATGTTACTAACTTTGGAAAAATCCTGTTCGTTCAAACAAAACTTTTGCAACAAGAAGGCACAATTTTGTATTTCGTTTGTAGGAGAAGTTGCAAAATTGTACCCGATAAATAGGTGTCCCGGTGTCTCATAATTTTTTGCACAATAAATTCAAAAAAGGGTTTTTCGTTTTGTATTGATAACTGAAAAACTAGTTTTTTGTTGTTTTCCCATTTTGTGTGTTTTTTCGATTTGGTGGTTTTCTTATTTTGGTGTTTTCTTTTTAACAAGTGGCACCATCGTCGTAAGTACAAAGTAGAGAGCGCAGGAGCGTAAAATTCTCTTTGAAATTTGCTCATGTATTGACTGTTGATCGCTGTTGGAATGACCAGTGAGATCAGTTGTGTTAACAAAAAAATCAGTTAGATTGATTAGGAATCTGTCAATTTTACAAAATTTTATTAACTTAAGACCGACAATTTCTGTTCTGTTGAAATGACTAAACTAATTTGTTCGCTTGACAAAGAACGCGCAATGGATAACCCACCAACACATTACAAATCGGGTACATTTTGGAGTAAATTTGTGTGTTTGTTTCCCATATTTCCCAAAAGATTATTTTTACCCTTCTATTGGGTAAATATTTGGGTATTTTCCAATTTTTACCATATATAACCAATTTACCGGGTATTTAGCCCTTTCCCGTCTCTACCAATGGTTTCAGTTAAAAAAAAATCATGGACGTTTTTTCTTAGATATCAACAATAAACAAAAAAATATTTTATTTACCGTGTTTGATAAAAATTGTCACTACAATTTTCGTGTTCACTGCTGTATTGAATTTTTGTGTTCCCTTCTGAATTGTTCTAATTTTTTTGTTATTTCTACAATATTCATATTCGCAAATTTTCTCAGGGATATAACTATTAATTATTAATAGATTGTAATTAATTAAAACTTGTTTTCGGTTCAAATGCAAAACATGCCTATATTTAAAAGTTGAATCGCCTTTTTTTTAAATACTTTAAGTAATGTGGCAAATTACAAGTTTATTCATTTTCAAGTAACTTGATGCCATCTCATTCAACTTAATAAATAAACGCTTTCCATTATTAAATTTATTTTATCTGTTGTGACTTATTCAATTTAATTATGATTATTGCTTGAACATTTCATACATTTTCCCAGACAATAAAATTAGATACGCGATTGAGCAGCATTGCAAATGCAAATAATTGAAATACCTGCAATAAATGATGATCAACATCGACACTCATACAAACAAATGAACATAACTTGCATAAACTTATTTTTGTATAAATATTTCTATGCCTGTAATGCATTATTCCCTGCAAAAAGTGCAACTAGTCTAGAATGAATGCGGGATGAGTCGCAAAGTGGTCCCTTTTGTTTGAGCATGTCCCTATCCATAGGATCAATTGTGGCTGTTTATGCCTAAAAGGGTAGTGCATACTGGTCCTTTTTATACCCCTACGGGTACTGTCGGGCAGATCCTTTTTGGAAAGTTCGACCCTTCCTCTTTGTACCCCTACGGGTACTGTCGGGCAGATCCTTTTTGGAATGTTCGACACCTCCTCTTTGCACCCATTTGGGTACTACTCGGCACGCCCTCTTTGTACCCCTACGTGTACTGTCGGACAGATCCTTTCTGTACTGTTCGACACATCCTCTTTGTATCCCTATGGGAAGTGTTCTACAGGCCCTTTTTGTATTCATGCGGGTAGTGTCGGACATATTCTCCTCGTACCTCTACGTGCACTGTCAGACAAGTCTCTTTTGTTCGCCTATGGATATTGTCGGACAAGTCCTCTTTCTATCCGTACGAAAATTCTTACGGATTTTATAATTTTTTAAACTCTAATACAATATTCTTAATTTTCTTTCGTATTGGTGTTGTAGAATAATAAAAACAAAACAAATATGGAACATATCGCTCATTTACTTCAATAGTGTCACAACTCAAAAACATGACTTTTGAGTTAATAACATATAAACATACCCAATAACATGATCTATGTTGGATAAAGAAATCTCTGTGATCTGTTGCAAATTTACCACGTGCTATACAAATGAAAATATGCCTTTATATGCGCAACATAGGGCAGTTAAAATCTTTGAATGGCTCTCTTGCAAAATTGTGTTTTTGAGTTATGACACTATTGAAGTAAATGAGCGATATGGTCCGAGTATTTTAGGTTCGGTATAGATCTCCGCATTTTTTCTTAAATAATGCTATTCAATCACATTTAATCTTTTTATTTTATTAATTTCGTGTCTGTTTGTTTTTATTTTTATTGTTTTCAATTGGCTACACAAATTTATAAATGACTGATGCCAAATATACCCAAAAGGGACTAGAGGGGATCAATTAAACCCCAATGTGGACAAAAGAGATCAAACGCAGACCGCTCTCCTTAGGGATTAATTGCACGATGTTTTGCAGGGTTCTTATTTCTGTTAAATAATTAAAACATGAAATATGATGCGTTACGGAAATTAAAAAAATTTAATTTCCTGATAATTGATTGAAAAATTAAATTTGCATTCATTATGAGGTTCAGTTCTTACTTTCACTACTACGAATAACGACTGCTGATTGGAATATCAGCCTATCTTGGTTATTGTTGCGAAAATGTCATTTCTGCAACACTTTTGAGAAACACCATACTTTTTTTTGTTTTAAAAACATTCTTCTCCTTCCGCCATCCTCCCTCCTTCAAATGTTTTTATTAACACGTTTTTATTACTTTTACCTGTATGTTTGTTTGTATCTCTTTATTCGCTTCTACGAGCCTGCTGCCTTATTAACATGCTTTTATAATTATATTCACCTTATTTGGAATACCGTCGGTTTCCGTCATTTCTGGATCAACATTTCGTGACTTTTTTTTTAGGGTCCCATCCGAGATTTTTTAGGGACCCTTCATGATCCGTCAGGGATCCCGGCGGGGTCATTTCGGGATCTTTTTGGAATTATACCGCGATCATTTCTAAGGTTTTCGGGATCCGTCCGGGATCCTATCGGGGTAATTTCGGAACTTTTTGCGATTTCTATCGACACCTATTTCCAAAGTAAAATCGTATTTAGGCAAAATATCGGCTCTTAAAAGGCCCTGGAAAACCCGCCCAACTCGTACAACGCGAACATTTATGGATTATGGACATGGCGGAAAACCAAAGCTAATTGCTTGGTTATGATGTCGCTATAACTAAGGCGTTATTCTATGGCTTCAATAACCGATTACATTGATTTCCATTAAGGTTGGTTGGATCAACTGTTTTACATGGAGTTTTCCAGGGCCTTTAAATAGTTATTCCGCAATTTTTTTCTATCCCATGATTCGTACACGAGAGAACTTAAAAATTTCGAACAAACTTTGGTCTCATAACTTAAGTCATTTACATGCATCACACTTTCATTGCATACAATCAAAAATATTTATTGCATAACAATTTATGCTGATTGGAATATCATCATATCTCAATTCGGCTTTTAGTGACGGTGATATTCCACTCAATAGTCAATTTATAAAAACACCTTCAATTATCATTTAGCGCGCATAATATAACGTTTCGAACTTTTCATTTGTTAGGTCTGTTAATAAATTCGGAATATTGCGTTCGAGACAACCACCTTGTACCACCGCAAAAAGTTGTCCCTTTACAACGGCCGCTGCTCCAGAATCTCCATTACACAGACCACTTTCCATATTTTCAGCACAAATGAGTGTTTATGCTAAAATTTCCGGTTCCAATTTATTCGCATAAACATACCTGCATATTTTTATTTCTACTAAAGGCAATTCAACAGTTTGCAGAATATAACTAGGAACATCACCATCTACAGTCATTGAACCCCAACCGCTCACTTGCATCATTATTTGTGCTGGTAATTCACCTTCGTAAAGTGATATTGATCGTACTTTATTATTCCCTTTAAAGGCTCTTTCGACTTTTACCACGGCTATATCCATCAATTTTGTTTAACTATTATAATCAGAAGGCTTATATGTATGGGGTATTCCATCCCATTTCGACCAATTTTGAACCCGACCCCTTTAGAATTGGCTGAAAGTTTTTCTTCTTTTTCTAGCTTACGAAAGACGTTTTTCAAAATTTTTCCAATTTTTTTCATCCAACTCAAAAAAAGTTATGAATTTTTAAAAAAAAACCGTTTTTGTTTTCAAAATGCTATAACTTTTTCAAAAATTGACCGTTTGGGATCTTTTTTTTTTAAATTTGTTTTTAAATGTACTTTTCGGAAAAAATACAAAAAAATTTTAATTTTTCAGTTTTTCGAGATTTTTCGAATTTCTCCATTTTTTTTTCTCATAAAAAACTTCAATAAATTCTGCAATCATCCCCAATAATCCCGGAGTGGGCCGATTTTTTTTATATTTTTTTTATTTAATTGAAAAAAAAATTTTTCAAAAATAAAAATTTTTTTTATCAATTTTATTTATATAACAAAAAATGATTTTTAAGTATTATTTCCTTTATAAAAAAAAAAAAAAATAAATGTAAGGCGCGATAACCTCCGAAGAGATCTAAGGCCGAGCTTCTCTTCCAATTTGCGTCGTGCTCCTCTTGATTTTTCCCTACAAATTGGCCGGACGGGACCTACATGTTTTATGCCGACTCCGAACGGCATCTGTAAGGCAGATGAGTTTTCAGTGAGAGCTTTTCATGGCAGAAATACAATCGGAGCGCTTGCCAGACACTGCCGAGGGGCGACCCCGCTTAGAAAAATTGTCTTCTAATTGAAAAATCTTATTTCTAAAATTTTGATGTTGCTTTGCCCGGGAGTTGAACCCAGGGCATACGGTGTGATAGGCGGAGCACGCTACCATCACACCACGGTGGCCGCCATTACATTTCCTTTATATATTATGGTAATCTACGATTAAAATGACCATAATATATAAAGAATGACCATAATATATAGAAATGACCATAATATACCATAATATATAAAGAAAAGAATACTTCAAAATCATTTTCTTACATTTTTTTGTTATATAAATAAAATTGATAAAAAAAAATTTTTATTTTTGAAATTTTTTTTTTTCAATTAAATAAAAAAAAAAATATAAAAAAAATCGGCCCACGCTGGGATTAGTGGGGATGATTGCAGAATTTATTGAAGTTTTTTATGAGAAAAAAATGGCGAAATTCGAAAAATCTCGAAAAACTGAAATAAAAAGTACATTTAAAAACAAATTTAAAAAAAAAGATCCCAAACGGACAATTTTTTAAAAATTTATAGCATTTTGAAAACAAAAACGGTGTTTTTTTAAAAATTCATAACTTTTTTTGAGTTGGATGAAAAAATTCTGAAAAACGTCTTTCGTAAGCTAGAAAAAGAAAAAAAACTTTCAGCCAATTCTAAAGGGGTCGGGTTCAAAATTGGTCGAAATGGGATGGAATACCCCATATGCACCACTTGGCGTCGTTGCCCTTTTTTTGTATAGTTTATTGCACTTATATCGGCTACACCAGCTAGAACGACGAGGTCCTCCTAATTTTGCCTTACGACGCAATGCCCAACTGTGACCACCAATTTCATACTAACTAAGGAACCAACGCATTCATACAGGTTACCAATAAATATTGCTACGGTATGTGGGCTCTGTTCAATTGCTATATCTACGCCATTTCGAATTCGAAATTGTTCATTCACGTAGCTCAAATGACAGGTAAGCACGACAAACAGTATCGCGAAACGAATGCGAGAAATCATTTTATTTTAAAACCTTTTGCACTAATTTTTATACTCAGTTGAGCAGAGCTCACAGAGTATATTAAGTTTGATTGGATAACGGTTGGTTGTACATATATAAAGGAATCGAGATAGATATAGACTTCCATATATCAAAATAATCAGGATCGAAAAAAAAATTTGATTGAGCCATATCTGTCCGTCCGTCCGTCCGTCCGTTAACACGATAATTTGAGTAAATTTTGAGGTATCTTGATGAAATTTGGTATGTAGGTTCCTGAGCACTCATCTCAGATCGCTATTTAAAATGAACGATATCGGACTATAACCACGCCCACTTTTTCGATATCGAAAATTTCGAAAAACCGAAAAAGTGCGATAATTCATTACAAAAGACCGATACAGCGACGAAACTTGGTAGATGAGTTGAACTTATGACGCAGAATAGCAAACTAGTAAAATTTTGGACAATGGGCGTGGCACCGCCCACTTTTAAAAGAAGGTAATTTAAAATTTTTGCAAGCTGTAATTTGGCAGTCGTTGAATATATCATTATGAAATTTGGCAGGAACGTTACTCCTATTACTATATGTACGGCTAATAAAAATTAACAAAATCGGAAAAAGTAAAATTTTAACAAAAAATTTTATATCTTTACAGTATATAAGTAAATTATGTCAACATTCAACTCCAGTAATGATATGGTGCAACAAAATACAAAAATAAAAGAAAATTTCAAAATAGGCGTGGCTCCGCCCTTTTTCATTTAATTTGTCTTTGTTGTTTGAAATTTAGGATACAGATAGACAATAGTATATTGGATAAAAATTTTTGGAAAATGGAAGGAGCCCCCCGAAAATGGAACAATTACTTTTTAATAATTTTTACACATTATAACTTTAAGTATCCTGACCTTCACCAATATTACAAACTCAATGGGTTGTTGTTGTTGTTGTTGTAGCGATTAGGTTATTCCCCGAAGGCTTTGGGGAGTGTTATCGATGTGATGGTCCTTTGTCGCATACAGATCCGATACGCTCCGGTAACACAGCACCATTAATTGGCGCTTAACCGTCTAAACGGTTATGGCCGTCCAACCGGCGCCAATTGGTCACACCAAGGGAGTTTAAATCGTTTTCCACCTGGTCCTTCCAATGGAGTGGGGCCGCCCTCTACCTCTGCTTCCATAGGCGGGTTCCGATAGAAACACTTTCTTGGCCGGAGCATCATCTTTCATTCGCATACCATGGCCTAGCCAGCGCAGCCGCTGCGTTTTAATTCGCTGGACTATGTGGATGTCTGCGTAAAGCTCGTACAGCTCATCATTAAATCTTCTTCGGTACTCGCCATCGCCAACGCGTAGAGGTCCATAAATCTTTCGAAGAACTCTTCTCTCGAACACTCCCAAGCCGCTTCATCTGCTGTTGTCATGGTCCATGCCTCTGCCCCATATAGCAGGACGGGTACGATAAGTGACTTGTAGAGTACGATTTTCGTTCGCCGAGAGAGTTCGTTCGAGAACCGAAGGTACCTACGAGAAAAACACTGGCATTGACAAACCCTAATGGACGCACTAAAACGAACGAAAGAGTTTTCCATAAAGAATGCAAGGGTGGTGTTAAGCCAGCGCGCAGTACTGTTGTGAAACGTCAACACGATACTGATTATGCAAAGCCAATCCGTCAAAATCAAGCCCTACGAAGGAGTTCATTGGCCAAATATCAGAGTGTGAGGGAACAGTCCAGGATAATGAGTAGTAGGTTGAAACACAGGTACAACAAGAACAATAATTCGGAAGGTTTCTTGAAGGGAGATTTGGTACTGATATACAACCCTCACTGGCGGAAAGGTGTTCCATCCATTTGGTGCAGTTGGGAATGCACGTACAGAGCTGTGAAGAGTATCAGTCATGTCATCTACCGCATACAAACAATTGGGAAGCCACGAAATAGAAGGGTGGTTCATTTGGAGAGGCTAGCAGTAGTTAGATCGAGAAATTTGTCTGATCGGGACGATCCGACTTAGACGGAGGGCAGGGTGACGAATATTAGCATCACTAATTGATTCACATCACTAATCTGATACTAACTAAATAAAGGCACAACAACAATAAATTAAGCTGCCACTATTGTGTACAGCAAATCAATCATCATTTACTCACATACATGCAAGGTAGCAGTGAGATACTCCCAAATGCATGTCATCATCAACAGAAGTAGAACTCACATATACACACGCATATGCATACAAACTACAAATATACATGTACATATATGGATGGTACCCAAGCATGAATTTCGAGAAGTTACTAGACATTAGGATAAGTGGGTGGACGAGACAACAGAGGGTATAAAAGCATCGAAAGCTTCAATAATCAGTTTGATTTAAGCACGCTATTGGTTGCGAAGTATAAGTGTTATTGTGGAATATTTTCAAAGTAGTCTAATAAAGACCATTTTGCATTATTTAATATTGGAGTTATTTATTCAACAATTTAGCGATACGAACGTTAGTAGAAGGTGTAAAATATGCTGAGTTTCCCTAAATTCGTTACGATACGAACGTTCCTTAAACTAACAGGAGGAATATATATAATGAACAAATTTTCTAGAGCTATGCAGTTAATGCGTCTATTAATTATATTATATACAAAGATAACTCAGAAAGATTTCCTTCTGTCATGCGAGGACTCCCATCATAAGAAGGGAGGAAACTACATACATATGCCACTGAAGCTCACATAATGCGAATTTTGTAAATATCTTTTGCACGCCTTCGATTTTATGAATCTATACAACATAATAGGGACTCTAAATTACGGAACAGTATTCTAGGCTACTCCTGACTAGAGAAATATATAGCGATTTTAAAGTCAGTGGATCCTTGAACTCTTTGGTGTTTCGTCTTATGAACCCTAGCATAGCATAGGCTTTAGACACCATAAAGTCTATATGTTTCGAGAATGCGAGCTCTGAATCGGAAATTATACCCAAATCTTTCATTTCCTCACAACGAGATATTTTACAACTGTTTAGCTCATAGTCAAATGTAATGTTTCTCGTAGGCATTCTAGAAAACGTTACTACATAGCACTTATTGATATTCAGTTGTAGGCGATTAAAAGAACACCATTTTTCAAGAGTTTCGAGATTGCGCTGCATTTTAAGACTATCAGAGTGTTCACGTATAATTGATAAAATCTTCACATCGGTGGCGAATATTAGACAGTTAGTGAAGTTCAAGCAATTTGGTAAGTCATTTATAAATAATAAGAATAGGAGTGGACCACAGTGGATACCCTGAGGTATACCTCATACAGCGTCTGTCATAGTTCTTGATGACGCAGCTCCCATATTAAACTGGAGTTTTCTTCCTGTAAGAAAGCTCTTAAAGAAGTTAAGTAGCTTGCCGCTTACTCCATTACACTCTAATTTTTTTCAAAAGTATAAAGTGACAACATCCGTGCGATTTTCAAAAGCGTTAATTATCTGGTTTGTCGGTATGGTTAGATTCGTATCCACAGGTTGATCTACCTGGAAAAAAAAACTATGTTGGCAATTTGAAATAACCGTACTTACATGGTCGAATAATTTTGACTGGAGAATATGGTCAAACAATTTAGCCAAGGTGCATTGTTTAACTATTGGTCTGTAGTTAAGGACATCATTACGATCACCAGATTTATAGATTGGAATAACAGTGCATATCTTCCATTGATTCAAAAATATTCCATTATTAAGGCACAATTCTAAGAAAAGAGCAGTATAGAGAGCAATTGCACTGCAACCATTTTGGAAAAATAATGGTGAGAAACCTTCGCAATCCGACTTTGGGCTAGAATTCAGCGACGAAATCGTCAAAATAGTTATTATAGGCATAGGAGTAGCTGAAAACGATGGAGATGAATGTGTTATTTGGGTTTCATACACAGTTTGGAAAAACTTGCCAAATAATTCGCAGGAGTCAACTGTGTTGTCAGAAGAATCGCCATTATAATGCAAGCTGGTGGGGAAACCATTTGTTTAACGTTTTGAGTTAATAAAACGCCTGAAACCTGATGGGTTAGATTTAAGGTTAACTTCAATTTTATATATATAAATCAGTTTCCAGATTACTTTTTTTAAACTTTTCTAATGCTTTGTTTTTCAAATTCTTTAAATTAAAAAGCCTAGAACAAAACTATTATTTGGTGGTTTATTTCGGGTAATTAGTCTTTTGACAGGGGCATAGTAAGATATGGCAAAATTTAAATTGTTCCGAAAAGTCTAATATGCAAGCCATTAAGAAACGTCCAGTCCATTGAATTTAAAAAAAATATTGAACGCTACATAATCCGCCTTCAAATAATCGCGTTCCTCCAAAACATTGGTTTCTATAGTCTCGAATTAGTAAAATTGGTTCACAACTAAAATCGATTTGTGATGCAAGCTGTTACTTAAAATTGAATGCAGACACTCCTCACAAGATAATTTTAAGTTACTGGAAGAAAAAATTAAATCAAGTAATCTACCGTTATCATTGAAAATTGAATTGTTCTGATTGAAACCATAGGAGACATAGTACCTATAAAATTATTATCAATATTAGAACGAAAGTTAGATATGAAGCAGCAAAGTATTACTTTACAATGACCAAGATAGATGACTTATATATATTGAAGTATTATCTCATCTGAGTCATTAGCAAGATCAGCAATATGGCGCCAGTAGCACCTCGCTAATACAAACTGGCAACACTTCAACCTACTTCACTTACTACTGCTACGGAGAAGGATCAGTGTACGCTATGTCGTGTCTGGCACTAAGTAGAAGATGGTTTGTAATCGCGATCAACTCTTACTCTAGGATATTACGAAAGTATGTATGGTCCAAAATAAATCGAAAGCTAAATTTTTTAATTCTTCGATGTCCCTACATCCACTGTATCTGGCACAGTAAGCAATTTGAGGTGAAAACGGTCACCCAGTTCGGGGAGTGTCCTTATCGCTACAACAGCAACAAAAACAATAGGTGAAAACGGTACTTTGGAATTTCAAACATAATGAGAGGCAAATGGAATCAGACAAAAGAAAAATATCCCAAGCTTATATCTAATATATAAAATTCTTCTGTCACGGTTTTAGAGGCTTAACCTCTCCGAAACGGCTGAACCGATTCTCATGAAATTTTGTGAGCATATTGGGTAGGTCTGAGAATCGGCCAACGTCTACCTTTTTTTCGCTGCGTGCCTAGGGTCGTGAGATCAAAACGTGGACCCGGGTACCCCTAGAATGTGCTTATACAATATGGATATAAAATGAAAGATGTTGATGAGTGCTATAGTACAGGATAATTTTCATACCACTGGGTGACTAGGGTCTCGAGATATACGTCAAAACGTGGACCCGGGTACCCCTAGAATTTGTTTATACAATATGGAAATCAAATGAAAGCTGTTGATGAGTGCTATAGTACAGGATAATTTTCATCCAACTGGGAGGGTAGGGTCTCGAGATATAGCCCAAAACGTGGACCCGGGTACCCCTAGAATGTGTTTATACAATATGGATATCAAATGAAAGCTGTTGATGAGTGCTATAGTACAGGATAATTTTCATCCAACTGGGAGGCTAGGGTCTCGAGATATAGCCCAAAACGTGGACCCGGGTACTCCTATAATGTGTTTATACAATATGGATATCAAATGAAAACTGTTGATGAGCGCTATAGTACAGGATAATTTTCATCCAACTGGGAGGCTAGGGTCTCGAGATATAGCCCAAAACGTGGACCCGGGTACTCCTAGAATGTGTTTATACAATATGGATATCAAATGAAAGCTGTTGATGAGTGCTATAGTACAGGATAATTTTCATACAACTGGGAGGCTAGGGTTTCGATATATATGTAGGTGGACCCGGGTACCCCTAGAATGTGTTTATACAATATGGATACCAAATGAAAGCTGTTGGTGAGTGCTATAGTACAGGATAATTTTCATTCAACTGGGGGGCTAGGGTCTCGAGATATAGCCCAAAACGTGGACCCGGGTACCCATAGAATGTGTTTATACATTTATGGATATCAAATGAAAGCTGTTCATGAATGCTATAGTAAAGCATAATTTTCATACAACTGGGAGGCTAGGGTCACGATATATAGCCCAAAACGTGGACCCGGATACACCTAGAATGTGTTTTTACATTATGGGTATCAAATTGAAGATGTTGATGTATGCTTTAGTACAGAGTAAGTTTTACACCGCTGGGTGACTACGGTCTCGAGATATAGGCCAAAACATGGACCCGGATACACCTAGAATGTGTTTTTACATTATGGGAATCAAATTGAAGCTGTTAATGTATGCTTTAGTCCAGAGTAAATTTTACACCGCTGAGTGACTAGGGTCTCGAGATATAGGCCAAAACATGGACCCGGATAACCCTAGAATGTGTGTGTATTATGGATATCAAATGAAAGCTGTTGCTGAGATCTTTAGACAAATTTTCGTTGTGATATTCGATTTATTCGCATCGACATGGCAAAACTGATAAATATGCATGAGAAGCCGAAATAAAGACATGAATTAATAATACCTACATACCTATTTACATACGACCTATTTGATTTGTCTGAAATTTGGTATATAAATTTGCCTATATTAGTATTTACGATGCTTTTTTCCGCAAAGTAGACCAGAGACGGA
Source organism: Eurosta solidaginis (assembly GCF_040869045.1). NCBI lineage: Eukaryota > Metazoa > Arthropoda > Insecta > Diptera > Tephritidae > Eurosta > Eurosta solidaginis. The sequence continues at coordinate 75,464,935 of NC_090319.1, forward strand.
CTGGGACTGGGATTAGGACTAGGACTAGGACTGGGACTGAGACTGAGGCTGAGACTGAGACTGGGACTTGGAGTGGGACTGGGACTGAGACTCGGAATGGGACTGGAACAAAATACATACCACCCTCTGGGACTGGCAATAAGATATGAAGAGGAATGAGAAACACTTGAGAGAAGAGAAAAGAGACAAGGAGAAGGAGACTGAGAAAGAGATAGAATGAGACGAAGATGGAGATAAGCGAAAAATACGGTGGGAGGAGTGAATACAAAGATTAGGAAAAAGTGTAGAGGGGCGAGGGCAGAGTTAGACGGAAAAGGCTTATTAAAATGTATGCAGATAGACCAAATTTAGGGCAGAACACCGTCTGCCGGGTCTGCTAGTCGCTTATAAAATTTTCGTTAAGAGGCGCCAAATAATGTATTCCTTTTTAGATCAGACGGAATGTTAAGCATATATATTAAGCATATTTATAGTTCTGTAGTTCTTGTTTGCTCTAAAAACTCCTCAGCTCAGCAAAGAAAACAACCAAATAGAACTTTTTAGAAATTTTAGCGTTGTAAACATTTCGCTTCAGTAATTTTTTTGTTTTTCAGTTAAGAATTTTGAGCTTAAAATGCAATATTATAATTGAAAAAATATGTTTTACGAGCATTGCTAACAACGTTGCTAACAACGAATGAACTGGACGTCATGATGTTGCTACAAAAAAAAAAAAACAAAAAACAGAAAAAATAACAGCAGGGTAGCATTTTAAACAGACATTATTGTTGCTTTTATTACTTTTGTTGTATTAAGCTTAAACTTATCTGTTTTTTTTTTTCTTTTTTTCATCTGTTATTTTCACGAGATTTGTAGCCAATAAGTTGCGGTGCATTCCATAAGCCGACGCCAACATAACAGACAATGTTGCCACACTGACACAATAAAAATATTGCCCAACAATTTTAGGAAGAATAACCAACGTTATTACAGCCTCCGTGGTGGACGCAGTAGAGGCTCTTCAAAACTCCAAGAGTAGTAAGCTATCCTCGGACTGGCAGCTAAGTATTTTTTAAATAAGAGATTTGGAGAGTCTTTGAATATGCCAATGTAATCTTAATTCCAATGACGGGGAGAGGCGATCATAATGTAAGGAGCACGACTCTTCGAAAGCGATTTTGAGCAACTCAACGGCAGGGCCACGTTAATAGCGCCTCATTCGGTTGTCCAACTGATAAGGGTAGATAATGTGTGCGAGGTGCCGTTCTTGATACAGAAAAGCCTTCAACAATGTTCTTCCAGAAGCAATTGAAAGGTAACCCTTAACACTGGCGGTTGAATCGCTTCCGATAGAATTCATGAGCAGATTGTGCTTCGGGTCAGATAAAGATGAGAAGGAGTACGCCACAGAGGTGTTATATTTCTCCTCTGCTTGGATCTGCTTCAGGACCTTGATAACGGGGCAATTTTTGTCAGGGTTAAATTTCTGAATTCACTAAGGGGCTTTCAACAGGGTGTCCTGATCAGGTGGCCCGAACCAAGCGGACTAGCTGTCAATTCTATTCAAACTAAGCTTGTTTTGTTTACAGGGATGTTCAAGATTCCTTAGTTTAGGTCACTTTCTATCACGGGAGTACCGCTGGTATTCTGTCTGACTGGGTTAAGTATTTTGGGATTGTTTTGACAACAAGCTGTTATGGAAGGTTAACGTGTAGTACAGGGTTAGGTTGGCGCGTATTGCCGTGTACTGCTGAAGAGGCAATTGGCTAACGCTGTGAGCTCTCTCCAAGGCTATAAGCTTATGAATGACGCGCACTCAAGCATTCTAACTAACTTCGACTTAATCCCTAACAGAAGAAACTACTGTGTACCTGCTTCCGCTCCTCTTGCCAAATTAAACACTCGAATTCCCTAAAGTGTATGAGATGGGGAGTAAATGTGGGAGGAGAATCTTGTGAACCGCTATACGGTTGGATTTATGCTAGATAGGAGGGTTTTTGGGCGGAGTATTCTGCCAAAAGTTTTAGCTTCCCAATCACTAGATGGGATGTTATTTGCCGCTGTAACTGTTAGGGATTTAACATTTACACAGAATGTCAGGCGGCGCTATAGTTGGTTGGTTGGTTGTAGTGGCGACTCCCAATTAACGCTCATGCGCCGTTTTGATACCACAACTCGTGAGTTAAGCAATGAATGGGTGTTGTTAGAAGACTGATAAGAATTTTTACGCGCCTCAGGGAAACCCGTCCCTCTATATCCATCCCATGGAGTTTATAAATTTGAGAAAGCGCTATGCTCTGCCCTTGTGAGGACGGTGGCTGTGAGGGGACGCTTGACCTCACTTGCGGATGCATCTAACAACTTTTTTGATAAAGATTATCTGGGTAGCAGGACATAAGTATATACCTGACAACTGCCAGTGGATATTTTAGGATTATTCTCCTGGCAACTTGCTCACTGCTTGTACTGCCAGGCTGACACCGCCTTTTGTCGTGTATCGAAGCTTTTCTGGCCCATTGTTGACCACATGCACTCTGTGGAGCTATTCGGGTTTCCATTACCTCATCTTTCCATGGTTGTTGGTGTGTTAGCAGGGCACTGCCCTATGAGAGTTGACGCGGGGCACCTTAATATACTGCAAATTTATTTAAATATACTATTGACACCATTGGCAATATGGCGTTGCCAGATGTACAGCTGTGTGGTTAGTAACCCTCTTTTGAGTAACGTTTCTCATATTCTTTGTCATCAATGCAAAATACAAGTTGTTGTTGAAATATCATTAGTGATGAGCGATATACAAGAACATTTGCCACAATATACCTGTTTTGGTATGGTTCTCAAATATAACTGAACCGAAATTGAGCAAACTGGCAACCTTCATGCCAGTGCATGGGCAGTCAACTATGCAGCAGCAATATCAGAATCAACAAAAATCTGAATATACACATACATATGTACATAAACATTAGTATTTAAAATCACAGCAACACCAACTATAACCCTGAATATATACAACTTACTGCACTGTGTAAACCCGATTAGCTCACTGAAGCGCAGATAAGCCAGATTGAGCTGATCATGTCGTGGGGCAAGGCAAACCAAATGCCAATTGGCGCATCTTTACATGTGCTACAACAACAATAATGTTGAAACATATATGCATAAAACTAAATACAATTGACCACTTATTATACAGATTATACAGGCTGTCTGAAAGACATTACGCAAAATTAATCAAAACCTCTACCGAGTCTAACGCATTTTTAACGCTCGTTTTCGAACTCAACTGCCGAGATATTGGATAGTTCCTGCATGGAGCACTTTTTTGTTTCTTTGCGGATGCCCTTAGTTAATATAATTTCTCACCTGTTAAAGGTTTATTTAAGATGACCAGCTAACTTTTATCAAGTGACGCTAAATGGAAACACCAAGTAATTTAAGGTCCCTGTCAAAGATCAAGATTCAGGACCGACCACAAGCCTATATTTATTTCCACTTGCGACAGGCCTACATATTGAAATGTTTCTCTGAATACGAAGGAAATTCTTAGTTTTAAGAAGTACCCAATGGGAGTGTATACCGAGAGCTTTTGTCACTTTGTTTACCAATTTTCGTAATGTATTTTCCGTAGTGTTTATATGGTCACGGCAACTAGTTCCTCTTGTGATCTGGTAGCCTGTAGGACCTGCATAGTAAACTGCTAAGTCTTCTCCTATCATTGATTTGGAACCAACGTTGTACATGTGCATCGCTCCGTCCGCCATTTAAGGACCTTGTGCCAACCTTACACCTATTGTGGCACTAAGAGCCCCATCGAACGCAGATGCAGGATCAGGTAGTATGTTCGTCCCTTATTCGATGATGCTATACTACGTCTGCGCGGTTATTAACGATGCCGTCGAGTACCTAAGAAATGCTGTTCACGGCTATAACCAAATTTGTATTTACTTTGACCGCCAGACTGCACTAAAAGTGCTTCGATCGGTCTCATATAAATCCAGTACAGTAGAGAAGTACCGCAAATCTCTCAACGAGATCGCTGGGCAAACTTCCCTTAGTCTGGTATGGGTTCCTGGACACCCGCATGTACCGGGCTATGAGATGGCTGACGAACTTGCAAGAGGGGGCACATCAGTTCCGCTTTCATCGTCTTGGAAGGGATTGAGCATGCCGCACGCTACCTGTAAGCTCACTTTGAAAGAGATTTTCCTTAGCGAAGCGGGTGTGAGATGGAGCAATCTTGAATCCTGCTACCACACTAAGCTCGTGTGGCCTGAATGGGACGCGAGACTCACGAGACGTCTTCTTCTTCTTGGAAGGGAGGACATATCTCAGGTAGTTGGACATATAACCGGCCACATAGCAATCGAGAGGCATGCACAACGGCTGGGTGCTCCCTAAAATGATTACTGCAGGAGCTGCAAAGACGAAGAGGAGATAGTCAAGTATTTTCTGTGCGATTGTCCGGCGCTTTGGCACAGGAGAAAGAAATCTCTGGGATATCCTTTCTTTGACGATGTTTGTGATCTGGTTAACTTGGAACCTAGGAGTAGTGGAGAGATCCATGTGGTATCACAACGGGATCTTTATGGGCCTTAGTGCACTGGTGCTCGCACCGGTGGTCACTCTAACCTAACCTAACCATGGTCTGCGCTTAAGCGGCCCGAGGTACTGAATTTCGTTGTAGTTATTAATGCTATGTACGTCGCCATCAAACCTTAATTTGGTATGTTCAGAATGGCATACAGTAAGTCGTCGAGGTTGTTTCCGGGGTTCAATTATGCTAAGCATTGACAGTATGAGGTAAGTTCTTTTTATGTACTCAAAGGTAGAAATTAGTTGCTTAGGATATGCTTAAAAATCGATTAAATACGCAATGAGGGAGATAGGGCGGTAGGCCCGCAATACATGCCAGAATTCTGGCTCATGCATAAACTGCCATTGATACCTTCTTACCTATTTTATTATTTAGAACGATTCTCTGGGACGATATCCTTTCTGGCCATTAAAACCAGGCTTATCGCTTTCAGGCGATCCTTTACACTACTTCGATGTTTACGTGCCCAAAAATCTCGCTTTCCTTTTACAGATAGCAGCATCGAGCGTTTCTCGAGGCAAAGTTCTTTTAAGCAGCTTTCCTTGCATGTCATACTACAGCCTCATGGGCTTATAACGAACGCTCACTCCGGATAGGCATCGACTTATAAGCGCTGGGTAATTCTTTATGCCGCCCGATACTGTGAAACGGTTCTCTTACTCTCTCTGCTGGATAGATTTCCAAACTCTGCCTTTCTGTTCGTACTCGCCTGCTGCTCCTTCGCTGAGCTTATTAACTTTCCACCACTATCCTATTATCTGCTTGTCCTCCTTCATATATCCGTCATGAACTTCTGAGGTTTTCATCTTGGTCGTACAACCGAAGTGGGGTTAGGGCGGCCGAGGCGGCCTGGCTTCATCATATAAAATTAATGTACTATGGAAATGTCATGTTCGAAAGCCTTAAAAACAGGGGCTCACTGCATAAAAGTGATTGGTGAAACGCGAGGCAGCACTGCCGTTTACATTGATTCTCTGGATCTAATCTCTATTTTGATCAGACTAGTTATCAGCAATTAATTTTTTTATTTTATTGTTGTCGCTTTAATCGAAAATACACTTTCCCGAAAGTCTAGGAGTTTTACGGATGTAGGAAATCATTTTCCGGGTTTAAACGCTCTGGTACAAGCCCGACTGTTTTGGAACGATATATTTTGTACCCCTCTAACACTCGGGCCTGTGGTTTCTAGTCGCCTCTAACGATAGGCGCTCAGCCAAGAGTTTGTGAAGTCAGCTTGCTAAACATTAATGATCAATCCTGATGTGCTGCGCGGTATTTTGCCCTACAAAATTCTGGCGCAGATATGAACGCAACACTGGACGATTCTTGTTGTATTCATGTTGTCGGAGATTCTTAAGACCAGAACTAAAATAAGCGTTTGAAATTTTAACACAAATTTGGGCGGAGTACCTTTTCATTGCCTTTTAATAACAAAGTAACAGCTCCTTTACCCTTTCCTAAAATAAAGTATTTGCTTAATCTACAATACCGAGCCCGGGTGAACAAATTCCAGAATCTTACTTGACGGCTTGAAACCTAACTGGGCTGTGGTCAATTTATCACGTCTTTCTCTGCTTCCATAGGTGGGTTCCGTTAAAAGTACTTTTTTTTTTGGAACCCTCATGTGTTCTCGTTGTCGCCAGGGCGTAGCGGTCCCCAAATCTTTCGAAAAATTTTTAGCGTCTGTAATAACAACGAAGATGCATTTAAGGCATTGGATTGACCTCTATCTACACTGAAAGAAAAAGACTGGTAAAATCAACCGAAATACTGGTCAATTCAACCAAAATTTCTGTCAATTTTTATCCATCGCAACAAGATGTTGAATCAACTGCGCACAAATCGTTGGTTCGTTCAATTACGTTTTAGTAGTCAAATGAGCAAAAAGAAGTTGTTGCGACCGCTTTGTACGAAAGTACCAATGTTGCGGTATTTGCAAGGCAGATGAGTTTTCACTGAGATCTTTTCATGGTAGAAATACACGGAGTGCTTGCCGAACAGTGCTGAGGGGCGGCCCCGCTTAGGAAAATTTTCTTCTAATTGAAAAACCTTATTTCTAAAATTTTTATGTTGCTTTGCCCGGGCTGTAAACCCAGGGTCTTCGCCGCCGCCATATACATACGTAAATATGTGCATACATATAGTACACAGCATACATAAGTACAAAGTAGAGAGCGCAGTGAGAGTAAAATTTTCTCATGTATTGACTGTTGATCGCTGTTGAAATGACCAGTGAGATCAGTTGTGTTAATAAAAAAATCAGTTAGATTGATTAGGAATCTGTCAATTTTACAGAATTTTGTTAACTTAAGAGCGACAATTTCTCTTCTGTTGAAATGACTAAACTAATTTGTTCGCTTGACAAAGAACTCTGTCGAATTAACCATAATTCGATCAATTTCACCGAATCTCCGTTAAGTCAAGAACAACAGAACCGCTTTGTTGATTTTACTAGCAACATTTCTTTCAGTGTAGTAAGGGAATATAAGTTGCATCCAAATTTCCAGAAGTTTGGTTAACCGATTTCTAGATTGGGATCTGAACAGGCAATCTTTGGCACTCAATCAGTACTAGCACTCTCGCCTAAAACCATCGAATCTTCCTTTCCTGTCTTGGCAAGGATGAGCGTAACAAAAAATTATCTCTTTCGCACCAAATTTTACAAGAACCTGACTTTATTCATTCAGGCATATTCTTCCTAAGAGAACATGTCAAAGTTTCCAAGCTCAACAAAACAAATCCACATGATTGCTCATCTATCGAGCCCATTGCCTCCGTGTCTACAGCTTAGTTTGACTTTTATTGTAGCTCAAGTCTTTACTGGTTGAAAAGTGGTAATAATATGCAGAAGTGACCATTTCCCAATGCAGATGCTTAAGACTTTAAAGTGCACAATAAAAAATAAACACTTGCACACATCTCCAATCATTTACGTTCTGCTATTAAAACTCATTTGGTGGTCGGTGATATGAAGTACCAAATACAAAGGAAAGGAAAACAAAAAATTACAAACTGTTTGTAATAAAAATAACACAGCGACAATGAGAAAACTCCAATGAAATTAAGATAACTGCAAAAATGTCAGCAGAAGAACTACAACAATAGCGGCAACCAGTGGCGGATGCCACGGGATCTCCCCCCAGCCTACAACCACGCCCACTTTTTCGATATCGAAAATTTCGAAAACCCGAAAAAGTGCGATAGTTCATTACCAAAGACGGATAAAGCGATGAAACTTGGTAGGTGCGTTGACTTCATGACGCAAAATAGAAAATTAGAAAAATTTTGGACAATGGCGTGGCACCACCCACTTTTAAAAGAACGTAATTTAAAAGCTTTGCAAGCTATAATTTGGCAGTCGTTGAAGATATCATGATGAAATTTGGTAGGCGCGTTACACCTATTACTGTATGTGTGCTAAATAAAAATTAGCGAAATCGGATGACGAATACGCCCACTTTAAAAAAAAAAAATATTTTTTAAAGTCAAATTTTAACAAAAAATTTAATATCTTTACAGTATAATATGGTGCGACTCCAGTAATGATATGGTGCAACAAAATACAAAGATAAAAGAAAATTTCAAAATGGGCGTAACTCCGCCCTTTTTCATTTAATTCGTCTAGAATACTTTTAATGCCATAAGTCGAACAAAAATTTACCAATCCATGTGAAATTTGGTACGGACATAGATTCTATGACAGTAACTGTTTTCTGTGAAAATGGTCGAAATCGGTTGAAGCCACGCCCAGGTTTTATACACAGTTGACCGTCTGTCCTTCCGCTCGGCCGTTAACACGATAACTTGCGCAAAAAATGATATATCTTAACTAAACTTAGTTCACGTACTTATCTGAAGTCACTTTATCTTGGTATAAAATATGGCCGAAATCCGACTATGACCACGCCCACTTTTCCGATATCGAAAATTACGAAAAATGAAAAAAATGCCATAATTCTGTACCAAATATGAAAAAAGAGATTAAACAGGGTAATTTGATTGGTTTATTGACGCAAAATAAAACTTTAGAAAATAATTTGTAAAATGTGTCTGACACCTACCATATTAAGTAGAAGAAAATGAAAAAGTTCTGCAGGGCGAAATCAAAAGCCCTTGGAATCTTGGCAGGAATACTGTTCGCGGTATGAAATATATAAATAAATTAGCGGTACTCGACAGAAGATGTTCTGGGTCACCCTGGTCCACATTTTGGTCGATATCTCGAAAACGCCTTCACATATACAACTAAGGGCTACTCCCTTTTAAAACCCTCATTAATACTTTTAATTTGATACCCATATCGTACAAACACATTCTAGAGTCACCCCTGGTCCACCCTTATTGCGATATCTCGAAAAGGCGTCCACCTATAGAACTAAGGCCCACTACGTTTTAAATAATCATTAACACCTTTCATTTGATACACATGTCATACAAACACATTCCAGGGTTACACTAGGTTCATTTTGCTAAATGTTGATTTGCCCTTATTTTGTCTCCAAAGCTCTCAGCTGAGTATGCAATGTTCGGTTACACCCGAACTTAGCCTTCCTCACTTGTTTTCTTTATTATTGTGGCGAATACTTGCATTTCGACCATCAATATGCTGTTAGTAAACGAACACAACGACAGTAATCCAATTACACACATACACAGAAGGCAATGAAGAATATTATACACACATAACCAGCAGCTTAAAGCGAAGAGATTACTTCACATACGCATACATATATAGTCAGCAGATACGAGCGAGAAGAAAGAGAAACAATTACACATCACATTATCATCAGTTAAGCGCAGAAGCTGTTACTTACACATACACACGGATATAGCTAGATATACATGTATATAGCTAAATAACCAAGTATGAGATACAACTGTTCCAGGGGGCATGTTCGTGAAATGTCAAGACCTTAGAAGATATAGGTGAACGAGGCTAACTGAGAGTATGAAAACAGCGCGGTTCAAGCGATAATCGATGAGTTTGATTTTAACACGCTTTGGTGAAGTACGCGATAGTTGTAATTGTGAAGTATGCACTACTCCCAAAGTAGTCTAAATAAAGAACGTTTTCTTATACTGAATATTTGAGTTACTTATTCGACAGTTCAGAGATTCGAACGTTAACAGAAGCTGCAAAATAATCAGAAATTTTCACCTGATTGACTGGTTTCCCGTACAAGTGGATGCTTTTTTGCTTTTTGATTTTTTCTGATTTTCAGATTTTTTTTTTTCGAAAAGTTCAACACCCCACCCCAAAATTCCTCTCAGGATCCGCCCATAGCGGCAACAATGTTGACAATAAAACAAAGCACAGCAATGTTAATAAAAATGTTAGCAACAAAATATGCCAAAAGAAGTTGCAGCAAAGCTTTTGTTGTTGTTATATAATCATTGTTTGTATTGTTAATTGATTGTTGTACATAAAATCACAAAACAGTTAAACATTTTAACGTTCATTTCATAGCAAAGTCACTTAAAAGCCATATCATCGTAAATGAGTACACTGTAAAAAAATGTGTAAGGCCCAACTTCCAGAAAATTTCAACAGATTTAAATTTTTTTTCAGCCTGGGTATTATTCCATATCTCAAAGAGATTGAGAATCTCTTTACCCACGTGGGAAAGTCAGAGTCTGACAAGCACTACTCATTCCCAGAGACCAGTGTCTCATATTCCACTTCGTAAACTCGACAGACAAGTTTTATATGCTAACTGCCCTTAAAATATAGTGTGAACAAAGTTAGTACGCCTCTGCCTAAATAAACAGGTTTAGGTCTAATGAAAGGATGATCAGTTCGTCTTACTATTGCCATAGACAGTCTACCCAGTATTAATCAAGCTACTCAGGTTATATTTGTATCTTCCATTTTTGATCTAACAGTGTATCAGACGTTCAAAGCAGTATGGCGCATAATTGCTTTGCATTGCATTCGAACTAGGTCTAAGCTGACTCCAATTGGAAAAATTAAGTTTTATTTCACCTTTTTATCCCAACTAAGAGCATGTCTCATTCTCTGCTACCAAATTCGGGTGCCTATAATAAATATATATAAATCAATGTCTATAAGTACTTTCGGTCGAAGTATGTTTATCCATTAGCGTAACTTAACATGACAATGCCGAGTGTCGACCTTATCCAACTTAAAAATCTGTTATATATTAGTTGAAACTCCCCCCAACTAGGATGAGTTCATTTCTGAGTGTAATATTACGGGATTCAGGGGGTTTATAAGCGCAATTCATGGCATCCGCAACCCAAATCTCGACCTCACCTATGCGAGGCGAGTCCTGTTAGAAGTACTCATGTATCATACACATATTTAGCATGAGAGTATCTGCTCATGAAAACGTCAAAGACTAGTTCTTTTGCTGTAACCGCGTAAAATGCCCAACCAGCCTTTCTCATACAGGCCACTTTGTATGTTGTTGAATTCAATAGGAAATATTATCGAACGTATTATTAGTGAGCGTCTGCAGCGGCCCTGGCTCATCAAATAGTCAGTTTGAATTTCCAAAATCGAGATCCACGATAGATGCAATACAAGCAGTTATAAATATAGCCCGTGGAGCCATAACCGGAGAAAACAAAAGGAAGCTCTATGCATTGACAACTTTGGATATTAGAAATGCTTTTAATACCGCGAACTGAATGCAGATAATGACAGCGCTACGAAACTTTAGCACACCTGCTTAGCTGCGCAGAATAATTTGTAGCGATTTTAGCGACAGAGTAATTCTCTTTGATACGGATGAGGGACCAAGAAAGCGCAGCATCACCGACGGTGTCCCTCATGGATCTGTTCCGCACACGAACTATTATGAAGGCCTGTATCAACACACACGTAATCTTTTTGCATGTGCATTCAAAAACAACTGAAATGAGAACGGCAACTGCACGTTGTGCGGAGATAGCGGCTTGAAGTGGATAGCCGATTGAAAACTGAGCACATACAGTCAAAAACATATTAACGAAAAGAATAAGACGAACAAGCGAAATTTATAATGATCACAAATTGCTGACATCAGTGGCTCTGAACACACTCTCGAAAGCAGCCATACCTTATATGCTTTCGCAATGTCTTGGGTTGGTCCAATAGAGATCGCCCATGGGTAAAAAAAAGTACAGCCGCTGCCTTCACCGAAATAGTGCAAGCTGTTTCTCTTTCTCCCATTGTCATACAACAACCTCGAAGCTTTATGGGCTTTTTAAGTGATCAACACAAAGGCGAGAGCGGCGAACCATGCAGAGAAAACGCAAACTTGGAGGCAAAAACTAATACGCGTGATAAGCAAACTTCCGACCAGTCCAATATAGTATATAAGAAGCCAAAGCAGTGGCCTCAGCCAGCAAGAGTCAGGGACCACAAAAAGATTACAAAAGAGGGTACCTGCTTCATGTATCAGAGAAGGCAAAATAGACCATAGACTTTGTAGCCACATACTAAGTAACTCTAAGTAACTCCTTATCGACTGGATACGGTGCACAATCAGATAACGAGCGGAAGTGGAATGCTGTTTTAAGTGTCTTAGTTTGTGTTACCTAGAAAAGCAGTACTCTATAGTCCAGAGCCCTTTTGTGGACTGACAAAAGCACATACCAAGGAAACCATAAGTAACTTGTAAACAAAATAATTCAGACGTCACTGGATTGACTGCCCAGGGCAAAGACAAGACAAACTTTTTATATTTCCGAAAACGAAAGTATCCGCTAAATTCATTAATCTAAGTAGGAAGGACCTACAAACTCTCACTAGATACGGGACACTGTGGTCTACGATATCACCTAAGTAAGTTAAATCTATCCGATAATAAAATTTGCCATTTCTGTTCGCTGGAGGATGAAACGCCGGTTTACATTCTCTGCCAATGTGTCGCTCTGGCAAGGCAGAGACTCTCCAATCTAGGTGGTGTGACTCTTAATCTCCATGTGATATGGAGTAAAAAGCCTGACGTGGCATTTAGACACATCAAAATCCTCCACATACAAAATTAGGTTGAAAGGTCATGCACAATAGATATACACAAAAGTCGCAGTGCTTCCAGGCCTAATAATAATAATGATCCTTTCATTGATATTTTACCAAGGTACCCTTAGACTTCCGAAAGTTTGCATCTCAAAAGAGCGTACAAAAGGAATTTGGAAGCAATCGACCTTCTTAAGGGATTTGACGCCTCAGTTTCTTCTGAAAGTAGGAGTCCCTATTTCTCCCCCTCACGGTCTTCAGACTAGTTTGACTTATACTATGTACAAACACACACCAAATTGGCAATTTGTACCATTTGGGCAATTTATTACGCAATTTGTCATATAATAAATTGTAATAATAAATTGCCAATTTAAAAAAATTGCGTAATAAATTGTTTCCAACTGTAAATGCAACCTTGTGAAGTGTGTTTATTGAGTAGATTTAAACGTCAGATTACGCATGGCTCAATTATATGGCTGGCTCATCTCATCAGCTGATTTTATTTTTTTCATTTCACTGGAGTAGGGATCGTCAAAAGATGGCAAGCTCAAAATGAATCCAAAACAATGAATACATTTTCTTACAACACACAAATATTTCAAAGTTTTATGTTTTCATTCCATTCGCCTAATACCAACACGCACATTTTGACAGTCTGAACAAAGGTATGTTGTTGCTGTAGAGATGAGCCAACCAGCTATTAAATTACTATTGTGTAAGCTAAATTGAGCTGTATAAACACCACTCAATTTAAATCGAAATTGCCTCAATTAATTTTTCTGTTTGAACATAGTATTAGTCTGGTTACATTTGACTTCATTTTCTTGTTTAGCTCAGCTTAATTTCTCACAGTGCAATTGTTCAACAATAGGTACAACTTCATACTCTTCAACTTTTTGCAAACAATATCGACCACCTGTCAACAGACAAAGATTTGCTAACATCATTTCCCCGTGTGCGTCTACATACAACAACTTTTTTACCTTCAAAAATATTTTCATCAATTTTTGCGATGTTCGATTACAGCAGCAATCTTGGCGATAATCGGTAAAACGATTGATCGCAAATGAACGCTTCGGAATTTTTGTGCAAGCAATCAATTGAATGCAAGATGGGGCAAGCAGCAACAAAGTTGCAGCATGCTGCATGATGCCACACAATTAAAACTAAACTCATCAAATGAGCCATCAGACGATCAGATAGCATTTTAATAAAGGGAAGGAGGAAAAACTTTAAAATATGCAACGAAAAAAAAATATTAAAAAAAAGCTTTGGCAATGCGGAATTTCAAACGATTTAAAGTTTTTCGAATCCGATTAATGGCCCACTAACTGCGATCATTGCAACGAACAATGAAAATTTTTCGAAAAGTTGTAACTTAAGTGCATCGAGGCGTAACGAGCGAGCTAATGATTTTTTATATTAAAACTTATTTACTGAAATTGAATTTTCGAGCGTTAATCATACTTGACTGAAGTCTTATTAATATTGTAAATGTGAATGTTTGGATGTTTGTCCATAAGTACAGACGTTTGTCTCCCTGGCTCAGTAATGGCAGAGTAGCTTTGAATCGAGTTTCTCACGCTCTGGCCAATAGATTGGAAAGTTCTACTGTCTATTTTCTTTTTTTTTTTGTCTTTTAAAGGAGGGTCGTACGCCCCTGGGAACAGTGACTTTTGCATAATTTTGTTATCCTTTTGTGACTTATTCACGGCAGAACAGCTGAACAGGTTGGGTTAGGCTCAACTGACCGGTCAATAAAAACCTCACATAAACTGAATGTGTCCATAGTGCTTCCAGAATTTGTTAGACAACCACACAAAAGAATCCTAAACAGGTACCAGGACTTATGTTATAGAATAACTCCGTCCTTTTAGCAAATTCTAGAAGTTTTCTAGGACCTGGCTTAGTTACATCCTTGAGTTCTGACTGCTCTGCCGTCGCTAATAACGCGAGTCTTGACCTGGCAAGCGCAAGACATGACCACAGAACGTGATCAACCCTTTCTTCCAGCAGCTCGCACTACCTACACTTGCTATTACTCACGCGGCCTAACTTATAAGCAAGTGACGCCAGAAAGCAGTGTATAGTTGGTATGCCCATCGTGAGCATAGGAATAAGAAGATGAATCGCATGCAGTAAAGAGGAGCAATCAATGTCGCCATTAACAACTCCGAAAATGAAGTACAAGGCAAGGGTTGTCCTTCTGAGTTCTAATGATTGAATGATGAATTAATTAGCAGCAAGCGGGAATGATAAGAAGGGATTGGATGTGAAAAACTTGAGGATTTTAGGCAAAATTTAAGCAAGATATTTTGTACTCGCTCAATCCTGTCAATTGCAAACTTGTGATAAGGCCTCCAGATAAGTGCAGCATATTCCAATTTGGAACGAACAAAGGATAAGTAAAGCAATTTCAAGGTATATGAATCTGAGAAGTTGATGCTATTATATCAAAATGATCTGGGCGAAAAACAAATTCAGTTAGCCTTGTCCGTCCGTCCGTCCATGAACACGATAACTTGAGTAAGTGAGTGAGATTTCATGATGAAATTTGGCAGGAACGTTACTCCTATTTCTGTATGTGTTCTAAATAATAATTAGCAAAATCGGATGACGAACACTCCCACTTTAAACAAAAAAAAAAACATTGAAAATCTTTGCAGTATATAAGTAAATTATGTCAACATTCAACTCCAACATTTGTCTACATAGCCCTCAGCTGAGTATGTAATGTTCGGTTACACCCGAACTTAGCCTTCCTTACTTGTTAATAATGGAGAAAACGTTTAAGTCATCAGCATAAAGTAAGAATTCTGAGTGCACAAAACATTTTCCTATATCATTGATGAACAAAATGAAAAGAAGAGGACGGAAGGTGCTCCCTTGGAATACCGCAGAGGTGGCAGTAAAAGTGTTGGAAGATACACCCTCAATAGAGACCATGCAGCATCTGTTACTTAGGTAAGAATACAACCACCTGAGAAATAAAGAGTGAAAACCAAGAGAAGTGTGTTTACGTAGTAACATATTGTGAGATACCATGTCGAATGCCTTAGAGAAGTCGTTATCCAATCAATGTTATAATACTCTGTGTACAAGAACAGCTGGGTATAAAAATGGCCCACCACAGACGTGTTGCCTGGTGCGCGCTTCATCAAAATTTTTTATTGCAAGCAAATTAAATTATGCAAATGTGTTAAATTGAAGATTATAAACAACTTTTGTTTTTTTTTGTAACTCCTAAAACCTTCTCTGCATCAGCACACTTTTTCGCAGCGACAGCTAAGACCAAAATAATTACTTTGCTGTTATTGTACTCGTTACATACAAATATGCTTTACTTTTCTTAAAAAAGTTGCCAATGTAAAAAAGTTGCAAGCAAAGTTAGCGGTTAAGCAACATTCGCACGAATTATAAACACATTTACACATAACTGTGACAAAAGGCGTTGCCAATCACGTAAATAGGCTTACACTTAGTTTTGTAGTACATATTTTATTCACCTTTGTCTTGCTCTTTGATTACAACTTAACTTCCTTTCCCAGACATAAACTACAGTGCTGTGTAAAAACTTTGGTTAGTCCAAAAAAAAAATCAAGATTTGTTGTTCAGTAGAAGGTTGATTAGGGCCTTGCTGAGATTTGCTACTTACATTCATCAATATATTTGAGTAGTAGCGTAGCTTGGACTGCCCTACCTGATAACGATCTTGCGTTAACTAAGCTTTTACTTATAACTCACTTTCCGGACTGTCTGGCAGACTACCAACATTTCCTTCTAATAGATGGCTTGTCGTCCACTACTTAGCTTTGTTAAGTTTCAGTCCATTTAAGTTTCCAGGATTGGCTGATAATAATTGAGCCCTATACGACGGAAAGCATTTCTATTGCTGCGCAACAGTCCAGAAAAGTGATCAGAGGTTGCAGTCGTATTCACCAAGAACGTGGAAAGCACTTTACCCTCGCCATATCGACCAATTAGTCCAATTTCTTTTCTTTTAAACGTTATGCAGAAAATAGTGGATCCCAAGATTAGGACAGTCAATCTAAAGCACCTTCCCCTTTGTAAAAATTTACTTGGCTACCAAATACATAGACTGATCCTCATAACATTATGTAAACAAATTGGTAAGGCTTAGGAGCCCTAAACCTGCAACTCTACTCTTTTCTTGACATTTTCGAGGCCTAGAAAACATGACATTAACAAGCTGGCTAGAACATAAGCCAAGTGATTATTTGCTGCGTGCTGGTCATGCTAAAAAGAAGGTTAATCAGTCTGGGACGAGATGGGACATCTGAGCTAACTGCCGTAACTATATCATAGGCGACCTTCATCACTTTTCTTCTTCTTCTTCTTCTTCTTCTTCTTCTTCTTCTTCTTCTTCTTGTAGCAGTGCTTCGATTAATACAAGTGATACAATCACAAATAGTAATCGATGCCCTCTAGCGTAAGTCCAAGAAAAATCGTAATTTCAACAGGCATGCAGCTTTGAGATATTGGCTTAGAGGTTTTGGTTCCACATTTCAGTTGAAAATAAGGTTGGTGTCATTTGCGGACACGTTACATGCAGGACATACATTACTTGCCTTGCAGTTGCTTCTGTATAGGTAAGAGTTTAATCTCCTGTTATTTCCAGATCGAAGTTGTGCCTAAGTGACGCTCGTCTCTCTGGGAAGTCTGTTTCCTCAACTAGACAACGACACAAGACTTTACCGACCATGTTTGGATGAGGCTAAGAGACAGTCCATGCTCTTTGAGATCAAACGGCTGTATTGGTTTATACCAAATCTCTTTTATTGCTTATGGAGATGACCCCCATATAAGTTGTATGTTAAGATGCTCAGATTTCTGGGAGTTTAATGGTTAATATCTTTCCTTTATTGAGAGTGTTTCGTCCTTAAGGCGTAGATGATGTGCTGTGTTTTTACAGGCAGGTTTTTGCAGCTTCCTAAAATTTTTGACTCTATTTAAGCTTGGATGCATTGGCAGGAATGTCACACGAAATACTTTATGACGTTCAATAGAAACCTTCATCACTATTCACATATTTGAAAGAAGAGTTGCTGAAGGTTTTGTTGAATAGCCATTTATTATCTAAGCTTCTTTAGTCTACCATATCGATTAGTTTGTGCCATCCTAACAGTTGCGATGGGAACGTCCCCAGATGATGCACTCTTTACCTTTTTCTAATTGAGAAGAGGACCCACTTGATCTACCAGAACTTCAAAATATCTCTTTTCCGTTTCCTAGATACTCATCCAAATCCATGCAACAATCCCACACATCGCCACTTGGTTATTGAATCTTCTGAGAATCTGCGGGTACAGGCTAATCAACCCAGATCAGGCATATTTGGTATGTGTAATAAGAACTTAGCAAAAACCAGCAACTGGTTGAACCCGTTGCTAAGGCTGATACCAGCTGTTGAAGTTCCAATAAGATCATGTGTGCGATTTCATCTCCCCTCCAAGATGACTCAACTTCTGCGAGGTGTTACCATCTGTGGTGGTTACCGCAACAAAAAGGATGAGGTTGGTTCAGGGGGGATTCAAGGGACTGCCAGCGCATTGCATAACTTCTCCAAACTAATTGCCAAACCCACCTGCATTTGGCAACCTATCTTTTTTACTAAGCATGTGAGGCTCTGGCGATCCAAAGTTAGGGAAGGGGGAGGTTGGATGACCTCGAAAGTTGCACGTACTCATACAAAATTGCTCCTTTGATGCTTGGCTAGTGATTTAATGGTGCTATTTCTCAGAACGTAACGGATAAATATGCGGCAAAGGCCCATCAACATCGATAAAACTCCTAGACCCTTCATGGAGTCTCCTTATCGCCACAAAAAGTGAAAATGAAGTAGGGGGCCTAACATAAATCCGCAGTAACTATCGAAGGGTGCAGAATGGCGGAGGAGCTAGTGTTTTGTCCAAGCCGTTTAAGATCTCACTTTCACTCGAGTTTTCTTTATATAAAGATGGTCTATGGATTCCGACGTAAAACTTAGGCAATCGAACAGTTGCAAAAGCGGAGGCTTGCTGGTCACTTCTGAGGTCGTCGAGAAACATCATCCTCTCACATCAACCAAAAAGAGTATATATAACAGGCTATCTTACAGGCATTCGAGGAGTATGTCTGTAACTGATACTTCTCGAATGCCGGTAAGATAACAGAACAAATATGGTTGACTTATTGTATGAAAAGAACCCGTTAAATAGATCAAAGAAAGAAATCTTAAGAACTATTGCCACAGTCAGCGAAAACAGTCTGCTGGGCCCAGCCGCTGATATAATTAGTATCGTCTTGAATGGAATGACGAAGAAGACTCCAAATAAACAGTTACGCACTAGCGGTGAGAATTTGCATCTCAAGCTCACTTCAGGTTTCGAACTGTGGGCAGCTGAACACTATCGAAACATGAGTAAATTGAGAAATACCCCAGCAGCTTCACCGACATATCCAAGTGGTACGAACTTAGTAAGGTTGCTTTTGGTGTTGTCATAGCCGCAATTATGTTGTAAAACACTCCCACAAGGCTAGAAGAGTGCTGCGGATGTAGCAGTTCTTTGCCAGACATGAATCCAGTGCGATCCGGTACTAGCACCTTCTGGTACTTGCGCGATATCAGCCTTGGGACTGATTTCTCGACCCCTCGAACCTTCTCTGCATTTACGTTGCCTCTTATGACAGAAATACCTACCGCCAACCCTTGACCCGATGGGGTTTCGAACTTAATGTCGGGTAATCTAACAGCGTGCAATAAATTAAGTGCTGCAGGTGAATGTGACAGCCTCCAACCAACCAAATTTTTTCTGCCTTTTCCACTGCATCCATTTTTTCATCTCATCCTTTTCTCACACCTCTTTTGCTTCCTGTGTTTACTCTAGCGCTCCTTTTTTTGCTTCTCTCCCTTTCTTATAGCTTTTTTCTTTTTTTTTTTTTGCGGGAGGGCTGAAAAATGCCTAATTCACCATAATTGCTGCCGTCGCAGCAACCTTCGCATTACTTTCAGGTGGCGTTCCATATTTCTCATTTTTTAAGAGCCTACTGTTGTCCGCGCGTTCAGGCTCCTTCGCCTGCGCAACTCTCTGCGCTACCTCTCAGCATCCATCAGACGTGTTATGACTATAAATGCCATTTTGCTCACTACAGTCTAGCATTTCTTCCTGTTGTACATTTGTGATTTGTGTGTAGTAGATTCCTCCCCAAAAAACTCTATGCAAGTTGAGTCTTTTATCGTGAAAACGGCGGTAGTGGAACATGACGTATTCTGCGTTTTGTAACTCCGTGGTACACCTTGGGAAAGAGGACCTTCCTATATCCTACGCTTCCACAAATACTCTTTGAAACCGCCAAGTCCACTCAGTATCTGCGTGAGATAGTAGTTCCGTTCGCCGTGCTTCCGCTCATTCCATTGAGCTATGTCCAAAACTAACGTGAAGGTCCAATACAATTTACTTGAGGTCTCCCATCGTTCTTGCCACTTAGCTATTGCTTGTGTCCTTGCTCTTTTGGCATCTTCAGATAGTCGCTCGATATTAGTGTTATACAGATCGGCCATATCGCTTGGCAATAAGTCCACTGGGATTTTCCGGGTTAGGACCAGGATCGCATCGTCGGACACCGTCCGATAAGCACTTGCTATTCTTATAGCGGTACGCTGCTAATATATCTTTTTGATGGGTCCATTTATAGCTCTTGCTCTTCCTCTGTCTACTCTAGTGACTATATTTATTTTAACACTTAAATTTTCCTTATCTTACCCATTTCCTCTCCAGGTTTCAAGCTGATCAGTCTGAACCAGTAAAACTGAAATGCTCACTGTGACAATCTTACCGGGTATGAGTGCAGCGTAAGCCACTGTCGACTAGAAACGTCGTTGCTAAAGGAAAAACTGTTGCGGGTGTAAGTAAGTTTGAGCCAATGAAGTATAGAGAAGG